>NC_056032.1:687346-1031019 GCF_004379255.2 Salvia splendens
ACGGAGAGGGTGAGGCCGAGCCGCTGGAGCTGGAGGCCGAAGTCGAGCGGGCCGGGCATCCGGAGAAGGAGGCCGATCAGGAGGCGGAGGCGAGGCCGGCAGGAGGCGAGGCTGAGGCTGAGGTAGCCCAGGAGAAAGAAGCTGTACCAGACCGAGGAGCCGGAGACGAAGCTGGCGGAGTATGATTTCGTCTCCCTTCTCTTAGTCTAGTTTCTTCCTTGTAAAATGGCCTTGAAGCCCTAGTGTAAAAAATTTTCCTTGTGAATGAAAAATTCTCTACACTTGTCTTCGTATAGCTTTTCGTGCTCGCCTTTATTCCTGTTGTATTTTACTATCTGCTCGGTACAGCTGCCGAACTAATATAGCTGCTTTGTACCCAAGGAGATGGAGATACTTCACTGGAAACGGCTGTACTCTTCGGCTTTGGACGAAGCTGAGAGAAGAGCTATAGCCGATCAGACGAAGAATGACGAGCTTCTGGCTCGTTTAGTGAAGCTGGAGGTCGATATCAAGGACTTAGAGTCCGATAAGAAAGATCTGGAGGCCGAGCTGAATACGGCCATTGCTGAGAGGACTGCGTATGAGGATTACATCCGTGTGCGCGGGGGAATGACCATATCAGATGTTCAGAGTCGAGTTGACGAACTGTGGGAGGAATATCATGTACTCCGTATGAACAATGTGCTGGAGAGCCCGGCTTGCCAACAAGTTGTGACATCACTGCGGCGTTGGGCTTCTCGGTACAACATTGTTCTTTCTCGGCGCCCCTCCATAGAAAGATTCCTTCGGCATATCGCGCCAACAGATGCTCGCACTCCAGATCAAACCTCTGGTTCCCTTGTTCAAAATCCTACTCCCAGCCAACAACGAACTCCGGAACAGCCGGAAACGTCAAGACGAGAACGGGCTCAGGAGCAACCGGAATCGTCAAGACAGGGACGGACTGAAATTCGCCGAGGAGTTGTGACTATGAGCGAGCAAGATCAGCAGATGCTTATTGCAGAGACTCTTCATCGCCGAGGTGTTAGGACTTCTCGGGCTCGGGGAAGAGGCGTTGGGTCGAGGATAGCATCTCGTCGACCTGCTTATTCTTCATCTGCTCGGAACAACCGAACTCGGCTTCCAGAGGATTTTGCAGATAGGTGGCTTAACTTCAGCAACCCTGGACAGTAGAATAGTCCTTTGTAATAGCGTAACGCCATTTTGTAGGGTAGCTAAGTTGTATGCCGAACAAGATTTGAAAAATGAAATTTTGTTTTCGCTTCTAACACTGTATTTACAGCTTAGCGAAAAAATTTCATCGTACTCGTCCTCGGTCTTATGAAGTAAACTTCTTTGACCGGACTTGGGCCTTGGTCTTATGAAGTAAACTTCTTTGACCGGACTTGGTCCTTGGTCTGATGAAATAAACATCTTTGACCGGACTCGTCTTTGGTCTGATGAAATAAACATCTTTGACCGGACTCGTCTTTGGTCTGATGAAATAAACATCTTTGACCGGACTCGTCTTTGGTCTGATGAAATAAACATCTTTGACCGGACTTGGTTTGTGTTCTAATTTGGCGATTTTTGTCGCCGGGATCGAACTTTCCCTTGTCCTAATTCGGCGAGTTTTATCGCGTGGATCGGACTTTCCCTGTTAACCGAAGTGGTCTTATGCAGTAAACCTCTTTGACTAGACATGGTCGTCCCCGGTCTTATGAGGTAAACTTCTTTGACCGAACTTGGTCGTCCTAATTCGGCGAGGTTTATCGCGTGGATCGGACTTTCCCTTATTGCAGTTCGTTTCAGACGAAGTGCTTGTTAAGCTGAATCGCGGTCTTGTATCCTCCTTGGAAGCTTGGACTCACAATCGTTGGCTTATTGCAGTTCGTTTCAGACGGACTGCTTGTTAAGCTGAATTGTGGTCCTATATCCTCCGTAGAAGCTTGGACTCACAATAGTCTTTAATAATCGATCTAAAAAGGAGATCAGTCTTTAAAGAACGATATACCTTGGTACCATTTGTAAGAGACGACAAGCACATAGAGACAAAACACATAGAGAAAAAAAATGAAAAGGACGAAGGAAAAAAACTTTAAACCCTTTTTTTTAAAAAACGACAAGTAAAAGGTACAAGTAAAAAACAAACAAATAAAAACACATACCCCTATGACCGAACTAGACACAAGACGGACTGACCGGACTTTTGTCTCTTACAAGTGGAACTTCTTGAGGTTGGAGACGTGCCATGTTCGGGGTACTTGTTCTCCTGACATGTGAGTCAATTTATAAGACCCTTTGCCGAGGACTTCTGACACCCGATATGGACCCTCCCATGTGGGTTCGAGTTTGCCCAGCTTTTCTGCTCGGCTTACTTCGTTGTTTCTCAAGACGAGATCTCCCACTTGAAATTGAAGCTTTTTCACCCTTTGGTTATAATACCGGGCTACTTGCTCCTTATACTTGGCTGCTTTTATGCACGCCAATTCTCTTCTTTCTTCGGCGAGATCTAGTTCTGCTCTCAGTCCGTCGTCATTCATTTCTGAGGAGAAATTTAGAGTTCGGGGACTGGGTACGCCGATCTCCACCGGAATTACGGCTTCAGTGCCGTACACCAGACTATACGGAGTTTCACCGTTGGAGGTTTTGGGTGTAGTTCGGTAGGACCATAGGACTTGAGGGAGATTTTCTACCCATTGTCCTTTGGCTTGTTCTAACCGAGCTTTTAACCCTTTCACCAGAATCCGGTTCGTTACTTCCGTTTGTCCGTTTGCTTGGGGATGGGAGACCGAAGTGAACCGCTGTTGAATGTTCAGCTCTTGGCACCAATTCTTGAACGTCTTGTCGGTGAACTGAGTCCCATTATCCGAGATGAGGATGTGGGGTATGCCAAATCGGCACACTATGTTCTTCCAGACGAAGTCCAATGCCTTTGAGCTCGTTATCGTAGCTAATGGTTCAGCCTCCACCCACTTCGTGAAGTAGTCCACGGCAACGATAAGGAATTTCATTTGCCGAGGAGCTTGAGGAAGTGGTCCCACTATGTCTATGCCCCATTGCATGAAAGGCCAAGGGCTTTGCATAGTGTATAGATCGGTCTGCGGCATCCTTGGGACATTTGCATGAATTTGGCACTTCGTACACTTCTTGACGAGCTGCACTGCCTCTTGTACCATGGTTGGCCAATAATATCCCCATCTCAGAACTTTTTTAGCTAAAGCTCTGGCTCCGATGTGGCTACCGCACGATCCTTCATGAACTTCTCTGAGGATGTAGTCCGTCTCTTCTGGTCCTACGCACCGCAATAACGGCTGGAGGTAAGACTTTCTAAAGAGGACTCCTTCATGAAGTTCGTACCGAAGTGCTCGGCACGTGATCTTCCGAGCTTCTCTCTTATCCTCGGGCAATTGTCCTTGATCCAGATACTGTAAGATCGGCGTCATCCAGTTCGGCGAGCTGGATACTGAATGTACCTCGGCTTCATCAATGCTTCGATGCATTAATTCTTCCACCTTTGAGCTCGGATCGGAGGCCAACTTACTTAAGGCATCTGCTCGGCTATTTTCCGCTCTGGGAATGCGGATTATCCGAAAATAGGAGAAACTTCGGCTGATGCTTTGCGCTTTGTCCAAATACTTCTTCATTCTCTCGTCACGAGCTTCACTTGTACCCAACATGTGATTTACTATGACTTGTGAATCACAATGGACTTTGAGAGATTTGACGAGCAGACTTTGCGCTAACTGGAGTCCGGCCAGGAGGGCTTCGTACTCGGCTTCATTATTAGTAGTGGGGAATAGGAAACGAAGTGAGTAGGTTACCTCGTGTCCGTCGGGAGCGACAAGTAAAATACCAGCTCCACTTCCCATCTTGTTTGAAGCTCCATCTACGAATCCGCTCCAGCAGTCCGGCGGCTCTACTTCGGATCCAAGGGCTGTGCTAGTTCGGCATTGGCAGAATTCTTCTGTTCGGCAATAACAGGAATTGCTTGATCGAACTTCGCTTCTGCAAGAAAATCTGCCAAGGCTTGTCCCTTGATGGCTTTCCGAGGTAGATATTCAATTGTGTGCTCTCCCAACTCTATAGCCCACTTGGCGATTCTGCCTGATGCTTCTGGTTTGGTCAACACTTGCCGAAGTGGCAGATCAGTTAAGACGCATACCTTGTGAGCATAGAAGTATGGCCGCAGTCTCCTTGCTGCATTTACTAATGCCAGAGCAATCTTTTCCAGAGGTTGATACCTGGTTTCTGGACCTCTTAAGCTCGCTTGTAAAATAGATGGGAAGGCTGCTTTGGGCCTTCTTCTCGTACAAGCACCGCGCTTGATGGTTTGATCCGATGCCGCTAGAGTATAGAATAGTACTTCGGCTTCGGTTGAGCAGAGAGAATAGGAAGCTCGGCTAGATTAACTTTGAGCTCGCAAAGGCCTTTTTTTCGTGCTCGGCTCCCCACTCGAACTTGGTGGGCCCTTTTTCAACACCTTGACGTAACGCAGTTGCTTTTCGGCTAGCTTGGGAAAGGAATCTAATTCAGTGCGGCTAGACATTCCGGTTTTAGCCTTTGCACGGCATGTGGGACTTCGGCATAGCAGGTTCTGAACGACTTGAACTTTTGAGGGTTTGCCTTGAGTCCGTCCTTTGAAACCCAACAACCCAGAAACTTTCCCGATCTACAAAAAGGGTACCTTTTTTGGGGATTAAGTTTGGGTGGCCCGCTTGCTGAGCACGTTGAGAGTGGACCTTGAGGTTTGTCTCGTAATCCGAGGTTCTTTTGCTCGGTGACGACTATATCGTCAACTACATTCACCTCCTTTCCAATCCGGTGCCGAAAAAGCTTGTCTACCATCTTTTGATAAGGCCTTGGTCTTATGAAGTAAACTTCTTTGACCGGACTTGGTCCTTGGTCTGATGAAATAAACATCTTTGACCGGACTCGTCTTTGGTCTGATGAAATAAACATCTTTGACCGGACTCGTCTTTGGTCTGATGAAATAAACATCTTTGACCGGACTCGTCTTTGGTCTGATGAAATAAACATCTTTGACCGGACTTGGTTTGTGTTCTAATTTGGCGATTTTTGTCGCCGGGATCGAACTTTCCCTTGTCCTAATTCGGCGAGTTTTATCGCGTGGATCGGACTTTCCCTGTTAACCGAAGTGGTCTTATGCAGTAAACCTCTTTGACTAGACATGGTCGTCCCCGGTCTTATGAGGTAAACTTCTTTGACCGAACTTGGTCGTCCTAATTCGGCGAGGTTTATCGCGTGGATCGGACTTTCCCTTATTGCAGTTCGTTTCAGACGAAGTGCTTGTTAAGCTGAATCGCGGTCTTGTATCCTCCTTGGAAGCTTGGACTCACAATCGTTGGCTTATTGCAGTTCGTTTCAGACGGACTGCTTGTTAAGCTGAATTGTGGTCCTATATCCTCCGTAGAAGCTTGGACTCACAATAGTCTTTAATAATCGATCTAAAAAGGAGATCAGTCTTTAAAGAACGATATACCTTGGTACCATTTGTAAGAGACGACAAGCACATAGAGACAAAACACATAGAGAAAAAAATGAAAAGGACGAAGGAAAAAAACTTTAAACCCTTTTTTTTAAAAAACGACAAGTAAAAGGTACAAGTAAAAAACAAACAAATAAAAACACATACCCCTATGACCGAACTAGACACAAGACGGACTGACCGGACTTTTGTCTCTTACAAGTGGAACTTCTTGAGGTTGGAGACGTGCCATGTTCGGGGTACTTGTTCTCCTGACATGTGAGTCAATTTATAAGACCCTTTGCCGAGGACTTCTGACACCCGATATGGACCCTCCCATGTGGGTTCGAGTTTGCCCAGCTTTTCTGCTCGGCTTACTTCGTTGTTTCTCAAGACGAGATCTCCCACTTGAAATTGAAGCTTTTTCACCCTTTGGTTATAATACCGGGCTACTTGCTCCTTATACTTGGCTGCTTTTATGCACGCCAATTCTCTTCTTTCTTCGGCGAGATCTAGTTCTGCTCTCAGTCCGTCGTCATTCATTTCTGAGGAGAAATTTAGAGTTCGGGGACTGGGTACGCCGATCTCCACCGGAATTACGGCTTCAGTGCCGTACACCAGACTATACGGAGTTTCACCGTTGGAGGTTTTGGGTGTAGTTCGGTAGGACCATAGGACTTGAGGGAGATTTTCTACCCATTGTCCTTTGGCTTGTTCTAACCGAGCTTTTAACCCTTTCACCAGAATCCGGTTCGTTACTTCCGTTTGTCCGTTTGCTTGGGGATGGGAGACCGAAGTGAACCGCTGTTGAATGTTCAGCTCTTGGCACCAATTCTTGAACGTCTTGTCGGTGAACTGAGTCCCATTATCCGAGATGAGGATGTGGGGTATGCCAAATCGGCACACTATGTTCTTCCAGACGAAGTCCAATGCCTTTGAGCTCGTTATCGTAGCTAATGGTTCAGCCTCCACCCACTTCGTGAAGTAGTCCACGGCAACGATAAGGAATTTCATTTGCCGAGGAGCTTGAGGAAGTGGTCCCACTATGTCTATGCCCCATTGCAT
This sequence comes from Salvia splendens, assembly GCF_004379255.2. Taxonomy (NCBI): domain Eukaryota; kingdom Viridiplantae; phylum Streptophyta; class Magnoliopsida; order Lamiales; family Lamiaceae; genus Salvia; species Salvia splendens. Next base: position 693,879 of record NC_056032.1, read on the forward strand.
GAAAGGCCAAGGGCTTTGCATAGTGTATAGATCGGTCTGCGGCATCCTTGGGACATTTGCATGAATTTGGCACTTCGTACACTTCTTGACGAGCTGCACTGCCTCTTGTACCATGGTTGGCCAATAATATCCCCATCTCAGAACTTTTTTAGCTAAAGCTCTGGCTCCGATGTGGCTACCGCACGATCCTTCATGAACTTCTCTGAGGATGTAGTCCGTCTCTTCTGGTCCTACGCACCGCAATAACGGCTGGAGGTAAGACTTTCTAAAGAGGACTCCTTCATGAAGTTCGTACCGAAGTGCTCGGCACGTGATCTTCCGAGCTTCTCTCTTATCCTCGGGCAATTGTCCTTGATCCAGATACTGTAAGATCGGCGTCATCCAGTTCGGCGAGCTGGATACTGAATGTACCTCGGCTTCATCAATGCTTCGATGCATTAATTCTTCCACCTTTGAGCTCGGATCGGAGGCCAACTTACTTAAGGCATCTGCTCGGCTATTTTCCGCTCTGGGAATGCGGATTATCCGAAAATAGGAGAAACTTCGGCTGATGCTTTGCGCTTTGTCCAAATACTTCTTCATTCTCTCGTCACGAGCTTCACTTGTACCCAACATGTGATTTACTATGACTTGTGAATCACAATGGACTTTGAGAGATTTGACGAGCAGACTTTGCGCTAACTGGAGTCCGGCCAGGAGGGCTTCGTACTCGGCTTCATTATTAGTAGTGGGGAATAGGAAACGAAGTGAGTAGGTTACCTCGTGTCCGTCGGGAGCGACAAGTAAAATACCAGCTCCACTTCCCATCTTGTTTGAAGCTCCATCTACGAATCCGCTCCAGCAGTCCGGCGGCTCTACTTCGGATCCCAAGGGCTGTGCTAGTTCGGCATTGGCAGAATTCTTCTGTTCGGCAATAACAGGAATTGCTTGATCGAACTTCGCTTCTGCAAGAAAATCTGCCAAGGCTTGTCCCTTGATGGCTTTCCGAGGTAGATATTCAATTGTGTGCTCTCCCAACTCTATAGCCCACTTGGCGATTCTGCCTGATGCTTCTGGTTTGGTCAACACTTGCCGAAGTGGCAGATCAGTTAAGACGCATACCTTGCGAGCATAGAAGTATGGCCGCAGTCTCCTTGCTGCATTTACTAATGCCAGAGCAATCTTTTCCAGAGGTTGATACCTGGTTTCTGGACCTCTTAATGCTCGGCTTGTAAAATAGATGGGAAGCTGCTTTGGGCCTTCTTCTCGTACAAGCACCGCGCTGATGGTTTGATCCGATGCCGCTAAGTATAAGAATAGTACTTCGGCTTCGGTTGGAGCAGAGAGAATAGGAAGCTCGGCTAGATAACTTTTGAGCTCGTCAAAGGCCTTTTTCTGCTCGGCTCCCCACTCGAACTTTGGTGCCTTTTTCAACACCTTGAAGAACGACAGTTGCTTTTCGGCTGCTTGGGAAAGGAATCGATTCAGTGCGGCTAGACATCCGGTTAGCCTTTGCACGTCATGTATGGACTTCGGCATAGCCATGTTCTGAACGACTTGAACTTTTGAGGGGTTTGCCTTGAGTCCGTCCTTTGAAACCCAACAACCCAGAAACTTTCCCGAATCTACCAAAAAGGTACACTTTTGGGGATTAAGTTTGAGGTTGGCTTTCTTGAGCACGTTGAGAGTGGACTTGAGGTTGTGCTCGTAATCCGAGGTGCTTTTGCTCTTGACGACTATATCGTCAACATACACTTCGACCTCCTTTCCAATCAGGTGCCGAAAAAGCTTGTCTACCATCCTTTGATAAGTGGCTCCGGCATTCTTTAAACCGAATGGCATCTTTTTATAAGCGAAAATGCCGAAATCAGTAATGAAGGCCGTTTTTGAAGCGTCAATCTCATCCATTAAAACCTGATGGTATCCTTTGTATAGATCAAGAAAACAAAAAATTTCAAAGCCTATCAGAGCTTCTACTTTTTTATCTATGTTCGGAAGTGGATAGCAATCTTTGGGACAGTGCTTATTTAGATCGGTGAAATCTATGCACATCCGCCATCCTCCTTCCTTTTTCTTGATCATGACAGGATTGGCCACCCACGAAGGATACTTCACTTCGAATAACACATCCGCCTTCAATAATTGACGGACTTCGTCATGGATGACTTGACTTCGTTCTGCCGCAAAGAGTCTTTGCTTCTGTTTTATCGGCCGGACCGAAGGATCAATATTTAAACGATGAGTGATTACCTCGGGGGGCACTCCGGTCATGTCCAACGGAGACCATGCAAAGACGTCTTTGTACTCCTTGAGGAGCTGGATGGTTTTTTCCCGAAGTAGAGGCGTTCCCGCGAAGCCGATCTTAACCGTTCTGGATGGATCGTCTTCGTACAGCTGAACTGTCATCGAATTCGGCTCCGGTATGACTTCGGTCATTGCCTCTGACTCCGGCTGCTGTGATTGCTATGCTTGGTGGTGCCGATCTGACTGCTCGGCACTTCTAAGCGCAATTTGCAGACATTCCTTTGCTCTCTTTTGGTCACCTCGGATGACCGCTATCCCTCCTTTAGTAGGGATCTTGATGGTGAGGTGATAAGTGGAGCAAATGGCCCGAACTGTGTTGAGCCAGTCTCTTCCCAGGATGACGTTGTACGGGGACCGAGCTTTCACCACGAAAAACTCAATCATCGTACTGGAGCTAGTAGGCGCTTTCCCCACCGTGATCGGAAGGCTGATAATACCTTCAGGGCGGGTGTCCTCCTGGGCGAAGCTCTTCAGGGGAAGCGGAGCCGGGCTGAGCCGAGCTGGGTCCACTTCTAGTTTGTCGAAGCACTCTTTAAAAAGAATGCTGACTGACGCTCCTGTATCCACAAACACCCTGTGGATCAGTTTGTTTGCCACTCCGGCTTGGATGACAATGGCGTCTTGGTGAGGAGAGATGGCCGGGACGGGATCAGCATCCGAGAACGTAATCACTTCGTCCTGCTTCAGCCTTTTATGCGTTGGCTCTTCTCGATTGGAGCCTCTGCGCTCTGACTTCAGGGACGACTTGGTCTTCCCGGCAGGGAGAGCGTCAATAGTCAGGATTACTCCATCATATTGCGGCTCGTCATCGTCTTCGGGATCCGGCTGCCTTTTCGGATCCTGAGGAGCGCAGTTCGCACCTCTCTGCTTCTTATTCTTCTTTGACTGCTTGCTTTGGTATTTTTTCAATGTCCCTGCCCTCACAAGAACATCGATACCTGCAGCCAAGTTTCTGCACTCCTCGGTATCGTGACCGTGGTCTTGATGGTAGGAGCAGTAGTTATCCTGGGGTCGGCGCGCGGCAGATTTCGTCATCCGCTTTGGCTTTTCGAACAGGTCAGAGTGTAGTTCGAAAATTTCCGCTCTCGGCTTGTTCAGCGGTACGAACTGAGCGGGCGGCTTCTCGGGATTGAGACGGGGTCCCAATCTGTCTTGCACCGGAGTCCTTTGAATCCTTTCAAAAGGAGTTCGGCGAGGATGTCCCTGATCGCCAAAAGGAGTTCGGCGAGGATGTCCCTGATCGCTATGATCGGGCTTCCTCCTGTCTCCTCGGGACGATGAGCTGTCTAACGACCGTTTGCGACGGTCTGCCTCATCGGCCCGGGAGTACTGGTCCGCAATGTCCCACATTTCCTGAGCTGTCTGCGGACCGCACTCAACGAGCTTCCTGTAGAGAGCTCCGGGCAAGATTCCATTTTGGAATGCCGAGATGACAAGCAGATCGTTGAGATCGTCTACTTGCAGGCATTCCTTGTGGAATCTTGTCATAAAGTCGCTGATTTTTTCGTCGCGACCTTGACGAATGGAAAGCAGCTGAGCCGAAGTGATTCGGGCTTCCGCTTTCTGAAAGAACCTCCTGTGGAAGGCATCCATTAGATCTCGGTAAGATCTGATGCTGCCCTGGGGGAGGCTATCGAACCACCTTCTCGCGTTCCCGATGAGCAGCTCGGGAAACAGCTTGCACATGTGGACCTCGTTGAGACCCTGGTTCGCCATGTTATACTGATAGCGCCCCAAGAAATCGTGAGGGTCCACGAGCCCGTCGTAAGTCATCGACGGAGTTCGGTAGTTCTGTGGTAGGGGAGTTCGGGTGATGTCGTCCGAGAACGGAGTCTTCAGTGCTCCGTACACGGCGAATCCGATATCTCGTCGGTATGGAGGAGATTGAGTTCTCCTGTGATTCCGGTACCGAGGAAGAACAGGAATATGTCGGGGTTGAGGATTCTTCTTCCTGGAAGACACGGCACTACTGCGGTAGTGACTTTCATGTCTGGATGAGGAAGGAGAATCCTCCGTTTTCGTCTTCGGCTCTTGGCTCTTTTGCAGGAAGGCTAAGAACTCATCCTGCTTCTCAGCCAAGAACAGCTTGACAGCCTCATTCAAATCAGGCTGCTGGGAAGACTCAGTGGGACGATTTTTGGAGCGGCCTGTTCCTTCGCCATGAGAACTGGTGGTGGATTTATCCCTAGGCTGTTTTCCAGACCTATGGGATGGATTGGCTTCCTCCTGGTTCTCACGGGCAGGAATACGGGTACTCTGAGATCTGGTATGCATTTTTTGGGTGGAAAAAAATGGATCAAAAATTCGCTTTATCACAAATTTTGTTCTCTGCTTCCCACAGACGGCGCCAGTGATGGATCCGCGAATTTCTGATGTTAGTAAAAACTGGTAGAGAATGAAAACTACAACACACAGAATTTACGTGGTTCGATTTACTGAAGTAAATCTACGTCCACGGGAAGAAGGGAGGGCAAGATTGTATTGCTTGATCTGGGATTACAGCTTACAACACAGACTTGCTATATGATTTTATCTCTAGAGAGCTTAACCCCCTTCTATCTGATCTAAGTTCTATTTATATCTTGAACTAAGATCGTGGCTTGCATCACCACCCTAAGTCGTGGATGTCGTGTAGGTCATGGCCTAAGATCGTGGATGTAGCGTAGGTCATGGCCTACGATCGTGGCCTGAGTTGACACCACGTGGTAGTGGGTGTGTTGGACATCCTGTATGGGTCCACTAACTCCTTGTTCGGTCGAATACTGAGACCGAACTGCTTTGGTTGCCGATCTGAGAGTAGAGCTTGATGCCGACCTGAGAGCAGAGCTTGATTGGATGGCTTTTACCGAGCTGTAGGCTGAGGCCGAACTCTTTGGTAATGCCGAACTCATACTCCTGCTTTGGTTGCCGATCTGAGAGTAGAGCTTGATGCCGACCTGAGAGCAGAGCTTGATAGGTTGGCTTTTACCGAGCTGTAGGCTGAGGCCGAACTCTTTGGTAATGCCGAACTCATACTCTTCCTTGGGCTTTGGGCTGATGGGCCGTCATTGCTGTTGGGCTTGTTTAGTACGCACCCCATCAGTAATCAATTTCTCATTTGATTTCTTACTATAAGCCGAATCCCCCATGAACTAATTTAATTCGATCATCACTTGCTCTTGTTCTCACTCTAGGGTTTAGAACGATCCTTTTCCTTTCTAGTCACAAATTTTAGTTTCCAAACCAGAAATGCCGTTGTTAGAACTTAGCACTGTTTCCTGTACTTGTTTTTCCTTTCTGTTTCTAAGCCTGATAGGTCTAGCTTTCATGAATTGGTTTGCTGTTAGCTAGTTATGATTGTTCATGGTATGTTTGGCATAGCTGCTACTGACTTCAAATTATTGAGTGGCAGTGTCACCCAGGCATGGATGTCTACTGCTACGGTGAATTTCGAGCCCAGTGGTATCACACTCAATTTCAGCTTTACAGTGACCTCTTTTTTCTCAATCTCTGATACTAATGTTTTTTGCTTTTGGTGAAACCTGCAGCTAGAATATTTGCACCTTATTCAATTTACAAGGGTAAAGCTGCATTGTCAGCTGATCCCCTTCTCCCCAAGTTTACTAAATTGGAAGTATGATATCAAATAACAAACCTTAGTTATTTTCATGATATGTATTCCATTTTTGTGCTCTATTATGAAGCTGTAATTTGGATCCTTCGTTTGTAGACTGGGGATTACAGAGTTGAACGCCGTGGTGTCATCATGTTAACATTTTGGCCCTCAATTGGTGAACGCAAATATGATTGGGAGAAAAGGCAGGTACTTTTATGACTGATTTTACAGACCTTTTGTTATGGAAGGACTCAGGTGACTTTGTTGCTTGATCTGTATGTTTCTTCTAAATTTTGTACTGCTGGACTGATCAGTGGCTTATCTATATGTTATTCCGTATACTACAGAAATTTGCTCTGTCCGCCACGGAAGTTGGGTCCCTGATCAATTTGGGTCCAAAAGATTCATGTGAATTCTTCCATGACCCATCAATGCTATCAAGGTTGCTTTTTTATTTGGTGTGTTTGCATTTGAATCTTTTGCAAGCTTTTGTTCCCCGTTTTTTCATCTTTTGGTTAGTTTAATAGTGATATTAAATGCAATTTGATCTACACTCCACAGTAATGCAGGTCAAGTTAGAAAGAGTCTATCAATTAAAGCACATGCTGATGGTAGTGGTTACTTTGTTTCTCTGAGTAAGTGGTTTCTTTTTCTTTGGGCAGAGTAAATAGTTCTGTTTATTTATGAAGTTGTGCGAACAAATCATGAAGTCGATGACTGTAGCCAAATGGTGTGATTGGTATGATGTAGAACTTAGTCAATCCCTTACTCCCTTACTTGGTAGTTCTACCATCTGTACTTGACAACTTGTTTGATCTTTAATATTGAACAAAGTGCAATAGGAATACCTGAAGTCACTGAGTGAATATATGGATGTGCTGCTTTGCAGGTGTTGTCAACAATGCTGTCAACACAAATGATCGGTTTGTTGTTCCTGTCACTGCTGCTGAGTTTGCTGTCATGCGGACTGCTTTCTCTGTACGACATTATCTTTTAGTATTTTTTCTTGTTATCTACTTATTTGCAAACATGTATGAATTGCGTATAGTGAGATGCATCCTTCCATTTTGGTGATGGCTTGTAGATTAACTCAATATAGATAGTAAAGGATTCTTTAGCTACTAGTTGATCGTCTACTACAGATCTAAGCATTTTGATGCTTCAATGCTTGATTTAGTTCAAAGTTGATCTTTTTGTTTGGCATTGTTTGATTATTAGGTGTGTAGTTATTAGAAAAAAATTGAGGATTCCTGGTTACTGCAGCCTATAAATATGATGCTATTGATTCGTGCATTGTTATGCTTAGTTTAGTTTCATCTTCTTGGTGCAGTTTGCTTTGCCTCACATCATGGGCTGGGACAAAACTGTGGCAAAGCTCCCTTTTAGCAGTAACCATCAAGGTTCAGGTTCGGGTATGGGTATGGTGGTTCGTCAAGCTCAGACCTCTGAGTGGGATCGATAGATCTTTTGCGAAATCATGTTTGTAATCATATCCATTTTCTTGAATCTCAGACTGCTCATAACTACTCTTCCCAAGTGGATTATATAACCATTTGCAATTAACTATTTCAGAGGATAATATTTTCCCATATCTACATATCCACCTAATGTATATGAAAATGCAAAAGCCTCCAATCATATTATATCAACGAATGCACTCTAAACCTTTGCATATGACTAACCAAATCACAAGCAGAACAACACAGACAGCAGCATCAATGGCAACAACAATCCTCACTTGCCGGCACCACTTGTCCCTCAGATACTGGGGGCTAGTCTTGATCCCGTCAGAGTTCCCGGATCGCCTATGCTCTGGCGTCTCAATATCTATCACAGCAACTCCAACACCAGCACCATCACCATCATCCTTCTTCTTCTGCTTCTTCTTCTTGTCTTGTTTGCAGGGCCTTGCAAGGAGAGGTGCTTTGGTGGAAGAAGTGCCTGCAGCTTCGGCCCCATTCATGTCCGGCCATGTGGACCCTCCTCCGCCCTCGGAGAGCCTTTCCAAGGATGCCACCAAGCGACAGGCGGCTGGCGCAAAGTGGTCGTTGTCGAGAGTGTTGGTGGATGAGGCGATGTTTGTGAACTGATCCCTCAAGCTGTGGAGGAAGGCGAGCAGGTGGGAGTTGGTGAGAGTGTGGCGGCGGAGAATGGCCAAGTAGACGAAGGCGCCGTCGATTAAGAAGGTGAAAGTGTAAGAAGCAATGGTTTGGGAGTAGGATCTGTGGTAAGGAGGGATGGATTCCAAGCATAAGGCGGCCATGTTGTCGATCTCATGGTTGCCGATGCTGTATTTGTACAAAATTCGGCCCTCTTTCCATACGCAGCAGTAGCAAACCTTATCCATGTCGGTCGGATTTCTGGTTATCTCCACAGACATCCCCACCGGTTTTATTGCAGAGACACCTAAGCTTTTTTTAAAAATTCAAATCCCTTTCTACATACGAAGATAAGCTGTTGAGATGCAAGAGAGAGAAAGTCAACAGAGAGATGGGAGGGAGGGAGGGAGAGGGAGAGGGAGAGGGAGAGAGAGAGTAATAATGACTAGTTCTAGTTCTAGTTGAAGTTGAAGATAGGACAAGTAGTTAGAGTTTAAGTCAGTAGTTGACTCCGTCAAAATGGATCTTCTGCAAATATGTGGAGTTATGATTTGGTAAACAAACTTCATTTTTCATATAAAAATTTAAGTTAAACCTACGAACTTGTTACTTTGCAGTTTACATTGATCACCTATACATATTGATAGTAAGATTTGTGGTTTATGTATTGAGATTAAGATTTGAAAAAACTGCTTAGTTCAAGCAATTTTTGGTTAATTTTGTAACTTCAAAGAATATGATGAATTGTAATAATGTTGACATATTTTTTCATTTGTACCATAATCACGTATTTGGGAGAAGTTATGTATAATGTGACAAATGAAATATACTAGACAAAACATTTACCTACTTCAACAATGTCATGTAATACATCGAGTCAACTACTATCTTTGATTTTTTTACATGTAAGCGTTTCGTCAATAAACTCAAACACGTAGCAAGCTGAATTATTCAATATAAGACAACTGAAAAAATATCAAAATTATGACATAATCAGCCATTTTTAAAAATTGCAAAATTAATAAAAAAATTAACCAAACCTCGTGATTTTTTTAAAATTTATCCTCTTTTTTACTATAACCCGATCATTCTATATGTATGATCTTATGTTTAAAAGTTTAAATACATGTATGCCATAAATATATCTTCTCCAGCCAACTATAAATAAATACACGCACACACGCACACACACACACACTCACTCAACGTGAGTTGGTACTTGGTAGAGATGGTGACTGATGAACCTTAATCATACATTTGACTTGTCCAAGTGTTGGAAAAATACATAAATAGAGACAAGATGCCTCTTCACTCTCAATGAAGAAAAACTAATACTCCAATATATTCCAATTCATGAGTAGACTCATTTCACAGTCTCCCTTTCACCTTCTTCATCACCATGCCCGGTATCTTGATCCCTTGCGATGGCAGCATCCCCTTCTCCATCACCCTCCGAAGACGGCTCACTAGTTTGAGGATCTTCATCAATGGCGGCTTCTTCATCACTAGTTTCCGGATCTTCGTCAGACGGTTGGGTATCCGGGGGAGGTTTAGTCAAAGCAAGAAGGGAGTGGCGGCATAGTGGACAAGTGGTATGAGTGGTTAGCCAGAGACCGATGCAATCCATGTGAAACGTGTGCTCACAGCTCGGTATCTGCTGTAACTTATCCTCGGCCTGGTACTCCCCTAGGCACACTGAGCATCTGCCATTACAAACCACCAAGGTTTAGTGAATGATGCATGAACTGCAATGGAACCAATCATGCAACCATACTCCTCACATCAGAAATGTTTGAGCCCCACAACAAAAAAATTTGCATCTTGGCACATCTCAGTGTTTCTTTTTAAGACCAATCCAGTTATACAGATGGAGATTTCTTTCCCAACTTTATACTCCCAATAGAGTCATAGATGCATTAGATTTGGTTACAAATTTATCATAACAAAATGAGGGATAAAAAAAGATTAATTTTTCTTTATCACATTTGAGTAGTCCCCATATTTTTTTATCTCATGTTTGATAATTTTATCATGCCAACTCCCCCAAGTACTGTTAATACACCAACCACTCATGATTATACCATCCAAAATTGGAGTCAAAATGAGGGGAAAACATGTCCTAAGAAATTCTCCCTTGAAATACATATACTCTATAGAACAAGTGAAAAGGGGGAAAACACCAAAGACAAGACAACCTACAATTACATAGCTAAGTAAACTTCAACTATATCTATTTATAGCATAGCATCTTGAATTTAGATGAAGTAATGAAATAAGGGCCAACTTACTGTGTGTCTTTGACAGAAAAGCTCTGATTAAAGACAATAACAGGCAGCATCTCCCTCAGCTCCTTCTTTAGCCCAAGCTCACACTAAACCAATCAATAGTTAGCATTATATTAATGAGAACTGTCTCAAATCTGAAGGAAAATTATCACATACCCTGGAGAGATCATCGCCGATTTCAGACATTAGGACAGAATTATTAGCCCTCATTCTGAGAGAAGACCAGTCCGCCCTTCGCCGCCGCAGATAGAACCAATAAAACAAGAATAAAAGTATAAAAGTGAAGAAAATTGGGACAGAGAAGATGAAAGTCTGGTAGATTTTCAACTGCGAAGAGCCATTCGAGCAACAATTGCTACCATTGCTGCCTATTTCTTGATCTGAGATGCTGTTCTTCACACTTAGCGACATCACCGACACTCACTTCCTCTGGATCCAAATTAGTAGATCGCATTTGTTGAACCCCCACTTGATTAGACGAAGCAAGATTGGATTTTTTTCACTCTCTGTTTTGGAGAAATGGAGATGAGCTGCGGAATTAGTTGGGAGAATGGAAGGTCGAATTGTAGTTGTGGAGAGAAATGTAGCAAGTAGGATCTGGGATTCGTTTGGATATAGACAGAGATCTCAACAAAAACTCTAACTGATGAATCCGCGAATTTCTGGTGGTAGTAAATGCAGGAAAGTAGAAATCACAACACAGAGATTTACGTGGTTCGATTTACTGAGGTAAATCTACGTCCACGGGAAGAAAAGAGGGCAGAGTTGTATTGCTTGATCTGTTTTCTACAGCTTACAAATACAAGCTTGCTATATGATATTCTCTCTCTTAGAGTTGGTGAATCCTCTATCGGATCTAAGTTCCGTTTATATATAGAACTGAGATCGTGGCTTGCATCACCACCCTAAGTCGTGGAGGTCACGGAGGTCATGAGATCCTGCATGGCCACTAATTAGGCGGTGGCATACATCATCAGTAATTATGTCGTGGATGTCGTGGAGGTCATGAGAGCCTGCATGGGTCCACCACTAGATAGATCGTGTCTCCCAGTCCGGTATTGCCGAGCAGCTTTTGCCGATGCTGAGACCGAACTGCTGAACTATTGCCGAGCAGCTTTTGCCGATCTGAGAGTAGAGCTTGATGCCGACCTGAGGGCAGAGCTTGATTGGTTGGTTTTTACTGAGCTGTAGGCTGAGGCCGAACTCTTTGGTCATGCCGAACTGATACTCTTTCTTGGGCTTTGTGCTGGCTTGTTTAGTACGTACTCCATCACTACCCCCCCCCCCGAAAAGCGAAGTGAATCACTTCGGCATCCTGGATAATGGTACGGGGTAAGTTGATGTTTGTCCTCGGTCTTATGAAGTGAACTCTTCTTTGACCAGACTTGGTCCTTGGTCTTGATGAAATAAACATCTTTGACCGGACTCGTCTTTGGCCTGATGAAATAAACATCTTTGACCGGACTCGTCTTTGGTCTGATGAAATAAACATCTTTGACCGGACTAAGCTTGTGTCCTAATTTGGCGAGTTTTATCGCTCGGATCGGACTTTCCGTTGTCCTAATTTGGGGATCGGACTTTCCCTTGTCCTAATTCGGCGAGTTTTATCGCGTGGATCGGACTTTCCCTTGTCCTAATTCAGGCAAGTTTTATCGCGAGAATCGGACTTTCGTTGCAGTTCGTTTCAGACGAAGTGCTTGATTTTTAAGCCGAATTGTGGTCTTGTATCCTCTTTAGAAGCTTGGACTTCACAATCGTTGGCTTATTGCAGCTCGTTTCAGACGAACTGCTTGTTTAAGCTGAATTGTGGTCTTGTATCCTCTTTAGAAGCTTTGACTCACAATCGTTGGCTTGTACACGTTCTAAGAAGGGGATCAGCCTTCGAAGAACAAGATACCTCAGTTACATTTGTAAGAGACGACACTCACATAGACAGACACAACGCACGTAAGACAAACAAAAACGCACATAGGCAAAGAGAGCAAAATAAAAAACAAGGAAAGCACATAAGACTGACTGACCGACCGGACTGTCTCTTACAAATGGAACTTCTTGAGGTTGGAAATGTGCCATGTTCGGGGTACCTGTTCTCCTGACATGTGAGCCAATCTGTAAGACCCTTTGCCGAGGACTTCTGACACCCGATACGGACCTTCCCATGTGGGTTCGAGCTTGCCCAGCTTTTCTGCTCGGCTTACTTCGTTGTTTCTCAAGACGAGATCTCCCACTTGAAATTGCAGCTTCTTCACCCGTTGGTTGTAATACCGGGCTACTTGCTCCTTGTACTTGGCTGCTTTTATGCACGCCAATTCTCTTCTTTCTTCGGCCAGATCTAACTCGGCTCGCAGTCCGTCATCATTCATTTCTGAGGAGAAATGTAGAGTTCGTGGACTGGGTACGCCGATCTCAACCGGAATCACGGCTTCAGTGCCGTACACCAGACTGTACGGAGTTTCACCGCTGGAGGTTGTGGGTGTAGTTCGGTAGGACCATAGGACTTGAGGGAGATTTTCTACCCATTGTCCTTTGGCTTGTTCTAACCGAGCTTTTAACCCTTTCACCAGGATACGATTTGTTACCTCCGTTTGTCCGTTTGCTTGTGGATGAGAGACCGAAGTGAACCGCTGTTGAATATTCAGCTCTTGGCACCAATTCTTGAACGTCTTGTCGGTGAACTGAGTCCCGTTATCCGAGATGAGGATGTGGGGTATGCCAAATCGGCACACTATGTTCTTCCAGACGAAATCCAATGCCTTCGAGCTCGTTATCGTAGCTAATGGTTCAGCTTCCACCCACTTCGTAAAGTAGTCCACGGCAACGATTAGGAATTTCATTTGCCGAGGAGCTTGAGGAAGTGGTCCCACTATGTCTATGCCCCATTGCATGAAAGGCCAAGGGCTCTGCATAGTGGATAGATCGGTCTGCGGCATCTTTGGGATATTTGCATGGATTTGGCACTTCGGGCAGGTCTTGACGAGCTGCACTGCTTCTTGTACCAAGGTTGGCCAATAATATCCCCATCTCAGAACTTTTTTAGCTAAAGCTCTGGCTCCGATGTGGCTACCGCACGATCCTTCATGAACTTCTCTGAGGATGTAGTCCGTCTCTCCTGGTCCTACGCACCGCAATAATGGCTGGAGGTAAGACTTTCTAAAGAGGACTCCTTCATGAAGTTCGTACCGAAGTGCTCGGCTCGTGATCTTCCGAGCTTCTCTCCTATCCTCGGGCAATTGTCCTTGATCCAGATACTGCAAGATCGGCGTCATCCAGTTCGGCGAGCTGGATACCGAATGTACCTCGGCTTCATCAATGCTTCGATGCATTAATTCTTCCGCCTTTGAGCTCGGATCTGAGGCCAACTTGCTTAAGGTATCTGCTCGGCTATTTTCCGCTCTAGGAACGCGGATTATCCGAAAATAGGAGAAACTTCGGCTGATGCTTTGCGCTTTGTCCAAATACTTCTTCATTCTCTCGTCACGAGCTTCACTTGTACCCAACATGTGATTTACTATGACTTGTGAATCACAATGGACTTTGAGAGATTTGGCGAGCAGACTTTGCGCTAACTGGAGTCCGGCAAGAAGGGCTTCGTACTCGGCTTCATTATTAGTAGTGGGGAATAGGAAACGAAGTGAGTAGGTTACCTCGTGTCCGTCGGGAGCGACAAGTAAAATACCAGCTCCACTTCCCATCTTGTTTGAAGCTCCATCTACGAATCCGCTCCAGCAGTCCGGCGGCTCTACTTCGGATTCCAAGGGCTGTGCTAGTTCGGCATTGGCAGACTTTTTCTGTTCGGCAATGACAGGGATTGCTTGATCGAACTTGGCCTCTGTAAGAAAATCTGCCAAGGCTTGTCCCTTGATGGCTTTCCGAGGTAGGTACTCGATTGAGTGTTCTCCCAGCTCTATGGCCCATTTGGCGATTCTGCCTGATGCTTCTGGCTTGGTCAAAACTTGCCGAAGAGGCAGATCGGTTAAGACGCATACCTTGTGAGCATAGAAATATGGCCGCAGTCTCCTTGCTGCATTTACTAACGCCAGAGCAATTTTTTCCAGAGGTTGATACCTTGTTTCTGGACCTCTTAATGCTCGGCTTGTAAAGTAGATGGGAAACTGCTTTAGGCCTTCTTCTCGTACAAGCACCGCACTGATGGTTTGATCTGATGCCGCTAAGTATAAGAATATTACTTCGGCTCCGGTTGGAGCAGAGAGAATAGGAAGCTCGGCTAGATAACTTTTGAGCTCGTCAAAGGCCTTTTTTCTGCTCGGCTCCCCACTCGAACTTTGGTGCCTTTTTCAACACCTTGAAGAACGGCAGTTGCTTTTCGGCTGCTTGGGAAAGGAATCGATTCAGTGCGGCTAGACATCCAGTTAGCCTTTGCACGTCATGTATGGACTTCGGCATTGTCATGTTCTGAACGACTTGAACTTTGGAGGGGTTTGCCTTGAGTCCGTCCTTTGAAACCCAACAACCCAGAAACTTTTCCGAATCTACCAAAAAGGTACACTTTTGGGGATTAAGTTTGAGGTTGGCTTTCTTGAGCACGTTGAGAGTGGACTTGAGGTTGTCTTCGTACTCCGAAGTGCTTTTGCTTTTGACAACTATGTCGTCGACATACACTTCAACCTGCTTTCCGATTAGGTGCCGAAAAAGCTTGTCTACCATCCTTTGATAAGTGGCTCCGGCATTCTTTAAACCGAATGGCATCTTTTTATAAGCGAAAATGCCGAAATCGGTAATGAAAGCTGTTTTCGGAGCGTCACTCTCATCCATCAACACTTGGTGATATCCTTTGTATAAATCAAGAAAACAGAAAATTTCGAAGCCGATCAAAGCTTCTACTTTTTTATCTATATTCGGAAGGGGATAGCAATCTTTAGGACAGTGCTTGTTTAGATCGGTAAAATCTATGCACATCCGCCATCCTCCTCCTTTTTTCTTGATCATCACAGGATTGGCCACCCAGGAAGGATATTTTACCTCGAATAGTACATCCGCTTTTAGTAATTGGCGGACTTCGTCATGGATGACTTGGCTTCTTTCTGCCGCAAAGAGTCTTTGCTTCTGTTTTATCGGCCGGACCGAAGGATCAATATTTAACCGATGAGTGATTACCTCGGGGGGCACTCCGGTCATGTCCAACGGAGACCATGCAAAGACGTCTTTATACTCCTTGAGGAGCTGGATGGTTTTTTCCCGGAGTAGAGGCGTTCCTGCGAAGCCGATCTTGACCACTCTGGATGGATCATCTTCGTATAACTGAACGGTCATTGAGTTCGGCTCTGAAGTGACTTCGGTCATCTCGCTTGCCTCTGACTCCGGTTGCTGTGATTGCTATGCTTGATGGTGCCGAACTGGTTGCTCGGCACTTTTAAGCGCAATCTGCAGACATTCTTTTGCTCTCTTTTGATCACCTCGGATGACCGCTATCCCACCTTTAGTGGGGATCTTGATGGTGAGGTGATAAGTAGAGCAAACGGCCCGAACTGTGTTGAGCCAGTCTCTCCCCAGGATGATGTTGTACGGGGACCGAGCTTTTACCACAAAGAACTCGATCATCGTATTGGAGCTTGTAGGCGCTTTTCCCACCGTGATCGGAAGGCTGATAATACCTTCAGGGCGGGTGTCTTCCTGGGCGAAACTTTTCAGAGGAAGTGGAGCCGGACTGAGCCGAGCTGGATCCACTTCCATTTTATCAAAACATTCTTTAAAAAGAACGCTGACTGACGCTCCTGTATCCACAAATACTCTGTGGATCAGTTTGTTTGCCACTCCGGCTTGAATGACAATAGCGTCTTGGTGAGGAGAGATGGCTGGGACGGGATCGGCATCTGAAAATGTAATCACTTCGTCTTTCTTCAGCCTTTTATGTGTCGGCTCCTCTTGATTGGAACCTCTGCGTTCTGCTTTTAGGGACGACTTAGTTTTCCCGGCAGGGAGAGCATCAATAGTCTGGATTACTCCATCATATTGCGGCTCGTCGTCGTCTTCGGGATCTTCATGCCTTTTCGGATCCTGAGGATTGCAGTTCGCACCTCTCTGCTTTTTGTTCTTTTTCGGCTGCTTGCTTTGGTATTTTTTTAACGTTCCTGTTTTCACAAGAACATCAATACCTGCAGCCAAATTTCGGCACTCCTCGGTATCATGACCGTGGGCTTGATGGAAGGAGCAATATTGATCCTGAGGTCGCCGCGCGGCTGATTTCGTCATCCGCTTTGGTTTTTCGAACATATCGGAATGTAGTTCGAAAATTTCCGTTTTTGACTTGTTTAATGGTACGAACTGAGCGGGCGGCTTCTCAGGATTGAGCCGTGGCCCCAATCTGCCTTGTACCGGTGCCCTTTGAATTCTTTCAAAAGGAGTTCGGCGAGGAAGCACCTGGCCGCTTTGATCGGGCTTCTTTTTCTCTTCTTGGGATGAGCTGTCTAAAGACCGTTTTCGACGGTCTGCCTCATCCGCACGGGAAAACTGGTCCGCAATGTCCCACATTTCTTGAGCTGTTTGCGGGCCGCACTCCACGAGCTTTCTGTAGAGAGCTCCGGGCAGGATTCCATTTTGGAATGCCGAAATGACAAGTAGATCGTTAAGATCATTTACTTGTAGGCATTCCTTGTGGAATCTCGTCAGGAAGTCGCTGATCTTTTCGTCGCGACCTTGACGTATAGAAAGCAGCTGAGCCGAAGTAATTCGGGCTTCCGCTTTCTGAAAGAACCTCCTGTGGAAAGCATCCATTAGATCTCGGTAGGATCTAATGCTGCCTTGAGGAAGGCTGTCGAACCACCTTCTGGCGTTCCCGATGAGCAGCTCGGGGAACAGCTTGCACATGTGGACCTCATTGAGACCCTGGTTCGCCATATTATACTGATAGCGTCCCAAGAAGTCATGAGGATCCACGAGTCCGTCATAGGTTATCGACGGAGTTCGGTAGTTCCGCGGCAAAGGAGTTCGGATGATATCGTCCGAGAACGGAGTCTTTAACGCTCCGTACATGGCGAACCCGACATCTCTTCGGTACGGAGGAGAAGGAGTTCTCCTGTGATTCCGGTGCCGAGGAGAAACAGGAACATGTCGGGGTTGAGGATTCTCTCTCCTGGAAGACACGTCACTACTGCGGTAGTGACTTTCATGCCTAGACGAGGAGGGAGAATCCGTCGTTGTCTTCTCCGGCTGTTGGCTCTTCTGCAGGAAGGTTAAGAACTCCTCCTGCTTCTCAGCCAAGAACAGCTTGACAGCCTCATTCAAATCAGGCTGCTGGGAAGACTCGGTGTGTGGACCTTTTGAGCGGCTTGTTCCTTCACCGTGAGAACTGGATACAGACTTCTCACGAGGCTGCTTTCCAGGCCTATGGGCTGCTGGGTTAGTTTCCTCATGGTCATCACGGACGGAGGCACGGGAGTTGTGCGATCTGGCATGCATTTTTTTTTTTTTTTTTTTTTTTTTTTTTGTAGTGGAAAAAGGGTCAAAAATTCGCTTTATCACAGATTTGGTTCTCTGTTTCCCACAGACGGCGCCAGTGATGAATCCGCGAATTTCTGGTGGTAGTAAATGCAGGAAAGTAGAAATCACAACACAGAGATTTACGTGGTTCGATTTACTGAGGTAAATCTACGTCCACGGGAAGAAAAGAGGGCAGAGTTGTATTGCTTGATCTGTTTTCTACAGCTTACAAATACAAGCTTGCTATATGATATTCTCTCTCTTAGAGTTGGTGAATCCTCTATCGGATCTAAGTTCCGTTTATATATAGAACTGAGATCGTGGCTTGCATCACCACCCTAAGTCGTGGAGGTCACGGAGGTCATGAGATCCTGCATGGCCACTAATTAGGCGGTGGCATACATCATCAGTAATTATGTCGTGGATGTCGTGGAGGTCATGAGAGCCTGCATGGGTCCACCACTAGATAGATCGTGTCTCCCAGTCCGGTATTGCCGAGCAGCTTTTGCCGATGCTGAGACCGAACTGCTGAACTATTGCCGAGCAGCTTTTGCCGATCTGAGAGTAGAGCTTGATGCCGACCTGAGGGCAGAGCTTGATTGGTTGGTTTTTACTGAGCTGTAGGCTGAGGCCGAACTCTTTGGTCATGCCGAACTGATACTCTTTCTTGGGCTTTGTGCTGGCTTGTTTAGTACGTACTCCATCACTAACCTAAATAGATAAAGTTGAGAGATATAGCTGTTTCTCTCTCATAAAATCTTCTTTGTCAGCTTCCACACTACACACATTTTCACCATGTACGGTCTCCTCTCCTCAAGTAGAACTAAGAGCATCATGTCCCTGCGGACCGGCGTGCCTGACGTCCGCCATTAGGCAGCATGCACACGGATACGGACGTCCGCTGCGGACATCGAAGTTCCGCGGCTTTCCAGGACGTCCGTCGGGACGTCTGCCATTGCGTTGACACGATGGACTTCCCGGCGGACGTCGTGATTTTTTTATTGTTTTTTGTGGATGTCCGTCGGGATGTCCTTGGGGATGTCCGTCATTGTGTAGTGGGATGTCCCTATGACGTGGCAGTGCAGTGGGATGTCCTTATGATGTGACAGAAGATGTTTTTGGGAAGTGCAGTGGGATGTCCTTATGATGTGGCAGAAGGTGTTTTTGGGAAGTCCGTCGGGATGTCCGCCGGGACATCCGTCCCATTGTGGATGCCCTAATAATGTTTAATTGAGGCCATCCGCGACGCATCCCTTAGCCGTCTCTTATATCGTCCCGGAGAGACGATAAGAGACGGCGTTGGCGACGTGCGAGCTCCGGTTCGTCCATGATGCCCACTCGCCGGCCCACGAGTGGGCGTCGTTTTTATCCGAAAAAATATTTTTTTTGGTTTTTTTTTACAAATTCAGGAAAAATTCAAAAATTTTAAAAATATCCCTAAAAATATTCTAGCCGTTTATAGGCGTTTTTTTGCAAATTTTTATTTTTTTAAATTTTTTTCAAGCCTCCAATCACTTCTATAAATATCAAATCATTCCCACAAATTAATCCACCATAAAAATATATTTTTTTTATTTAAATTATTTATTTTTAATATTTTTAGGATTTTATTAATGAGGTTTTTAATTTTTTTAGAATTTTAAGTTGTAATTTTATTTTATTTAATGAAGTGTGTTTTTATTAATTGAATTTGTTGGAAATAAAAATAAAAAATGAAATTGAATGAATAGTTAAGGGATGAGATGGTTAAGAGATGGATAAGAGATGGAGGGTTACAAGTGCTATCTCTTAGTTAAGAGATAGAGTAAAAAGTACAGTGAGGCCCATGAATAGTTAAGAGATGAGACGGTTAAGAGACGGATAAGAGACAGTGTTGCGGATGACCGGATAAATTTGAGAATACATGGAGAACAAATAGAAAGAAAGTTTCTTTCGATGAAAATAAGACTAATTTATTGGATGGATTATGATAGAAAAATGAGACACTATTTTGAAATGTCAAACTTGTTAGATTAGATATTAATATAAGTAGAAAAATATTATTACAACATTTTGTTGTATGCGAAGCGTTGCAAGACTTGTCCAAAATAATATAATCTGTTAGATATTTCCTGGTATGTGAAAAGTAGTGAGTCATTTAGTAGTAGGTGATCTTTTACAATCACGATTGAGTTATGTCAATAGCTGCCGCGCGGCGAACTGTCCATTTTTTATCCCTTCACCATTTTTGGTCTTTTATTACTTATTATCAACTAGTACTAAATTAATATACAGATATCATATTTTGTTAGATGCCAGCAGTTAGCACTAAGAACTCGCAAAATCCTAAATTAAATCTAAAAAAGTAATCAAAATATCCGAATCATACTCTTTGGATGCCCCATGCATCCTTTCCCTTTCTAATTCCTTAGACTACTCATGATTGAAAATAGCATCACTCACGTCGTCTTCTTGCACAGCTAATGCATGCTGAGATTATAAATTAAATTAAATTAAATTAAATTAAATTAAATTATCGTTTAGATAATACTGTGAAAGTCTGATTCACGATGCCTTGCAAGAGCAACATGACAAAGAAACTAGAAAAAAAAATAGAATTTAGGGTACAACATTTACATGCTATAGCAGCCTGTACAAAAAAAGCTTTGAAACAGTTATATCTAAGGTGTGTCCAATGGCGATGGCGATGGCGTACCGTTGATTCTTTAATCATACGTCCTGACCTTTAGCCTGACTTCACGGGGGGAGTTGGGAGTCTTTCTTGGGCTCCCAATTGAGCCGAGTGGCTTTTTGGGGGTTGAAGGAACGACCGCAAACCTGTGAACCAACATCCGGAAGCATGGCAAGCATAACAAGTAGAGGCCGCCTAAAATAAATGGTGCAGCAACAAACCATCCCAGCAGCTGCACATATGCCAATATTATCGGTTTAATCCCTACTTTTTTTCAAAAACACTAGACAGCAGGAGATGGATGTGAATGTGAACGTTAACTTTGTTGCATACCGCGTTGAAAATGCTATGCAGGACTTCCCATGAAGCTTTTCCGGTGATGACTTTCTTAAGAGCATCCGAAGTTAGAGCGAAATGAGGTCCACCAGTAATGAATTCACCAAATCGTAGAAAGGGGATCATCAAACTGTTGAGAGAAGAAGTAGATAAAAAATCACAAATTCTGAGATATTGATGTTCAAAATTTCTGCTAAGGTAGAAATCCAAGTCATAGAATCACTAGTGGAATGATATAACATGGTTTTCTACTCACAATTACAGACTAAAGTGCGAGTATATAAGACGAAAGTATTGCTAGAATACATTTGTGCATACCCTCCGAACCAATATGAAGAAGGGGACACTCACAACCATAGTACACAAGCCTCAATCCCAAACATATAAAAAATACACTTCAGCAATATGACTCATCAAACCCCGCATCACATTTTTATGGTAAAGGCAGAGAAGAGAAACATGCAGAAATCTTGTCATGAATATTGCATAGTAGAAAAAAGACTATCCTAGGTTGGGCAAAGATTGAATTACAGAACGGACTGAAACGACTTGAGCTTGTTAAAGGATTACCTCAACTCAATAGGAGTAGCAATAAAGTTAGTCAGCATTACAGTTGGAGCATGGCAATGGGATCCAAGCACCGCAATAGCTAACCCGCATAAAAACACAGTAACCCCTAGTAAAAATGAAAAAGCTCCAAGCATAAGAAAGTCACCAAGATCACATCTTTGTGGTCCATAATTTCAGATATTTATGATATGTGATGTAACATCAAAGAGGGCGACACGAGACAACATACATTAGCAGAAAGTTAGTAAAAGACATCCAATCACGAGACACATTAACTAGTTGCACTTCCAAATATCCAATTGATAAGCCAGATATTTAGTAGATACCGATAGCGCAACTAGAACAATACTGCCTCTTTTGAGGGAGTGAACTCAAACACACAATATCAAAGCATAAACTATTGATACCAAAATCTCAAAAAACAATCATAATACCCTACAATGAACATATACATCATTCCAAGAGTAGGAAAAGAACCCTTAAAAACGATCAATTTCAGCTCAAACTGAATGCATGAGGTAGTATATAATACGAATAAAGAAATGAACAAAGCTGAATCAGTTGTTGAAGAAGGGAGATAAGATACCACAGATGGGGAAGATCCCTAAAGTGATTCCCAGCGCAGCCGAGAATGCGAGCTGCTTGGGCTCGGCTCCCCTAAAATCAATCAAATTGCCCAAATTTTAGTGACCACTGCTGCCGCAATCACTCAAAAAACGAATTGAATTTAGGAAAGAGATTAACCGGCGAAGGATTTGGTGAAGAGGGTCCACAATTTTTCTACGGAGCCACGAGACCAAAAATCCACATCCAAAGCGTTTCGCCATCGTTGCGTGATTTTGCTTGACTGATGAATCCTTGTTTATCGGTAAGCTGTGCGGATCACGCTTAATTGATGGATTGATTCCTGCTGCCTGCGCTCAAATCAAGATGAAATTTTGTTTTGTTTAATTTGAAAATTTTGGATGATACACGCAGAGAGTGTCGTATCTCTGCGTGATTCTCAGACTTGGTCGGATCTCGGTTGGTTAAAATCAAATTTGGGAATCTGGTTTACGACGTCGTACTGAACCGGCGGTTATTCCGTTCGTTACTTTTCCCACTCCCACCCTTCCACCAAAACATTAGTAATTACTCCATATTACTACTTACTAATTTACTAGCTTATAGTATTATAAAATTTAATTCATTAATATTCATGACCGCTGATTTATATACTTTATTTTTCTAGACTTAGGGAGGGAATGATGAGATGTGATCCCTAGATCTATAGGAAGTCACACTGTTTCATACTCTATCTTCGAATATAAGTTTTTACTTTCGAGTGTTATGTATCTTCGTATATAATATCTTTTTTTTACCTGAAAGAGAAGTGGGCTGCTGTTATTACTAAAAAATTTCTCATTCGAGAAAGTTGAGTAATGTTAATCGACTAAAACAAAATTTCATTTCAAGATACATGAGGATCTGATGAAGATTGGGGCAGAATCTAAGAAGTGAAAGAAAAGCCTCCCTCGAAGCATTGCTTCCTGCGATCTTGCATAACTTGCAGAAGCAGAGAAGGATTGCCCGTTATCACTGCATCTACACGCTCCAGCAACATTTTCTGCATTGATTCCTCCTCATCAACTGTCCACGCGAAAACCTTCTTCCTCCTCCTGCAAGTGCTACTCTGTCACAAAAATATGCAGCTTCATATTTACTCCAACGAAATTATCTTGAGATTCTTACTCATGGAGGATTTTCACAAGTTTCTCATCGATTAATGGGTGGTAGACGCCAACCACCCCAGCGCCTCTCATCCTCAACAACCGCATACTAGTTCCACTTGATGGATCCATCATTACGATGTACCCCACCTTCATAAACACCAGATCAACCACACATGTAGCAGTATCAATAAAACATTATGCCCAAAAAAATCAATCAAACATCTTCAGTAACACAAAGTAATTAATTGTATATGAGTAGGAGAAACTAGTTTGATTTTTGGCGAAGCTTTTGTTTTGCTCCACATTTAACATCATAAGATTAACCACATATCACATACAATACACATCCCAAGTGCTTTGTCTCTTGACCCTTCTCTAAATTCACATTGCCAAAACTAGCCTTTAACTCTGTTGATACTCATCTCCCATAACTTCAATCCAGAAATAAGTGCTCTTTCTTTTGAAAAGAAATCATCAAGTTGAAAATGTCTATAAGAAGTTACTTTTACGGATAAGAATGTAGAAGACACAGCAGTTTAAGCCTTCTTTTACCGTTGTATGATTGGATAATCTAATCAGTTCCCTTGCTAGGGTGTCACTTTTTGCCCACACAAGGCAGTTCTTGCAGTTGGTTCTTTCTACCTGTAAAAGTATAGATATCAAGTCAGCAATCAACTCTTTCTGAAAAACTAGTCAGCATTCACCTAAGAAGATAGAATGATTCACATTCTCACTGGAGAATGCAGAATAGGAACAACAGTTGGATCTGCACTATTGGTAGTTAAAAGCATGGAAAAATTTAGGTGGAAAAACTGGATTATAGAATTGCACTTGGGAGTTGTTAACATGGTCCTGAAAACTAAAACAACCAATATAAGCAATGTCGAAAGATAACTAGCATGTTCTATCTAAAACGCAGACTCCTCTTTGTTCTGTATAACTGTGCAAGTTAGCTTTACCACAATCAAACAAACAAAATTTTCACTTATTTCCACTCAGAAACTTCCATCAGATATATTCTTTATTATCTTTTCTCTTCATTTGCAGAACAGATCTAGGTATATCACAGTTTTTGAAGAACATAATTTTTTGTGAGTGTGAAAAGAAGAATATTCTGATCCTAAATAAGCCAATTCCAAATGTAACTTGCATTTTCTATTTTACATTCACAATAATCAAACAAATGAACTTTCATGTATTTCCGAACAAAAATACATGCTGGTTCAAAGGAAGTAAACTGCTATGAAGGGGAAGCAAATCTGAGCCAAATGATAGAAATGACATTTCAAAACCAAAACTTGCACAATACAACACAAACAAATACAGATCTTGGCAATCGTTAAGAATACTTACAACAGAAAGGATATCTTTTGCTAGTCCTTTCTCATATAGTGGAGGTCCAACTTTAGCATCGAGAATCACCTGCTTAACTGAACCTGATACTGACTGATCCACAATAAAACCAAGCTTAGAACACTTATAGAGTATCTAGGAGCTAGTGCTATTTGACCAGTGGAGATCCTTACAAGAATCATGTTGCCGAGTTTTTTTTAATTAGAAAAAGAGACAGAATTATCCATCTTACCCTTACTGCGTCTACAATGGTTGGGATGTTTAAATCTCTGAACTCCAAGGATTGGTGATGTTCGGAACCCAGATCTGCAATCTACAGCAATTGAGTATATCAATATCCCTGTTTGATCAATTAAGTATATCAGTGTTTGAAGAATCATGTTCGGAACCCACCTCTTTCCTGCTCAAATAACCAACTTTAGAAGAAGTATTTCCAGATAGTCGCTGCAGATCCCTGCCTGTAATATGTGAGAATCAACATTCCAGTACATCTTCAAAAGCAAATAATGACTTGAGAGGTGAAACTAAAGAAAAGGTAGGAAGAAATTCTTCAATATTGAGGTTGTCAAATAATTGTTTCTGCTTGACAGTGATTTTACTTTGACACCACATAGCAAACTCAAAGATTGCTATGCATACTGTAGTTTCATAGATGAAGGCCACTCTTTTTTGTGATTATATAATCATCTGAAAACGTGAAGAGATCATAGGAAAAATTCACTCCAAGGAGATAACCAGTGAATGTCTAAATCACACAACATGATTACCTATCATGAAGAGCTAACAATAATCCATCTGAAGAACGAGATACATCGATCTCAATACAATCTGCTTGAGAGCTTAAAGCAATTCTATAAGCATCCATCTGCCACATAAATGAAGGCAATTCAATATTACAATCCATATAATTTTAGAGTCAAAACTTCACTTCTATTCTATCTCCCTCATTTTCTTTTATTTTTTTTGTTTTTACACTAAGAGTAGAAGGATCATATAAAGAAGTGCATTAAGAAGATCAGAAAAGGGCAGAGATGAACAAACATATAATTGCTATAGTTTCAGTACCC
This sequence comes from Salvia splendens, assembly GCF_004379255.2. NCBI lineage: Eukaryota > Viridiplantae > Streptophyta > Magnoliopsida > Lamiales > Lamiaceae > Salvia > Salvia splendens. The sequence continues at coordinate 719,287 of NC_056032.1, forward strand.
AACAAACACCATCACTCCGATGAATTATTTTGTGTTATAATCCAATTAGTATCTTATGTTTTATCAGATATGCCTTTCTACCTTAAAATTTAACTTCAATAGGCTAAAGTGTTTCAACACACAGAACACGCCCTACAAGATGCAGTCCATAACTAGGGAAGGAAGTTGCTGGTGTGCATTCTGGATAAATACAAGCAAAATGGAATAAGCCAAGTGAATAAAGATGAGATGCCTACGGTATTGGGGAAAGCCTTGGTTGAGTCACCCCCATGAGCACACACTAAAGGTGGACTGGACATCCAGCTGCACTTTCGTGATTGCATCTGCAAATGCATAGCAGCCAATAAGACGATAACCTAATTGCAGGCACTCAAATATGTATCTTATTTCAGAGATTCATCCCATCAAACAGCTCGAATCAGTCACTTTTCCACTAACGTTCAAAATATACGAATAAGCCACCACAACAAATGCAACTGCATCGTATGAAAAAAAATGAATAAAAAGGTTTTGCCATATCTGTCAAATTTCACACAGCAAGAGTAAGAAAAGGTTTAATCACACCGGAAACACCGCCATACAAGTATACAATCCTGATCGAGATTCGATCAATCAAGTTAGCAATACAATGAGAAAAATTGATACATATAGAAAATGAAAAAGGAACCTGACGGAAGCGGCGGAGGCTGAAATGGAAGTAGAGAGGGGGAACAATTGCAAAAATGGCGAGGGAAATTAATAGGAACCTAAAGAGTTTCTTCCTCGATGAAAAGAGACCAAGTTTTCGTGGAAAATTGGTGCCTCTTTGGACGCGGAGCCGCTGCTGTTGCCGATCCCATCGTGAGATTAGCGCAGCCATTTCTCCCCCTGGTGAAAAAGATCGTTTATTAGTTTTCTTTCCTAGCTTTCTCAAAATCCCACAGCTTGAATTTAATCAGCTACAGTACTTTTTCTTCCAAAAATAACCCTGACACCTCGCCGTAATATCCCTACACCTCACCTGCACCAGAACCTTCCTTCCATTCCCCTCCATATATAACAACCAAATACCCGCGTAATTCAAAATTCTCTCTTCTTCTCTCTATTTCAAAAACTGAAGGTAGGTCTGGAATCATGATCATTTTCAATGTCGAATTTGAGTTCATTTGAATTTGCAAATATGTGCTGTGTAACTGAATGCGATTTCATGGATAGATCAGCAGTTTTAATGGAGGAATTGTTTCAGTACATGAAGACGCTGCGCTCTCAGATCAACGGTGCTCTCTCTCTCGCTCTCTGGATAATATTGGAATTGATCTAGCTCTCGTTAAATAACTTTGAGTTTTACTTGATATTTTGTTTTTGATGTTGTTAAATGGCTAGAAAGCTTTTGAAGTGTGAGATTGACACTAAAATCCACTGAATTGCAGATGTGGCGGATCACGCAGCTAAAATGTCAGTGGAAGAGCATATGCAGAGCATTACTATTGAGAATCTCCAAAAGGATCTCGATTTAGGTTTGTACTATATAGGGAAAAACTTCTTCCACTAATAGTAATTGATTTTCATCTCCTTTTTAACGCTCAGGTTCACATTGACATTTTAAAAAGAGAGTTAGTGTTCTGGTCATTTTGTTTAGGAATCGTTACTCTCTTTTGCACATTTCTTTTGTCATAATTGGATCTTATAGTCCACCTGAGCTGAGTCCTAGTAATTTCGATAAAATGCAGTGAGGAATGATACTAAGCAAGTCAAGGAAGAAGCTGATCGGATAGCTAGAGCCAAGGGGGAGATCTGCTTGAAGATTCTGGAAAGACAGAGGAAAATTGCTTCTCTTGAAGCTGATTTCTACACTCTATGTAAGGTAAATATTGGTTGATGGATGTAGACCTATACATTATGAAGGAGGAACCTATAAATTCATATTTTCCTTTTTTCTTGTTTATCAATAAGTGAATCTTCTAATCTTGATTCCTCTCGACATGCAGACTTTGGAGCTAATGCATCAGGAAAGACTGAGCTTGTCAGCAAAACTTGTGGACCGAAGGTAACAAGTGGATCATATCTGGAAAAGCATTTAATATCACATGACAACATGTTTTGCTCCTATACAGTGCCCACTATAAGAATGTTACTGAGGATCTCAGTGGACAGCTAACTGAACAACAGGTCTGCGATCTTGTGTAACCCTCCGAATTGGCCATGCAACATTTACAGTAATATTTCACATTTATTTACTTGTGCAGAAGTGGGTCAAAACTCAAAATTTTGGCTCAACAACCAAAGATGACTTGGTAATTTCTTAAACTTTCTCCCATAGATATTTTTAGGTATGATGACTGCGTGCTCTATTAGGGGAGCAATACAAAAATCCATTGAAGATCATGTGCTAGATCTATAACTAGCATTAAATTTATAACAACACTATCGTTTAGCACGTAGAGATTTTGAATGAGCATAAACTGTGGTCAGGCAGACAATAACTGCACTCCATCCTTTCTAAATGTGTCTTTGACTACCGCCACACTAGAGATATCACCAACATGGTTGATAAGTGTCAAAGTTTATTATGTGTGTCTCTGACACTCTCATGCTCTGCATGTATTTAATTATTGCAGGTAGATGAAAATAACGATGGAATAAAAGGTACAAAATATGTATTCCCTTTCACATCAATCAATGGATGTAAAGGACAAAGCTGTCTTAGCTGCTAGGGGTAATCGATCAAATCGATATAACAATGCCTTTATTCCAGATTTTCCTGATGGTGTGGACAAAATCATTATGAAGGATTTTGAAGCTGCTGAGGCTAAGTTTGATGAAATAAAGCAGCTAAAATCAAATCTTGTTTTGGAGAATACTAAGGTTTGCATAAGCATCTTGTTATTGGATACACAAATTTTTTTTCCTTGCCAACTTGGAGATTCATACTTCAAAAGAAAAATAATCATATTCTTGGAATGCATATGAGTAATTGTTTATGGGTTTGGATACACATCTTTAAATGTTAGGCTTTGTTTCTTGGCAAAGATTTGTAGCTGAAATGAACTGTCAGTTTAGCTTAGATATGTTACGCGAGTTAATCAAGTAACTTTAACAACACTCATGTTTTTGCATGACTACTCCGATGACAGCTGAAGCAGTCTCTTGAGCTAGTGAAGGCTAAAATGACCGACTTTAAGGTGACTTCCAATAGTGTATATACTTTATTCCTTATATCTCTTATCATTTATTACCTAGTTTTCTACAAATCATGTGCTTTGGATATGAAGTTATTTTAAGTTTTAGTGGTTTATGGGCAACATACTCAATGAACAAACAAAGAAACTGATATATTTTCCTTTTAATATGTTCTTAATATCTGATGATGATGCTGAGTGATTCCAGCCAGAACTTAGGGACATGAGTGAGAAAAGCTTGGAAGAGGAGATTCAGGCACTCTTATCCGATAAAGCTGGAGAAGCTGAGTACGTGCAATCCCTTGAACTTCAGATTATGAGATTGAAAGTAAGCTCGCCACTCTATCTTTAAATTTTCAGTCATTGTATATAAGCTAGAAGTTCTGCTCTTGGCATTATAGCTTCTGGTGATCAACTCTCTGAAATATGGCCTTTTATTTGATGGTATAATAATTATTTCATCTTCAGGAAATCTCACACAAAGTAAGGTGCTCATGTGGTGAGGAATACAATGTTAAGCTGGATTAATGGGTTTGGGAGGTGGCAAAGAAAGAAGGAACGTAGGAGGTAATATAAAGATGTATCTTTGAACATATTCTTAGCATGTATAGACTATCAAATATGATGCTACATGGTTGGTTCAGAAAAACAGAAAAGGGGATATATAAAATTTCATTTTATGCACCTCTGTATAGTCTTGATTCAAGCGATAAGTTACTTACATTATCTACCTCAAATTTCTGTCTTCTCTTTTACATGGCTGTCGATAATATGGTCTGCGTCACTGTGCCATGTGCAGCCACTCATGCTGCTATCACAAATCAAATCGGATTCTGAAAAAATGCCTAGGCTTTGGAAATGTCATGAACTTCAAAGCCCTCTGCCAGAGTTACTCTTTTGTTATCCTGAGAGATGGACACGCTGTCCTCACTATGCACTTTACTCTCACTATCATAAACAACAGAATATCTGAGGATAACAGTTTTGTGAACACCTCCGAGTAATTCTTCACGGTCCGTGTCCCCTCTTTCCCCCATGAATAGAATCACCTTTTCCATCTCTACAGCCCATCTCACAGATAAATATCTGCGCATATATATACCTTAAGGTCAAACAGTATAACTAAATGTAGGTGGTGACACAGGAAAACACCACAATGAACTACTCAAATACTTGATTTGTGAAATGAAAGACACACCTTAGTGCTTGAGCTCTTGATGCAAACAATGGTATAACATTCAATCTCGATGCAGCATGAGTATAGACCGTGTTGCACCTTAGGCCTCTCATACGTAGCCTCTGCCTTAGATCGTTTATTTTATGAACCTGTGACAATATTTGCATGTATGCGATTCAGTTATTTCCCTCAGTAAATATTCATATCAGAAAACATTGGTAAAAAATGCACCTTTGCTTTAGGTTTGACACTATATGAGTAGCATCGTGAGCTACATCGACTGAGCTGCACATCATCGTCCTCTACACTGGCAAGCCTCGTTACTATTGCTTTCACATTCTCACCTGGCCAACGGTGCTCAATGTGGGATTCGTAGTCTTGGTCTGAAACCAAATCTCTCCAAGGATAACACATTTCACTTCCACTGCTACAAACCAGTGCATCGAAGTCTTCTAACTTTACCTCACTCCCCAACATTTCCTTCGTCTCCTGCAAACTCATGCCTGTCAATAGTACAAAGCCTATCCCTGTACACTTCGATTCCGAGACCTGAATAGCATTCTTGATAATCAATGGCAATTCCTCAGCAGGGCTTCCATTACTGTTATAACTGTCAATGGCTATCACACACAACCGTTGCCTTCTCCCTGGACAGTAAATTTTTACTGATTTTCCAACCGAAGTCGCCTTTTGCTTTAGAATAAAATCAATGATTTTCTGCTGGTTGCTAGTTTCAGCATCAGGTTCCCCATTAGCCTTTACATCCACTTCAATAGAGAACTTCAGAGATAGGTCCTCAATGCCACGGAGTGATTCACTCAGTGGTTCCTCAGGAATCGGCATGACAGAAAGAAGATTTGTCGGGTGGTAGTTTCTGCAATGCTCAACTTGCGAGAGGTAGCTACGACAGTGCTCCAGCCATGAGAACTTGTGAATATTTTTCAGGCCATTCCTGCGACATTCTTTCCAGAGGTTTTTGTTAGCAAAGAGCTTTAGAAGAGCATCTGAGATGGCTTTCTCATCATGTGGGTCGACAAGCAGACCGTTATTGAGTGCCTGCTTGGTTCGAAACCAAAACCTTTGCTTAGTTCATACAGAAAAAGGAGTTCCAAACAATAACAGTAAAAAATAGTAATCGATTTTCTTACCTTTAATATGTCAACAGGTCCACCGTTTTTTGTGGCAACAACGGGTAGTCCATAAGCTGCAGCCTGAAGGATGAATATTACTAAGTTAACTTAGCCTATTACAAATTTCAAAGCAGCTTGCTGTACACTGACCTCTATGAGAGTGAGACCGAATGGTTCGACTAGAGCTGGATTGATGAAAACGCCCTTCAATACAGATCCATCAAATTAATCAATGTTGTTGATCACTAGCACCATAACAGCTGATTTATCCATCATTACCTTGGTTTTGGCTGCCAGGCGATATATTTCAGGAACTTCGGGTTGCTTGTGATGCTTTGGATAAGCTACCTGTCCATACAAATCGTACTTGTCAACGAACTTGAGTACTGTTGTAAGCACAGATGAGCTACTGTTGGGCATTTCCTCAATATCGTCTCTGTTTCCTAATATTAGTGTCTGCAAGATTAGGAGTTTATCTTAGATTTCTGATCAGCAGCTCAGTTATGCATTAGAAATTTAAAACGATTCACTACCAAGTTTGCCAGTTCTCGAAGGGGCTGGCATTCTCCAAAAGCCTTGAGTAGAGTTGTTATGTTTTTCTTTGGATCTGGACGGGACAATGCTAGTATCATAGGCTTGTGAGGATTGGTGAAAAAACGCATAATCTGCATCGGAATCATCAATCTGTGTTAATAGTACACTATGCATATTGTGGTCTTTGGTGGTTTATTGTATTGTCATTAATCATCACTCCTTGATTGGGCATTTTTAGTGATTAACAGAACCAGACCTCTGACCATATCGGAGGCATGGGACGTTTCTTGTCAGCACCAATCATTGATTTGAGATCTCCTTCACTGTCTAATGATAGTTCCTCTGCCACACTGCTGAAGTCCATACCTGGTTGTATAACCTATAAAAAACAAGTTTGATGTTTCATATCAGTCATTTCTATACTATCTAAGTTACTGCATTGAGAAACATAAGTTCGTACCACCATCCTTGGCATGTATCTTCCGAGGCAGCTCACTCCTCTCCGTCTCCTTATCCTCAGCTTCCTCTCCAACTGTAGATCAAATCCATCATACAAACCCCACTGCTCTTCGATCTCTTGCTTGGTGCTTGTCACTACTATCTCAGCCGAATCCAACCCCAACTCCTCAGCCTCGATCCTCCTTATTATATTGTAGGAGCTGTCGATGTCCTCCCTAGAAAGCCTGCCGTGTTTGAGTAGCTGCTCCAATTTATTCCTACCCAGGGAGTGCCCCGTTAACACCATTGGCACATTTATGACAGCAGACAAGCGCGCTGCGACTTCTCCTGCATCTGCATAGTGGCCGTGGATAACATAAGGCCATGCCGGTTTTCCAGAGTCTCCCAAAGCTCTTGCCATGGTGACGATGTGGCTGAGAGCTCCATCAACAAACTCACCTATGTAAGGCCAGAGAGACTCTTTTGGTATGTATCTGTTCCATGAATATTCAAATTACAGTCGAGCTTGCTTGAGAGGGAAGATGCGTGTAAATTGAAGCGTATACGTACTTATCAGACGGGCCACAAGGGATTCGGACAAGGTAGGCCCCACAGCTATCAACTCCATCATAGGGGCATGAAAGCATCTCAATAGGTTCACTATAGGTGGAGTCAACCTCAGGCGAAGTAATCTGTCTCGTGAGAAGATCCACTCTGTGTATCCCTTCCATGTTGGCCAACACCCGAGCTAATTCCACAACATACTTAACCTGATCAAGAATTGGAAACAAGTGAGTGACATCGCATCGAATACATTTCAACAACTCTCTACACCAGTGCAAGAAAAAAGAAGTACCTGACCACCAGTATCAGAGTCTCGTCCAAGCTCCATATTTTCTCCGCGAACCAGGCCATGAAGACTGCATGGTAAACACTAGACATTATATGAAAAACTAATTCCATCACATGCCATCCAGACAGTAACATTGTATTATTTTCCAATCGAATTTTCTATTTATACTTACCTTATGAGAACAATATAAAGTTGTCGGGATTGGTGATCTGGCCAATGCTGAGTATCCGAACTAATTCTTGGAATGTTTGCGATCGAGCCAGTTTGATTAGACTCTCCTTTGTCCCTCTCGCCCTCAGACAGATCAGAAAGATCCTGTGCAGCATCACTACGCGCTTTTTCTCTATCAAATCTCCGTTGCACTAGTTTTTGCGCTGCATCCCTTGCCATCTGCAAGTAGAATAAGTTGTCAGTCTTGATTCACTTTCAAAACATTGCAGTTCCACATCTTACAAGGGCTCACCTGCTTCTTTCTGCGGGCGAGATGCCAAATACGCCAGCACATATTCTCAAGCCTGTTGTTGCGATGACGAGAATTCCTAGTAGCTATCATCTGTGCATCCATAGCCAATCTCACAAGTTACAATTTACAATGAGTACTTAGTTGATTCACTTGTTATTATATGTACACACATACCTTGGCCCATGTTCTATGGAGATCGGCCTCATCGAAGCCAATGACAACTTGTTCAACAAAGTACCTAGTAGGAGTGAATATCTTATGCTTCTCGATATCTATCCTGTCAAACTTCAACATCTCCTCATCAAGTTTACTCCTTACACTGTTGCTGAAGCTCTTCTTTTGGTTTCTTCCTTGGCTCTCTGCATCCCTCTTCCCATTCCTTGCACTTCCAACGTCCAATATCGCCTCCAAATACCCGTTAACCCACTCGTTCTCTCCCATGTTCACCGTCTCTTTGTTTTAAAAAGTTTTGAGTGTCAAGAGAAGAAGCAGGGCCATCCTTATAAAGCCAAATATATTGCTCGAATATTGCATTATTTCCTCAGTTTATTCTCTGCATGGGATTCACTAATCATCTCTATTTCTAGTATTTTTTATTATCAGCAAGGAACGTCAAAAGGTGTTGTTTGCAACCTTTTGAAATGATTGCTAGAATCGGATTAACACTTATAATCCTTTTCCATATCCGATTTTCAAAATAAATTATCTGACCATTCGTGTCAATCACTTTAGTTTTCTATTCAACTGTCTAGAGATACATATTTTTAAAGAAAGCAAATCTATTCCAAAAAATGGCCATATAATAATTACATTAAAGAATCAAGAATCGTTAAGGGTAAACTTGGTTGTGGAATTATTCCAGCATATGTTGGATTAGGTGGTATTTCAAGAACACTAGTCTCCAATTCTTTCTTCAACAAATAGTAAGGAATCAACAACTAGTCCAATTATGACAAGAATATGCCATAAAAAAAATGTGATTAGAGCAACATATTCTTGCAGTTTAAGGCAGCAGCATCAAATGCCAGATTCTAACAACAATTTTCTACTAGGATTCCCAAAACAGTTGCTGCTGCAAAAGCATCTGGCACTAGAGTGGATATTTGGTCGAATATCCAAGCATTTTATTCTCCCTTCAAGGCCATGTTGATATCACATTCACATTCAGCAGCCGTGGCTAAAAACACGTATCAAACGCGCACCTTGTCTCGGGAATTGAGCATCTTCATAAAGCAAAATGCCTAGATGCAATACCTGCTTATCTCACTCCACTCCTATTTAAACAAAGCATCACACAAAGTTGCATCTAAAACTACAATGGACTTGTTTCTTTGTTTCACCATGTACACTGCACCAGCAAATCATGAGTGCTTGGCTTATAAAAAATCAACAAAAATTAACATAAAGCAAAAACACACAATAGTAGTATCACATCTGGCCAACCATTTATTACCATTTCTTAGGGAGAAGAAGATACAATTTCGTTCAATGCTTGAGTGTAGAAGAGTATTACAATGCTATTTATGAAGGAATGCTGATAGCTATTTGACCAACATCAGATTAACCACCTCCCAAACTAACTATTTTTCTACTGCAGCTGATAGCTTTTCAATGAAATAAATGGAATTTTTAAGGTTTGTGATAATTGGGCAATATAGTTAAATTTTTATAAGGAATCTATTTCTATCAATTTTCGAATTTACCGTCATTTCCCACTTTTACAAACTATTCATCTTTTCGACATCATAAAAAGTTACAATCATTTATAGGGCTAGAGTAATATCATCTTGCTTTATAGAGCATTGTCTCAGTAGTCATAGATCCGAGTTCAACCCTCTCCAATGCATTTTTTCCAGAACCAGCCCATACACAATTGATTTCGATTATTCTGCTTTTATGCCACTCGATCTGTTAGTATAGGAACTGAACCTTTGAAACTCTGGTTCCATAATTGATGACTCCAAATTGTCAGTTAACCGACTGCTCGGTTCTGTTAAGCAAGCCTAGTTATAGGCAATGATAGATCCAAGTTGGTTTAAGTGGTCGATCGACCCCAAAACTGGCCCATCAAGGCCATAAGACTTCGTTAAATTTGGTCTTTAAAGTTGTCAACTATCTCATCGTATGACAGAGTTGAATGTGAATTTCCTTTCCTTTTTCTCATCGGCTATTTATTGAGAAAATTGTAATTATCGATAAAATATATATTTATAATGAAATCAAGAATATTGGGTGTGGTATGAATGCAATTTATCTTGGTTAAGTTTATGGGCAAAAACAGACTGAAAAAGGACTTCTCCTTTTGCCTAGAACTCTACTAGTTATTATTCACATAAATAATAGCATCAAAAGAAATGGTAAATTTTATATAAACTGTGACACGGAGTGAAGAAAAATCTCTATAATGAGAGAATAATTATAGTAATACTACAGCTGAGCAATAAGTAAAACCAGGATGACTTCTCTGAACAAAATTTCCTGGAAACACAATCACTGCAACTATTCACATTCATCTTCATATTCTGTACCACCTTATCTGCAAATGACCTCACAATTGCCATAAATCCAAATACCACACAAACAACAAATATCACAATTCCCTTATTCTCCATGTGAGTTTGATCCCTTCTTACCGTCACCACTTCCAATCTGCAGTCAAACGACCCAACCATCTCAGAATTCAAAAGAGCACATGACGTTATTTTCGAGGTTATTTTGTTTTTATCTTTCTTTTTTTTTTTGCTACTTTCATGCTCAAATAAATGGATGGTGCGAAAAAGAGGAAGAGAAGATAGATTAATGAAAACCTGAGGAGGGCATGCTCTTTGAGTATACTGTCCAGCTGCACGGAAACAAGAGATTTCCAAGACAAAAGCTCACTGATCTCCTCGCTCTGCACAATGAGACACGGTTTTAGGAAGAAGAACTACATATGAATCGATCAAGAAACGAATATAAAACTTTGCGTACCATATCCTCATTGCTTCTAGATAGGCTCCGGAGATCAGATATTATCTTCTCTAGAAGTACGCCTTTGTGTCCAATATCTCTATCAAATTCCTTGAAAATGTCTCCGTATCTGCTACTAATCTCCTCTAGGTACCGCTCAAGAATAGCTAGATTCAGATCCAGAGATCTAACCTTTTTCATTAGAATTTTAAGAACGGTATCCCCAGGCATCCGATTTACTTGTTTATGACGGATTTCTTCAGGGGTTCTGATCATAGTATCAGTTTCTTCAACTAGATCTTCATCACCCGCAACTTCAATGCTCATGTGTTGGCTCGAACCAGACTTCTTACCGTCTAATATTTCCCCAGATGGGGGCACCTTATCTTGAGCTGAAATCAGATCCTCAAGCATTTTCTCAACAGCATCAACACCGTACACTTCAATGAACGTTAGTGTGCAGTAGAACTCCAAACCATGATGACTCAACAAGTTCAGTTTAAGGTATCTCGCCCATTTTGGCTCCGGAAGAACAAAGTCCTGAGCATGTTTCATGTTTTGAGCACTAAAATTTCCAAGATTTACCCATGAATCACTAGGGTAAACAGCACTGCCTAATAATTCAAAATCCTTCAAATTAGAAGAGTGATGCTCAAAGTTTGCTATCTTAATAGCGTCGACCAACGTTTCTTCAGAAAGCTCTATCACAACAAATTTCTCTTCGGTTGAGCAAGGGTTTCTAAGGTACTTGTCTTTGTCACTGTTCAATATATTAGAAGCGCCCTTGGCTTCCTTATTGAAAGACAAAACCTTCGCTCCTTTAGAAGCAGAAGCATAATTGTAGTCCTCTCCACCAGGCTCTGATCTATGCATTATGCTTCCAGGTTTACCCGTTGCATGTTTAGTTTTCGAGCTAAATGCTTTGTTCTTGAATTCATCAAGACCTATATGTACTCCACAGGACAACTCGTTGGTTAATGACTTGTCCTTCTCCATATTCCCAGGCGAATCTTTCCTTACGGCAGCTGATTCAGAACTTTCTTTTGCCAATTTAACAAGTGATTCACTCTTATTATCATCGGTATAACCATTTTCAGAGACTGTTCCAGCCGATGGATGTCCATCTACATATACTCTCCGATTCACCTCCCTATCAAAAGGGACTTCACCTTCACCCGATCTCGTAGTTCCATCTGATGGATGTGTATTTCCATCTGTTGATCCAGGATTTACATCCCTGTCAAGGGACGCTTCGTCTTCATCCCATCTCGTAGTTCCATGTGATGGATGTTCATCCATAGATAATCTATTATTTACATCCTTGCCAAAAGACACTTCTTCTTCACCCCATCTTGTTGCATTAATAGAATACTCTGATCTTTCTGCATCCATCAATAAGAAAAGATGGAGTTATTTATTGATGAAAATGCAGATTATAAAAACAAAGCGAGCATACAAAAATCAATATCACAGTACCAAGTCAAAAGATGGAAACAACGATTTAGGTTAACATAAAGAGCAATAAACGCGAGTAGCTGCCTAATTTTTTAGGATATAATTCAACCGAACAGGCACACACAGAGTTCTAATGCTAAAAATTACTACATTAAAAGGATTGAACCAGAAGACATACTAATCTGCTTATGAATGAATGGAATATGTAATTTCAGCATTCAATCATTGATTGGAGAATTGAAGTATGAAGCACAAAACTGATGGAAGATCTGATAGTCGACAAACCTGTTTGGCCATCGCCATGGCCGATCCATGTAAGTAAGAGAAACACAACGCCCCATAGAACGATAACAACAGAAAGAGAGACCTTATACAAGCGACTTCTGCCACAAATTGCCTCCTTTACCGCTCTTCTTTGTAGAAGAGCTTTCCGTGACCTCTGCATCGCACATCAATCCAGCTTGCTGCAAATCACAAAACAGCCTTACCCAAAACGGATCTTTATTCACCGAGAGATGTGGTTACCTATAAAAGACACACATTCGCAATCAGTATAATAAGCAGAGAACATCTTCTTATAAGATTCCCACACACCAACAGAAATCATTATCTATCCCACAAATAATGCAAGGACACAAAATTGAATAGATCACTGCAAATTTTCAAGATCCGGTGACAAATTGAACAAGAAACAATTCATAATCTCAACTTGCAAAACTCCCAAATCCCACCCTCCAATCTGTGATTGATACAATGATAAAATCAGCTAGAAAAATACCAAGGAACCAAACAGAGACAAGGAACGAAGAACTATAGCTGTAGTATTACAGAGCTGGATCAATCATGAAAAAAAAATATAAATACAATCCATTAACACAACAAAATAATTATATAGAAGGGTACAGAAACATGTGATTTGCTTGCCAGCAAAGACTGATGATAAAATCAAGAAGCTGGCTTGGTTTAATTGAGTAGAAAAAATCAAAATTTATCTTGGCAGTGACGTAAAGTATAGCAATCACACTTGATGAATAAGGAACACTGTTACCAAGAAACTGATGGGGAGAATTCATAAATAACGAAATTCAACAAATCAAGGCCCCCAATTATCTCGATTCTTGAGAGGGAGGGTAAAGAAAAACAAACGAATAAACTACCATGTGGTGGAGGAATTCTATTGGTGATGACCTAGTGCGGTGACGTGGCGTCGGTAGTTTTTGAATAATTGATGCTGAGCTGGACCCAATTTGGCGCACCAATTCATGCGAAAGCCTGTGGGCGTTGGGCCCAGCATCGACTATTGTAATTGGGCTTCTCCTTCGTGGTGCACCTGTCACGTCTTATTTTCATTCAAATGGATATTAAAAATGTACCCAAAAAAAGTGAAAATGAATTAGTGAATACTAACTAGTTTTAAATTTTATATTTCAATTTTATAATAAAATATGAGTAAATAAAAGTATTGAATATAAGATATATTTATGAAAAATGATAATATAAGTTAAATGAGATATTTAATAAGAGACGCCTTAAAATAAAAACTTAAGATACGTATTATGGAGACTACGAGAGCATTTCCAAAAATGAACTATACTTCCAAACATTAGTTGCATAACTAATTATTAAAAGATTCATTATATAATAATAATAATAATAATTTACTTATAAATTCCTACATTTTCGTTAAATTCTTATTTCGCATACTACATTATTAATTTGTATATAAATTATTTATTTATTCTGATTTTACAATTAATTAAAATTTTAATGAAAATCTAGCTTAATTAATTACTTACATGATATATCGAATATCAAAGAGTAACTAAAATGACATTACATAGCAAACAGTGTCATATTATAAAAAATTCAATAGTTCAAAATATAGTTTATAGAAGTTGTGTTAGCAATAATACTTTGATTGGTTGCAAAAGCATCAAATACTTTACATTTATTTAAAAAATTTATACATAATATTAGGAATTTAAAAAGGAAAGAAACATGAATTTCATTAAGAAAAAGTGTAGGATTACAAATCCTTAAAATAATAGGGCTAAGTAAAAAAAATATAAACATATGTTTATAAGCAAATTAGATATTGAAATTCATCCGCCGACTTTTGACGCGAGTTCTCTTCCATTCCTTACGTTTCTCGGACTTTCTCTCTTATCTGCACAAGAGAATAATTCGTAGCTGCAGTTGCAAGCATATTCTGTGGTTATTGCTTTAGATCATGGCGGATAATCCTAAATCTACCGTATATATTGGTATGCACTGTTTTTCCCCTAATTCCTTTTGTTAATTTTCCTGTTTATCTCACTTTTTCGGTTTTAGTTGCTTTGATTTGATTTGATTTGATTTGATTTTTTCTCTCTGCGAATAAGAGAAATCCAGCTTTGTCCTTGTTGAATTGTATGATCTCTGAATTTTGTCTAGATTTGCTTGAATTAGGGATATATTCGTGAACGATTTCTTCAGATATATTAGCAGTTTCATAGATTTGAATTCATTCTCGAAGGCCTCTCTAGGTTAAGTTGGGCGATTTGGTGTTCCATAGAAAATTAAACATTTACAATTTTATACTGTGAAATTTAAGATATTTCTGGCTGTGGGTAGTTGAACTGCTTGCTAGTTAACTTGAGGTAGTTTTCTTTTGTTAGTTATCAAATTACCAATCTTGTAGTGTTGTTTCTTCGACAGGAAACCTGGATGAGAGAGTTAGTGATAGGGTGTTGTATGACATTCTAATTCAGGCAGGTCGGGTAGTAGACTTATATATCCCCCGAGACAGGGAGACTGATAAACCAAAAGGGTATGCTTTTGCGGAATATGAATCGGATGAGGTAGCTGAGTATGCTGTCAAGCTTTTCTCTGGTCTTGTAACTCTTTACAAAAGGACATTGAAGTTTGCGGTGAGTTTCTAGCTTGTATGATCATAATAATAGTTCCCGCTCCTGAATGGTTCGCTGTGAATTGCCTCAATAGTTCACTGTGAACCATCCCCTTTTGAGTTTTGACATGCTATGGATGGACAGTCAAGTTCCTAGCTTTTTGCTGAGAGTAGGCGTGAATGCACCATTAAAATTTTGTTGAGTAGAAAATATGCTCTTATTAAGTTGGCTTGCTGATGTTGTTGAGAAGCTTGAGCTGAAAACTTAACTGGTATTAAGGAGTGAACAGCTGTGTTTGAAGTTAGAACCTCATTCTTGTCTAAAGTTAATAGCAATAATAATATATTAATAAAATCACTTTTTAAAAACAGATTTCCGGACAAGACAGACCCTCTGCTTCCCTTTCAACCCCACCAGCAAATGTTTCTTCTGCCAAACCAAGGCAGCACCACAAGAATACAGAACCTTACTCACATTCTCCGAGGTTATTTGCATCATGTCAGTTTTCAGAGCGTAAGACTACTTATCCAGAAGGTGTGATACATTGTTTCTGAATCACTGATATGTGACATTCTTTTTTAAGCTTTTGACTGGTTATATCATGTTTTGAAATTTTTTCTTGTGGTTAACATGTTCTTTTGTTTTTTTGTCCATTGCCTGCCAGTTCTCCCTGATATATCTATGCACCGATCTAGTGGGTATAGATCATACCATGACAGCACCGAATATGATTACAGTCGAAGAGTGTTTGGTTCAGTATTGGATAGTGTTAGTCGTGGTAGCTCGAGACGTTATGATGTGCGTGATTCATTGAATCGTGATCGGTATTACTGATTATATATTTTGAATTGATAGAGACTAACTCTGGTAGTTAGTCTATGTCTAACTATAAAGTGATGTAGCACTTGACCCAGTAGGGAGATGACTCCTCTGTACAATTATTTAATTCCATCCTTCATCTGCGGTTCATATGTCCCGAATGGTGAACATGCTTGTTAATTTGTACTTCAGTTATGTTGTGAACTTGAAACATGTGTGAAGTTCATCGCGCCACGCATGATAGTTGGTGTAATCTCGTTCGTAGTTTGCTTGGTATTATTGTATGAAGTGTTCTTGTCTCTTAAGTCTTAGTAACTTGTTTGGTGTGTTTTGGGCTCCTGTGGTTGGCTGAAGGGACCATATATTTCTGTGTATGGGTGATTGTTGTTGATCTGCCCTTTATAGATTGTGGTTTGCAGTGTGTAAATTTGAGTGTGTGCAAATTGTAGTTGGTGTGGTGCAATTAATGGTAGAAGGTGATGAGAGCAACAACCATGTTGATGTTGAAGAAGGTGAAATTCCTTGCACAGATTGATGACATCAAATCTGCAGCAATCTGTTACTCAGGTTTTGCAGCCAGTCAGAGACATCAAATAAAAATATTGCATTATTCTTTTACACATTACACTATGAATCTCATAACTCACTAACTCAATTCTTTAAGTTGTAATCACATTTACTTGTATATTCCGATTCAATGCACAATTTTCACAATGAACAACCCCTACATTTTGGTTTCATTTGCAACAAAAGAAACTAGCAACATATACTTGACTAAAATTGAAATTGCACATAATTAACATCTCTGACCAATCCTAAACCTTTCGAGTTATAAATTAACAATTCAAAACCTTTAGGTTTCGAGCTAAACTGAATTTTCTTAACTAATAATTTATATTAATAATCTGATATTTATAATAAGTGAATACACTTTAAACGAATGAATAGTGATTATTTTTTCTAAATAACGATTATTTTTTCAAATTTACATAATAATTTTACGATAAATATCAGTAAAATTATATTTTTACTTAAATGTAAGACTAGGAGTAGTATTTTACTACTAGTCTTTAAAGTATGATAAAAAGTGACTTAAAATTGAAAATTAAGAATTAACACAATTAAGAATTCAGATCAACTTTAAATTTTCAATCCTAATTCTATCAAATTGTCGGGTTATATATTGGAACTCAATCGGGTTTCGGGTTGAGACGTTTGGCGTTATTTGTGGTGGCTTCCGCTTGTTAATAAAATGCTGCATTTTCGGAGCGATCATATTACGAATACTGCTCTAACATCACTTGCTCTAAAAACAATTCGCCGCCACATTCACCAGCCGCCGCCGGAGCTCATCGCCACCAACAATGTCATCAATGCCCACGCGAAGCGCGGCAACCTACAACTTGGCCACCACATGTTCGCTCAAATGCCTCACAAAAACATATTTTCTTGGACCATACTCATCTCTGGCTACGCCCAGCGCGGCAAATTGGAGCAGTGCTTCCGTCTCTTCTCTCAAATGTTGCCCCATCACAGACCCAACGAGTTCGCCTACGCGAGCTTGTTCTCCGTTTGTGATCACCGCCACGGCTTGCAAGTTCATGGGCTAGCCTCAAAAACCGGCTTTGATGCTTGGATTTATTGGCTAATGCTCTGATTGCATTTTACTGGAAGAATAGCTGCAGCGCCGGAGTAGAGGCATGGAGGGGCTATGATTTTGTTTGTGAAAATGCTTTCGGATGGACTCGATTTCGATCATGCTACCCTCTTGAGTTTGATATCTTCTTTGTGTGTGATGAATGTAGGCAAGGAAAAAGCTATGGTGCTACAGAGTTGTTTGCTGTTGTTGCATTGTGTAAGCATTAAGACGGGTTTGAACTTGGATGTTGGAGTGGCAACCTCACTGATCAAAGGATATTCGGCTCTTTCTGGCGATGTTGATGCCTGTTGTAAGGTGTTCTTGGAGACAAGGGTTATGGATCGCGACGTTGTTCTGTGGACTGGTGTTATGGCTGCATCTGTTGAAAGGGACCCTGCTCAAGTACTAGTCTTTTTCAACCAGATGCGTCGGGAGGGGGATTTCTATCCAGACTGTTATGTATTCACCGTGTTGTTAAAAGCTTGTGCAAATCTGGTGACAGAGAGGGCTGCCGCTGCAGTGCATAGCCAAGTAGTCAGAGCAGGTTTCGTAAATGTGCTTGAGCTTGATAATGCTTTGATTCATGCTTATTCTAGGTGTGGTTCCATTGATAATGCTGAGCAAGTTTTCTATGAGATGTCATCAAGGGATGTTGTTTCTTGGAATTCAATTTTGAAGGCTTATGCAGTTCATGGCAAGGCTGAGACAGCTTTGGATTTCTTCAGACAGATGAATGTTGCACCGGATGAAGCCACTTTTGTCGCGCTTCTCTCATCTTGCAGTCACGCCGGAATGGTGAAGGAAGGGACTAATGTATTTGATACCATGCGTGAGAAATATTGTATAGTTCCTCAACTTGATCATTATGCTTGTATGGTTGATATTCTAGGGCGATCTGGCCGTTTATCCGAGGCTGAAAACATCATAAGAAACATGCCTATGCAACCAGATAGTGTTATCTGGAGTGCTTTTCTAGGAGCATGTAGGAAACATGGAGAAACAAAGGCAGCCGAGTTAGCATCACGAAAGTTTCAAGAATTGGATCCGGACAACTCATTAGGATATGTTATGATCTCAAATATTTATTGCTCAGCTAATAGCTTTGGTGAAGGAGACTTAATAAGAAAGAAAATGGATAAAGCAGGTGTTAGAAAGGAGCCCGGTCTGAGCTGGACACAAGTCGGGCATACACTGCACGAGTTTGCTTCTGGGGGGAAGCGACACCCACAGATAAAAGCAATACGCGCCTATTTGGATGAGCTACTGAGGCAGTTGAAGGAAATAGGATATGTTCCAGAGACAAGTGCAGTCTTGTTTGATGTAGAAGAAGAGCATAAGGAGGAGCAACTGTATCTTCACAGTGAAAAGCTCGCTCTGGTTTTCTCTCTGATGAATGGAGGTGATTCTAGCTGCAACGTTATTAAGATAATAAAGAACATATGCATTTGTTTGGACTGTCATAACTTCTTGAGGTTAGCATCAAAACTTCTTGGAAAGTCCATCGTTATCAGAGATGCTAACCGGTTTCATCATTTTAGAGGCGGAGCTTGCTCTTGCAATGACTATTGGTGACCGTAATGTTTCACTTATTGACTTGATAAACCATCTCAGAAAGGTTCTTGGTTGAAAGGTTGGCTTTCTTGGTGAAATTTCAATTCTAATCATTTTGACTTTTACAAAATTTGCTTCATTTGCTATGATATAACTAGATTATTGTTGTGAGGAAAATGCTATATATGCTGCAGACTTTGGATTGAAAATGGAGCAAGAAGAAGGTTTATTACAGCCATTTATTTGAAAGAAAAAAACATCACAGAAGACTACTAAGGTAAACTCAATAATGTCTGTGGCGCAGATTATTTCATCACAGGACAATCACTTTACAATCTTGGCCGTGATCTTGCAGTGGAATTTATGGCATTTGAACACGCAGTCGGTCATCCTCCTCTCATCTGCAGCAACAAATGGCAGTTCATACGTTGCAAGAATCTGAAACTAAGAGATATGGGAGAGGAGAAGGTGCATACCACTAGTGAACTTGGCGCATTGGTCGAGCATACATCCGAGGTTACAGTAATGATCTTTGGCAGTGGTGTCGGGAGGGAGACAATGCACCGGGCAGTATTTGATGCATGCTGCAATACCGATGCCGCTTGATTTGCACTCTTTCAGGCAACGGTCGATGCAGGCACCGGGGGGCAAGTGAGCCATCATCGGACGAACATTGAGCAATGCCACCACCAGCATCATCAGCCCCACAATTGTTTGAATATCTTCTGTCCATGGCTGGTTTTGTTCGCACAATGCAGAGGAGGCGAGGCTTCGACGCCTTTTATACAGCCATTTACATAACAATAGTGTGTGAGTTAGCTTCTAATGTTGCAGTTGATTCATTTATCTTTAATGATTATACCTCCACGAACCTGTGATTACTGGAACAACTGCTCTATTTTGTAACTACATTTTTGTTGATTTTATTTAGAATAACACTTCTATCATCATTGGGACATTTGCTCATCAATTCATCAAATTGCAACTTTTTGTGACAATGAATTCCTCATTATTAAAGGTTAATACAGAAACATCGAAATTAGGAGAACAGCATTTTTATGTTTACAAAAGTAATGAATTATATGTTGAAATTGAACTTTGGAACGAATTGGCCTTCAAGAATCATAAATAGTGCTGGTAGATAATGGACCAAAATTGGATGATAATCTCTCACGTCTATACCACAGTACAAACATCAGATCCCAAATCTCCAAAATTTCATCATAAAAAGAATAGAACTCTAATGTGAAGATGAAACTAACAAGGGCCAAACTCTTCAAGTTCAAATCTTGATGTTGAAGTAATCTTGATCGAAATGGTGCAACCTAACATAGCCATCTTCCCCTCCACTCGAAAAGCTATGGATGTGAAAAGGAGAAAATCATTAGATTGAAGCTTAAAAAACATTCTCGAAATGTGAAGAAACAAGGAGAAAATCTCACCTCCTGCCATCTGGATTAAACGCCAAGGCATTGATAGGTCCGAAATGGCCCTTAACACCTCCTATTTCTTCAGTAAGGATCTACAAAAAAAGAAAGAGAACAAAAAATCAATAAAGAGTTCTTTACTTATGTAAAAGGTCACAATAATCTTGAATGTACATATATAGCATCATGAGTTAACCTTGTCATAGAACTTGGCTTCAAACTTTCCAGCACGATGATCAGTTGTGGTAACAGATGATGCATCCTGACCACCTCCTAACACAATCTATAACACCAAAAGTCAAAATCAACGCTACCGGAAAACAAGCATCTATCTTGATAACAAATGGAAAATCAAAACAACATTTTGTAAGTTCAAAAAAAAAGTGTGCATATAAAATATAGGAAACATAACATCCAAGCAAAATTTGATACTCTTTCTCCAAACATGAAGCACGTTCTTGAAATCGGTAAAATTAGGATGCTATGGAGTTTCAAACTAATATCTCAAAGCATAAATCCCAATCACAGGAGGCAGCTAAAGTAGGGTACGGGGAAATGATAAAAAAGAAATCCAAGAGATTATACAAAAATCAAATAGATGTCTTTTTTGGATGCTTACATGATCAAGAAGTGGAGACATTGCAACTGCATTTACAGGCCGTTCTGTCACGTAGGTTTTGACAAGTTTTAATGTTCTGGAATCCCAAAGCTGAAAATGGGAATGGATCAGTCAATACAAGATGACAACAAGAACTATATACATATTTAAAGGACATCAAGATAAGCATAAACCACCTTTGCAGACTTATCCAATGAACCCGAGAGAAGATGCGAACTATCTGCTGCCTTTGCAAGTGATGTAATAGTTTTTTTATGGCCTTCATCCTTGTCAGACTCTTTTAACAACTTTCCTGTCTGTAATTCGCAAAACAACAAATGCAGGATCAATTATTTTCTTGGAAATAACAGGTTAGGTGATATTCTTTTGCAACATGCTAGAAAAAACAAATTAAATGTATTAAGAACTGTGTTTTAATTAAAATACTAACCTCAGCATCCCAGACACGAATTACTGAATCTTCACCGCCACTTATAATGGTCATATTCAGGGGTCCCCAAACTGCTCTGTTTATTCTTCCCTGTGGTCCCTTAAGAGTGAGAACAGATTCACCACTCTCTGCAATACCAACCAGCTATAATTAGCCATCTGACCAATAATGTAATTAGAGTAACATATGTGATGCAACATAGTTCGGGAACACGAACATCAACATTTAGGTCAAAAACTCATTTGTTTATTATTCTTCTAATAAAATTTCCAAAACCTTAACAATATCCTTATCAGGCACCAAATATAAAGGAGTTATTACAAAGATTAAACCCAATAATACCTATAATCTTAACTCATCAAAACGTATTAGCAAGCATACAGCTCAAACCAGGCAAGACATCATCTTGTGTCAACAGCATGATTAAATCTGGCTAAATTCTTATAAAAAGAACAACTTACGGTCTTCTGGATCTCTAGCTATGCGTTTGATGTGAATAGCAGAGGGCAATCCCATGAAAGGATCTGTTGTTATGACTGCAAGCTTATCACCAACAGCAAAATCAACAGACCTTGTTGGTGAATCAAAATTGAAGGTGAAAAGCGGAGTTCCTGTTCTGACATCCCATAACTTTGCAGTTTGATCAGCACTTCCGGTTATAAGCCTTGTGGAATCCCCTAAACAACAAAACCGATCCATCCATTATTCAGTTTACAAACACTGCATCAAAATCATCACATAACCAAGTCACTACCTAGGCAACCGAAAACGTAAAAGAAAAGGCAGCAATAAGCAGGAAAATCACATCTTTTCTCATCCAAGATCTCGGTAAGATCCTTCGTTCAGCTACAACTACAAACTTACAGCAAAAGCATAGCCAATACGAATTCAAAGAATAAACCGCACAAAAGCTCAAGCTATCACATTAATTTTGATAGCATCAATATGAGTTTATGAAAACTCTACAAAAATTGTCATATAAATAATCTCTTTGTCGATCCAAAAACTCTCCTCAATTCAACAAACTTACAGCTAAAACAAGGCAAAATAAAATCACCCATCCATCACTAACACCATAAAACCACAAAATCTCAAAGTTGCACATACCTCCAGCAAGCATTTGAGTGCAATGAATTCAAAATAAAACTAATACTACTCCTAAACTCCTCTTAATTTCGGGATATATCGAATTACGAGGTTCCGCCTCTCACGAATGGAGAAATGGGGGAAAATAGATATTACTGGAGATGTCGCAGGTCCAAACAGCGCCATTGTGACCGCGGTAAGTGCCGAGTCGTTCGCCGTTGTCGGCGAACCAGACGGTGGGATCGTGGTCCTTGGCGCAGGAGAAGAGTAAATCGCCGTCGCGGTTATACTTGAGAAACGTCAGCGGCCTCTCGTGCCCTTTCATCAATATAGGCCTCATCTTTAATTTCTTCCTCTTTTTCCTGACGTCTCTCTACAATGGCGATAAAACCCTGATTTGTCGTCTGAAAATGAGACCACCGAAGAAGAAGATGGGGACTGAGGAACCCTAAATCTATTTTTGTTTATATTTTATCACTATGACCTCAAAATTATTTATTGCTATTAGTGAAATATATTTATAATCCCTCCGTCCCCCGATTAAGAGTCACTCTTTTCATTTCGGACCGTCCCCCATTAAGAGTCACTCTTCCCACTTACCATTTTTGGACATCAAAATTACCCTTTATGTTTAGCAAAATTTACAAAAAATGCCATTATTTACATTTAAAAAAAGGAAATGAAAATCCATTAGGGTTTGCAATCAACTTCCTCACTCTCAATTCAACTCCCTCACTCTCGACTCTCTCTCTGATTAATCCCTCACCCTCTTCCCCTCCGCCTCCCTCCGAAACGATGGACACCATCGTCCCTGAAACACCGTCGGACTGGGTTGATTACGACGCAATTGGTCGTCGGTCTGTGGTTCACGGTGTTCCACCGTTCATAGGCGACGACGGGGCTGAAGGGCCGACACCTCCCGATTGGGTCTTTTTACAGATCTGAAACTGAAGCTCCGTCCGACGCTCTCGACGGATCTGACACCGAAGCTCCGGCTCAGGGTTCCCCTCTGTCTATTTGTTGCTTATTGATCTGCCAAATTCTATGTGTTGCCCTTTTATGGATGTTGAATCTTTTGGCTGCCTCTGTAAAAGAACCTCTTGGCAGCACTCCAGCCTTACTTCGTTGTAGAAGAAACTGCGCAATGAGGTTTTTTTGTTGGCTGTTCAATGCTAATGTAAGCCGCTGCCATCCACCCTGCCCCCGCCCCTGCCCCTGCCCCTGCTCATGGTCCAACACTCGGACCACCTCAAGCTTCATTGCCTAGTGATGAAAATTTTCTAAGGGTATTTCACAAAGCTAATAGGTTTTCCTTTTTTTGTTTTGGTTGGTGGAAGTAAATGAATAGTAAAAATGAATGTATTTATAGGAGTTGGTGGACTTTGAAAATCCTTGTACATGTTCCCTCCTTGGTTGTACAAATTCTCTCCATTTAATGAAATTGGCTTTCC
This sequence comes from Salvia splendens, assembly GCF_004379255.2. Lineage (NCBI taxonomy): Eukaryota > Viridiplantae > Streptophyta > Magnoliopsida > Lamiales > Lamiaceae > Salvia > Salvia splendens. Next base: position 743,354 of record NC_056032.1, read on the forward strand.
CTCCCTATTTTTTTGGCAGGAGTTTGAATTTGATAGTGCAGTTTTGTTTTTCATTCAATTTTGCAATTACAGTGCAATTTTACAGTGAAATTGGCTCTGATGTCTTTTCATTGCAATCATAGTGCAATTTTTTTCCATTCAATTTTACTAACACAAGTTTAATTAAACAAGTGTAATCGATGGAATTTATTTAATCACTACACCATTATCTAATCCTCCAAAGTTTAATTGGACATTGAATAGTTCAATTAAATTTATTACACTAAAAGTCAAAATGTCCCATATTCCATTACCTAACTCCATTTACTAAGCCCAAATCTAACAAAGAATGCATATATAATCAGCTCCAAACAAAGAAAAGAAAATAATGACCAACCATATTTTTAACCATTTAAACCTAGATGTGAATTTTGACAATCCAATACAATATGATCAAGACCTCCCAGCAAAGAATGCCATGGGCCAAACTAATATACAATATGATCAAGACCTCTCAGCAAAGAATGCCAAGAGCCCAAAAATGCTTCTTGTATATAAAACATAAAACTTAGGTTGTCAATTATGATGAGTGATATATACATATATATTGATAAAACATTCATTTTAAACAAATCTATATATTAGCATAGTTGTAAAAAGTGAAATATGTCGCGTCTAGACTTCAAATGGTTTGCTTTAACCTTAAGACCATGTTTATCGGTTAAATGTGGCCGACCGCCTATTTTGAGAATTGATGTATCTAGATTGGTGTTTGATTTGAGATCACATGTTTTGTAGTAACAGGTTCATTGGTTGGTCATATTTAAGGGAAGAAAAGTTCATATTGCTATCATTGCTGTGTTGTTTGCGTTTCCGAATTATGTTGTGTTTATATAATGACTGAAGTTTAGATGTAAAGCAATAAGAGCCTATAACAATAACATTAAAGATTTGAGTTCGAGTACAATGCATACATATTGAACTAAAAGGTTTAAGCAAAAAAAATTAGATATTGTTCCAATAGTAGAGTAAATCAAAATTTGACAGTTTCCAAGTGATCCACGCATGTACACAACAATATGACCTCAACTTATTTTTTATAGTCCCCATTAATGGGAGTCGCCAGTTTCTAAGAATAAAAAGAATTATCAACGATAAATGAATTTCATTCCACCCACAAGGGAAAAAGAAGAAAAAAAACTTTCTAGAAAGGTGTCTATACCATACTATACTACAAACTCGGTTACATGCTATTGAACAACAAAATCCTCACCATTTCGAGGAAAATACGCATCAAGCACAAAAAAGAGTGGCCTCTTCAAACCGCGGCAGACAATGACAAAAGATCTGAACCTTGAACACCAACTACAGGGAGACAGAGCAGGCGTGGTTGTATGTATAGGTTACAGCAAATCCAATAGAGGAGGCTGCTCGGTTTTAGACTTCGTTTGGCCAGTTTGCCCTCGACTTCCCCTACCTCGTCCTCTACCAACAGCAGTTGCAGGAGGTGGAGCGAGCCTTAGTGCAGTATGCTCATTCTTGTTGGAAGCAAATATTGAATCCAAATTTGCTGCCTTCTGACTGGAAGAACCTGAAACACCGTGGTTTTGCTTCACCTGCCCAAGAGTGTATTGTGAACTCAGTCCACCATTGCTACTTCCAATACTTGGTGATGAAGTGATTCCTTGATTCTGGGTCGGCATGCTGAATGCCCAAGATGAGGATTGAGAGTTCGAACCATTGGCAGATGTTGAGCTGCTGTTGAGCCCATATTTATTCACTGATGATCTCGTGGAGCCATTGTTCATGGAGCCGGAATTATTTGTGGCGCCACTTGGCCGTGGTGGCCAGTTAGCAAAAGGATCTATATCATCCAAATTTGAATCTGAGGTGCCTTTGTTTCCGTTTAGAATGTCCAATCCACCAAACTGAGCTGCAGCATTTGATGAATTTTTGGGAGGCCATTCAACATCAACTGCAGGGCATGAAGATGGTGGTTGCTGAGTGGAGGGAGCAGATGATTTCAAGGATAAGTTGCTTTGAGCAGGCTGATTCGGTACTGCAGGCTGGGCAGCTGATGCTGCAGATGACGACTGCGGGGCAGTTGCAGCTCCCCTATTCGGTATCCAGTCTTCATCCCAAGCTGAACTGCGCTTCGTATTAGATGGAGCAGTAGAGACAGGTTTATTCATTTGTCCTGATAGCAGTCCTTCAACTGTAGGTGATTGTTTTGGTTCTGCCTGTCCAGACTGTGTTAAGGTTACTCCTCGTTTTTCTTCTATTCTCCTATAAAGAGACAGGAGGAAAGTCAAGTATAATTAGCTGCATAGTTGCATAGTAGCAAGTTAACCAGCAGTGGTGTTAACTGGAGATGAAGACAAGGAAACTTCGATGGTGAGTATAGCTACACAAAAGATGGCAATCTTACCTTAATACATCCTTGATGAAAAGCATATACTTAGCAAACTGCTGTACATTCAATTGTTGGGTAGTGAGAAGAGGTATTAGTAGTGGAAGAACATGCACCGCTGCGAATTCAACTCCATACTGGTACAAAGAAGTAAATTTACGGAGGTAAGATTAAGAGTACTATATTGATAATTTATTCAAGATCCACCAAGACAGTGAAAAACACAGACCTGCTTCAAAATTGCATTTGCAACCCCAAGGGTACACATAAGCGTTGGAGCAGAATGATCAACAGCTGTGCATCGTTGAATAGTTTGCAAGATTTCTAAAACAGCATTCTTATCTAGTAACTGAATCATGTCACTTAAACATAACAGGGCATTCACTCTCACCTGCAATTTGAATAAAAACTTATGAATCTGTGTCCAGTAGAGTCTAACAAGCTAAAATTTCTTGTCTTGTCCTGTAGTTGGAATACAAAACATTCACCGACATCACATACCGCTGCAACAGTTGTTCTGAGGGCCAAACCATGAACACGGGGTAGGATAGCTTTCGTCACCAGCTGCAAGATGGAAAAAGAAATGAAGAGATAAAAATTGTGAACAGTTCCATTGGGAAAACCAACTGTAACAAAGAGAACTTCCAGAATCAGTTACCTGAACATCCAGTTGTTTTGCAAGTGAAACAGTCTTTTTGAGAACTTCCTCTTGCAAGCGAGCATCCGTATCATCATAAGCTCGAACAAGCATCGGAAGAATATGTGAAATAAGGTGCTCCTGACTAGCCTGCCAGGTGTAAAGAAGAAATTAGTAATAAATTTATCTTTCAGGATATAAGCAAAAAGATTCGATAATAGTGATGTGGTGCATAAATGGCAGTTTAGTAGATATTTGCATACCTTGTGGATAATAAGCTCAGCATGCTTGACAAGCAGCAATAATGTCTCACCAGCAGCTGCACTAAAGACAGGTACAAGAGCTGGTAGAGTTGATTGCTCAAAATCATTTTTGTCCTACAATAAATTTTACAGCATAAGCCTATAGTCTCGAGCCTGATGCTAAATGATTATTCAAGTCACAAATTCACCATGCAAAGGAAAAATCAAATCTAATTCCAAAACAGAAATAAATCATGCCAAAGGCTTCAGAATAAAATGATGAATTAATATTGTACCTGTGACTCCGCTATTGTCAGAACCATAGGCAGAATCATAGGTTGCATCACCAAATTTCGGAGTTCAGCACAAAGTGGGGGGAGAACCTGTGTACAGAATGCAATCCAAGGATCAATGTTTTTAACTTGTCCAAACAAAAACATTTTGAAAAACTAAGTACACCCGCATAACTGTCATCTTAAAAGGAAGACAGAGCTTACTTCTGACATCATGTTAAAGAAATCATAAGACGGATACCGTGACTTATAATGACGTGAAAATTTAAGGTTTAAAAAAACTTAAATTAGTCAACATCTGATTCTCTATGAAGTATAATGCATTACTTGATCTATATCAACATACAATAATAGATTTTTTCCCAAATTGAATAGAATTGAAGGAAATAAAATATTCAAACCTTGTACCGCAAAACACGGGGGTCGAAATCTTTCCACATATCTGATAAAGCTTTAAGAAATTCAGTTTTCTGCATGTTATCTCTCTCCTGGAAGTAGTCAGAGAAAATTCCAAATTAAAAAACTTGTACTATGTAACTTTTAATACCAAGTCCAAGCTGAGGTAAATAATGGATTACATACAAGCAAGTGATCCAAAAAGCGAAGAGCACGCAACCTAGTATCCTCACGAAAAAAAGATGAACCTGCAATTGCGAATAAGAACGGTATATTTGATAAAACAAATCAAGTAATGCATGAAATTTTTACATACACTGTACTGTCAGCATGCCCTGAAACAACAAATAAAAAATGATATCTAGCACCTTAACATTCACCATCAGAGATTTTGTTGATATACTAAACAACTATAACCAAACAGAGTAAATCCTAACCTGTGAAATCCAATGCAGTTGGCCTTGAAGCCTCATTTGTTGAGAGCATTCTCTGCAAATCTGGGACTAGCTCCCTCGGAATTTTTGTAAATGCCTCATTTGTCAGGTACGTTAAACTATTCATGTACTGCAAAAAAAGCAACCAGCCAAGAAAAATTATTCTCTAAACAAGCACATGCTTGTGGAAAAACCTATAAAACTTACAAAGACAAAGACAAAGACAAAGTATCCCTAATTTCATTTCTTGATATATAATGGCCAGGAGAGGCAGTGCAACATCCTAGAAAACCAGAATATATAACTACATGCTTAACATAGTAGAGATGATATACTCAGTCCTGACCAAGTTACATATAGAGGCAGATAATTTTCTTATTCCTTAAATAAAGGTTTTATATCAAAATCAGAAGATGTGCAAAATGAGATGTAATATTAGCAGGAAAACAATAAAACATAAAAAGGAGCATCTATTTCCTGATGTCAAAGCTCATAACAAACAATCAGCAATACAGCATTGCCAAAGTTCAAAGATAGTAAAACTTACCATCTTCACATTGTTGTTACAATCAAATAAGGGTTTCCGAGCCACCAAGTGGTAGGCAAGGCATGCAAAACTGAAAATATCAGCAGCAGTCCCAACCGAAGCAGTTTTACTCCGTACCAGTTCAGGGGCAGTGTAGTTTATTGATGGCTGCAAGGGCAGTATAGAATCTTCTGCATCGTATTCCTGTTAGCAAAGCCAGTTAAGAATTCAGTAATGCATGGTTCAAACTCGCAATAATCCAGACAGTCCTCAAAACAAAAGGAAGCAAATATTAGTAGAAGAGCACTAGCAAATGCAATACGAAAAGCTGGGTCAAGTGTACAACAATATAGAGAATACTCTAAGAAAATGGAATAGGGTAGATTCTCAGTTTATGCCTTCCAAATTACTCCAACAATAAAACAATGCGTGATGTTGAACAAAGTTTTAATTCCTATGAGAGTATTATCAACAAAAGGCATCATGGAGGTGGAACCCTGGCAGTGCAGATATATAATTAATAATTGCATTCATGGAGCTTTTTTGCTAAGATAGCTACAATTAAGAGATTGTGAATGCTACGAAGCCATATTTATTTTTTAATTCCTTTACTTGTTTTATGGGCTATATCACCACAGTAACTACTAGAAGTAGATCCTCATATATAAATATTCTTTCATAAGACAAGAATATTATATAAATGGTGGAATACAAGCCAACTAAAAGCACAAAATACTGCATATAATATATCTAGAGAGTGCATAGAACACAGCAGATAAACATAATCCACAAAAGAATTGAAAATAATATCCATATTTGCCAAAAATTGATGACTCACAACGTAATGGAATGCTTGCACACTAGCAGAATCACTGGAAGACTGATCGGCTGAAATGGAAAAACCAAAGCCACCAAGCTTCCAAGCTCCATTAGACGTAATAAGGATAGTCTGCCACATAGAGAAAGAACATCAGTTTAACCATATGCATAATGTAGCCGCCCGAGACAGGATGGCACCGATGCCAAGTGAACAGGCAATTAGTACACAAATGATTTAAATTATCAACCAGTCCGTCATGGAAAACTTTCTACAGAGTGTTTTATAACCAAGACATGTAGGACATGTTTACATCACAAGCTATTTAATTGGAAGCAAGCATTAAAAGATGAATCTTACTTTATCAGAATATATATACTGAATTATAATTTATAAGTCGCAACAAGTTAGGTTCCTGGCCAATTTCAGAAACAGAGGTATAGAGGAGGCAAAAATGACAAAGAAGCACATGTTAGACTGTGTATGGTACAACACTAAATTCAATTCTATGCCTCCATATAGCGCCAAGAAATGAAAACTGCATATCATAGAGATGCCTCTAAAAATCGTACTGGTATACACTGACGGTTATAACTTCTTCTATTCCACAAACTCAAAAGGCGAAATTTTAAATTAACAGAAAATAAACGAGAATCCTACACCAAACACAATGAATGGAAGTCATTTGTATTATACTGTATTGAAGAAAATAAATTACTACCTCGGGAGATATAGCCCGGTGGATAAGACGTGCATTATTATGAAGAAAATCTAATGTCTCTGCAATCTGGAGCAGACCATGCTTAATCTCCAATATCCCCATTTCCTGCAGCAGATACAGTTCATGAATCAGAACTCCCTAGAAATAGCACAAGTTTTTATGAACACGGTTCCTGAATTGCAATTATATTTAAACCACCAATTGGAAAAGTGCAATAAAAAGGGGATAATTTAACGGAATTGATAGTGCAAATGACTGAAATGAGTACTAAGCAACAAAATTTATTCAATTCTCTCATCACATTTAGTGTCGTTAAAAAATCCTCTCTTCTTCAGTAAAGAACACCAAGCCAAAAATTAATTAATATTTCCAAATTAGCATCCATTATCCAGCTCAAATACCCAACACGACAATCCAAACTCAAAAAATTAATCCTCAACTTCAGGAAAACCTAATTGCTGCAATTGAAGACCATACCATCCCCTTGAGCTCCTTAGGAACTGTGGCGATATTCTCCACATTCCCCAGCGCATTGGCTGCCGACGCAAACAGCGGCTCCGTGACCATGGCCATCGTATTCTTACTCTCATCCAGCGCCTGGACCACGTGCACTACCCCAGGGTGCCTCAGCCTCACGAGCCGGGCCGCATCGGCCCGAATCACATCCAGAAACGAATCCTCCGCAGCCTTCGACAGCCCGGCCCGCTGCCGAGCCTCCGAAAGCGCCTTTTTGTCCAGCACCCAAACGCACACGGTAGGGTAGACCGCCGGCGCGTGGCCGTCTCGTGACTTGGCGGAGTACAATTTCCAGGCGAGGCCAGGCCCCGCCGATCCGATCTGATCGAGGAGGTCGTATTCCTGCATCGCCCTGGGGAGGCCGGTCACTTCCTGCACTGTGGTTTGCACGGTCTTCTCGATCACGGCCGACGCCTTCGCGAAGGCCTGCGTTAGGGTTTTCATATTTAGGGACATTTCTGGAATTTGGGGGGTTTTGGCAAGGGTAGTTCGGAAATTGGCGGTGGAAGTAGCGGCGGCGGCGGTTTTGGAGAGAAGGATTGGAATTTGGAGATGATCGGAGCTCAGATCTCACCCTCTATCTCTCTTGGTGTTGAAGGAAGAAGACTTGTGCAATTGATTTTTCTACATGGCGTCGAAAACAAAATGATAAATGGAACCGAATGCCACGTTGGAATTTTTTGGGGTAGTTCGGTTATCTGATTTTTGGTCCCTCAACTTTTAGGTTTTATGTATTTTAGCCCCCTTTCTTTTGTTATTGAACAAGTACATTTTGTATTTTCGATTTTTTTCTGTTCAGATCGTGGATTTCATTTTCTTTATGTCGGTGGTTTAGTTTGATTCAATTTCTGTTTTCAAATAAATTATTTCAGTTTAGAAAAAATACTGTATTGAAAATCGAATACGACAGCCCTAATTACTCTCGTGCAATTAGAAGACCAAATTGTTATTAATCCATAGAGCATGCTGGTAGGATTTTAATAAATTATTAAATAATAAATACTTAGTTGATGGAAAATGTATCCCATCATGGGTAAATAAATAGTCTATTTGGGTCCATTCATCAAAATTAGTTTATAAGTAGAATTTAATTATGGTCACATTTTTATCTTTATGAGTTGGATCTCATTTTTTATGAGTAACTAGACTGTCATTCATCCACTCGTCTCCCATTCGATTTCGTAAATCAGTCTTGATAGTCTTCATTGCGGAAAATGTTCTCTCAACAGAAGCAGTAACAACAGGTAAAACCAATGCCAATTCAATAATCCGATAGACCAATGGAAAAACTAAATGCTTCTTAGTTTTGACCATTTTCATAGCAAAACTTCCCAAATCACTAAGCGCAATAAATTAAGGATCACACCGCACATTAGCAATAAAATTACTAACTTGTCGTGGAAGATGTAAACATTCACTCGCAGAGAAGCCCTCGGGATATAAAGTAGCAATATCAATGACTTGAAGCTCATTGAATTCAGAGAAAGAATTTCTTGGATCAAGACACGCTATGCATTTTAGCAAGTCAGTGCTAGCTTTAGAAAACCGATTATTCATCTCTTGTATAATTAAATCAACAACCTTAATATTGCAGCCACAATAGGTTAATGACAAGTAAATATATCGATAAAAACATGAATAAAAATATTAGATTACCTGATAAAAAATCTCCACCTGATAATGATGTAAGTTTGTGATCAACTCTGCTCCATGCTTTTTTCGACCAGGGCGTGGTATGATGTCCTCCTTATTAACTTGTGAAATATTGTGCAACTCACAAAATCTATTTGTTTGGTCTAACAAGGCTTCACATCCATCATCCCTGAAACTTTGCAATTGATGTTTCACACTTTGGATCAATGATATAGCTTGTACAATGTTTTGATCTTTCCGTTGTAGGGCATGAGACAATTCATTTGTAGTTCCTAGTAAGTGTTTCATCAAGTGCAAAGTAAAAACAAACTCATAATTATCCATTCTTTCGATCAAGCCTTCAGTAGTACTTCTATTATCAAGGATAGTGGCATCATCTCTAACAATTTCCAACACTTTCTCAACCACGGGCCACATAGAGCATAAACGAAGCAATGTAGATTAATGTGAGCCCCAACGAGTGTCTCCTGGTCTTACCAAAGTAGTTTCTTGATCCAAAGAACGAGAACAAGTGTCAGTTACATGTACGATCCCAAGAAATCGCTCAATCACATATCCTTCACTATTCACGTATCTTAAAACAACATCCATTTGTTCCTTCAATGAAACATCTCGAGCCTCATCAACCAAGATAGTGAAAACTCTATCCCCAATATCTTTGACTATGGCAAGTGTGACTTCTGAAGCACAAGCATTTGCTAATTCCTTTTGAATTCGTGGAGAAATCATCTGGTTATTAGCAGGAGCATTTGTACCAACACTTTGGAAACATCGCCATTATGATGACTAAGTCATTGAAGCAACTCAAGAAAATTACCTAGATTTGAAGAACTACTTGATTCATCGTGTCTATGAAAAGGCAATCCATGTTTTAAAAGAAAACGAGTCACATCCAATGAAGCAGTCAACCGAACACGATATGCAACCTCCGCCTTACGAGTATTTGATCGAAATACATTTGCCACACTGTGTCTTTGATCTTGAAAAGCTTCAAACTGAATCCGAGCATTATTGTGACAACTATTTGCAGCCCCAACATGTTGATTGAATTTTTCTAGTGCATTTTTCCAATTGTTAAAGCCTGTCTTTGTAAAAGCATCTTCTGCATATCGACCTCCTTTACTGATTGGTTGAAAAGATAGCACCAAAAGCAAAAGGCTGCATTTTTTGATGCACTATACTCTACCATGGAAATTTTGTAAACCAAGCATCTTGAAAACTTCTTTCTTGAATACCATATTTCTTTTTCAGATATGTATTCCCAATTGGTTGGCAAGGACCTTTAACCAAATATTATCTCCGTACTCTATCCCGAATAGCAACATCAAAAGCCTCTATTGACTTTCGTTTTCCTGGGTCAACATCAATATCATTCCAATCCAATTCAACTTCTATTGCAGACTGATTTTCTACTGATTCAACAATTCTAGCACTTGAAGAAGATGAAGAACCGCCACTTTGCATTTTTTTAAAGTAACGTTCCATCTTCTGTATTAGCAATTTAGCAAAATAGTTCAATAAATCACAAAATATTATGTAAATAAAAGTTATGAATCTAAAGTATCTAACACGTTGTGATTGTGTAAACCATGACAAAAGAAAGGAAAAACTGACTTTACTTTACCAATTAAAGTTGTGAAGAGGACAAGTAATTCTCGTTTGGAATTTTTGGGAGAAGTTTTGTTTTTTTGGTTCCGCCGTTTGGAAAACTTTGAATGGGGTAGGGCTGGACAAAGACAAATCATTTTATGTTTTTAATCAATTACGTTTAGTGATAAAAGCGTTAGGTAAAATTTAGGAATCAATATTTAAAAATATTATTTAATAACTTTAAAATGGGTGACACTTTTATTATTATTTGTAAACCTAACACATCTAACATGTGCCGTTTAAATAGGGAGTAAGGCAGTAGGCATAGACTTTTTCTACTTTTATTATTTTATTTATTTAATTTTAATGGCTCTTAATTAATCATCGTCTTCCTCTTCTCAACTCAGAGCCAATGTTGTGAAGTTTTTATCTGTAATTTTAATTTTCAGCCCCTCCTTTCCATTTAACCTCTAATAATTTAGACATCAAAGCTATTAACTTGGCGAGGGCCGACAATAGGTTCGAAAATTTTTAAAAAAATTTGCAGTAGAAATTTATTAAAAAAATAGTTTGGGAGGGGCTTAAGCCCCTCACCTCCTCCACCTGCGTCCGCCACTGCATCCACATATAATGCTGGTACATGTGTCAATAAACAAATAGTATCTTTTGAGTGCCCCTAAAAAAATTTATGGACAACTAAAACACATAACCAAAAGAAGTAAGAGAGATAAACAACTGCATATATATTTTCGACGTGGTTGCTAGTCTCCAAAGGCACCATCTTCTCCGGTCACATATCCATTCTCCCAATCTCAAGTTCTCCATCTTTGATCACCGCATGCTCTCCTATTTCTACATTCAAAAAGGTTGTCTATTGACTCAACTGTCGTGTTAAAATAAAAGCACAACCTAATATATTTATAAGACAAAATAAATATTGAGGATCATATATTCATATTCCAAAACATTTAACTTCCTCTCTTTTAAAGTCTTTTCTCTTTTATAACTTTATTGTCAATCTTTATATGCTCCATCCATCCCATAGAATGGATTCAACTCCCGCCAAACATTAAATCCTTACACATGTACATCATTTACTATTAAACATGTACATCAAAGCCAATTTTCGTACAATATTTACCATATGAAATCCAAAACACATAAAAAAATGAAATTCAATGCATGTTGCGGTACTATACCCTAGCCCCAAGGATTTCTAAACCCTAGGGAATTGATTCAAACTCCCTACCCTTAGTGATAGTTTCATTTTATGAGTGAGTACTACAACCTAGCCTCATGGATTGCTAAACCCAAAGAGTATGGATTCAACTCCAGCCAAACATTAAATCCTTACACATGTACATCATTTAGCATGACACATGTACATTAAAGGCCAATTTTCGTACATTATACTCTATGAAATCTAAAACATACAAAACGAAATTCAATGCATGTGGAGGTACTACTACCCTAGCCTCATGGATTTCTAAACCCCTAGGGGAACGATTAAACTCTCTGCCATTGGTGATGATTTCGTTTGTGAGTGGGTACTACAACCTAGTTCCATGGATTGTTAAACCCAAAGGGTATGGATTCAAATTCAGCCAAACATTAAATCCTTAAACATATACATCATTTAGTAGTACGCATGTACATTAAATGTCATGTTTCGTACATTATTTACTGTAAGGGCTCCTGACAACTATACAAAAGATGCTAATTATATAAATATTTCACATATAAAATGAAAAATCGCGACATCAACATCAAATAAACACAATTTCTAAGAACAAAGTGTTCATACAAAATTTATACAAATTATAAACAATGCACACAGAATTGCGGAATTCATCTTATTTGAGTATTTGTAAATTACAAATCGACAAAACCCGTGCCGATCCAAAATGACCTATTTATATAGGATGGAGAAAGTATTTAAAAATGTAATTTTTAATTAAAAAAATTGGGACTTGACAATAAGACACCAAAATAGCTATCAAGTAAATACCTTAATGAGGGAGGCGGTTATTGCATGTGCATTTTGATTTGATTCACTAACATTTCAGTAAAAAACGATTAAAGACTCTAAAAATAAATAAAAACCTTTTATTTCCTCAATTATTATACAAATAAACAAAATCTTTTTATTTACCTAATTTTATTCAAAATTTATAATGACAGTTAATTTTTTCAAAACTCGATTATATATGTATAGATATTGATATAAATTAATAATAAATTACAAAATATAAAATAATAAATTTATTAAACTAATAATATGCGAATTAAAAATTACATTAGCAACACAAAGAAATATAAATTTGATATATTAAAATAAAATACATATAAAAATCATGTAATCATAATCATTGAATATACTAAAGATCTTTGCTGACACAAGGAGAAATCCTTATAAAATATTTCAATAAAAATATTGTAACGAAAAAGAAATTTTACATACATCAAAAATAATTTTGATATAGTATATTAAGATTTATATAAATGGAAAGCATAAGTACACCAAAAATTAAGATAATATAAGTATACAATTAAGTTTCCAAATAGACTACATTTCGCACAGAGATAATAAAAGAAAATTAATCACATTTATAATCAGCCAAACTGAATTACAATATAGATGAATGTTAAGTAATTTAAATTAACTAAACATTAATAAATTAAATCAAATACTATCAATCACGAGTTCTAATAATCTGCCTATCTCTCCATTTTTCTTTGAAACATGCTAAAAGTACATACACTCGATCGATGTATATCATATAAACTAATTCAAAAATAGAGAAGCCTTTACAAATGGACTATGCACATGCACACACAAATGAAAGAAAACAAATCGATCTCAATTATCTTCGGAATAACGCCGACGGTCGAGGGATGGGTGAACATGGTTGTTTCCGGCTGCCGCTGCTCACTTAAGATTTTCGCCATTAATCTTTTTTGTTTATGTACTTCTGTGCTTGTTCTTGGGTGTTCTCCATTTCAATGGTGCATCCATTTATTTATATAGAGCCAAATCAGTTTTGATGGGTCATGGGTGCAAATGAAAAGTTATAACTCTAATTCCTCAAACAACAATGCATACGTTTTTATTTTCAATTGCAGCCTTTTGGCTTTCTATATTCATGTAACTTTTGGCCTTCTATATTCATATTCAATTGGAGCCTTTTAGCTCTAATACGTGAAATAATAATGAGTTTTACATTTATGTTCAATTGGAGCCTTTTAGCTCTAACCTAAAATAATAATGCATACGTTTAATGCATCAATTGGAGCCTTTTGATCTTTTACATTCTTAGTACTAATATTATCTTAACTTAATACTTAATAATCAAAAGTTATTATATATATTTAAATATAATTACAATGGCATTCTTGTTAATTTTTCAAAAACTCTCCTTTTATATATTTATAGATACTCCGAATTTTTTTACTATCTCACTTATTTCATCAATGTTTACATTAATAGCTAAGATTATTTTTCATAAACGGATGAAGTGTTCATTACTCTCTCCGTCCGCCATTAGGAGTCTCATTTATGGGTGGCACGAGTTTTAAGAAATGTTAAAAAAAGTGGGTGGAAAAAAGTTAGTGGAATAGGGGGTCCCACTTGTATAAATTAGTTTTAAATGAAATGTGAGTGAAATGAGTTAGTGGAAGGTGTGACTCTATTACCATTTATGGTAAAGGTGAACCGGAACTCCTATTCACGGACGGACTAAAATGAAAATACGGAACTCCTATTCGCGAACAGATGGAGTATTTGTTTTTTAGTCCAAAAAAATGAGAGTTGCAAAAATAAATTACCAAAAAAACGAAAATTGAACACTGTTTATGAATTCCTAATAAATTAATTGGTGCACACTCTAAGAGCATCCACAATAGCGCCTAGCGCACCGCTTAGCCGAGCGCCACGCTAGGCGATCTATTGCAACCGCCTAGCGGTTTCCGGATTTAAAAACCGCCTAGCGCTCGGCGGTTCCGTGGCGCTAGGCGGTGCACTGGCCAATCCGCTCGGCGCTATTGCAGCGTCCGGATCGCCTAGCGCACCGCCTAGCGCGAATTTTTTTTTTTCGAAACACTATATACGCGTCTTGCACGTCATTTTCATTCGCACAACTTGTTTTAACGAGTACTCTCTCTATCTAAATTTCTGTACAAGATCAACAACGGTAAATGGATCTCAACAATGGTGCCGACAACGACGGAGGAGACGACGACTGAGACGACGACGGAGCAGAGGAGTGAATTATTGTACTTTTTTGTTAATTATTGTACTTTTTTTAAATTATTGTACTTTTAAAAAATTTAATAGTATTATTAATGTTTCCCGTATATGTCTCGCAAATTAAATTCTGTATGTTAATTATTTCATTTTTATATAATTGTTATTAGTGATGTGGCTATTGATGTGGCTGTGCTATTTATGATGTGGCTAGCCTATTGCTGGGCTATTTATGATGTGGCAGGAGGATTTTTAGTGTTGATGATGTGGCAGGAGGAATTTGTGGCTAGGCTATGGCTGGGCTATTCCTATTGTGGATGCTCTAAGAGCATCCACAATGGTGGACGACGGCCACGCGTCCGTCCGTGCCAGCGGCGAGGACGCATACCGCCGCCGCTGCGCTCGCGCCGTGCCAGCGAGCAGGCGACGTGGCGGCTTACGATTGGGCAACGGCATAGCCGTTGCCTTTGAATTATTATTTTTTTTAATTTTAAAATTCGATTTTTAATTATATAAAATGATAAAAAAATAAAAAATATATATTTTTTCCAAATCCCAATAATATGGCCGTTTTTTCCCGTTTTTTCTGAATTTTTTTTTATTTTTTTCCCCCCAAAATCATCTATAAATACACACATTCATCATCCATTTATCACATCAAAGCATCTCTCATTCATCTCTCATTCATAATTCTCATACAAACTATCAACACATTCATCCCTCACTCAAAACCTCAAATGGATTTCACACATATTATGGCGGAAGCGGAGCGCGAAGAACAAGAATACCACTAACAACATCGTGCCGCTTACGAAGCATACGTCGCGGCGAATGCCCCCGCTCCTCCTCCTCAACGAACCAGATCAAATCGCCGCTACATCCATCGTGACCGGGAGGGAGCCCACGAAAGGCTCGTTGCCGACTACTTTGCCGACCAGCCGCGGTTTCCGGCAGATTACTTCAGGCGCCGTTTTCACATGTCAAAGCGCTTGTTCATGCGAATTGTCAACAAATTGTCCGCACGTGTTGAATTCTTCCAAATAGGTCCAGATGCAGCCGACCGGCAAAGTATCTCTTAGAGCATCCACAACCGTGCTCTTGCCAGCGGCACGGTTGTGGGCCCGGCCCCACTTTTTCTGTCTGCTCTCTGGCAAGAGCACAACACCCACAGTTGTGCTCTTCCGCAAGGACGAGCACAATTAATTTAAAATTCAATTAAACAAAAACATTTCAATAATACTAAAATTCATTAAAAAAACCTAAATAATATTACAACTGACAAATAAAATAAAAACTACATAATTAAAATCCTAAAAATTAAAAATTATATAATTAAAATACTAAAAATTAAAAAAACCACTAAGCGTTGCCGAATTTCGCCCACATGTGTTTGATTAGGTCTTCTTGTAGTTGATTGTGGATTCGGGTATCGCGCATTGTGTGCCTTGTCTCGATTCTCTGGCCAACCGTCGTATGCTCGCCTCGGCGTGGGGGAGACCTCGCTGTTGAGCTTCCGGCTTCGTCCTCGTCGTAGAAGCTAGCCGCCCTCGGCCCTTCGTCGGCCGTTTGCCCAGTAGCAAGTTGTCGGATGTCACACGTACACTTCTGCAACGGCGTGATACCTTGCCGGTCGGCTGCATGTGGACCTGTTTGGAAGAATTCAACACGTGCGGACAATGTGTTGACAATTCGCATGAACAAGCGCTTTGACATGCGAAAACGGTGCCTGAAGTAATCTGCCGGAAACCGCGGCTGGTCGGCAAAGTAGTCGGCAACGAGCCTTTCGTGGGCTCCCTCCCGGTCACGATGGATGTATCGGCGATTTGATCTGGTTCGTTGAGGAGGAGGAGCGGGGGTATTCGCCGCGAAGTATGCTTCGTAAGCGGCACGATATTGTTCGTAATATTCTTGTTCTTCGCGCTCCGCTTCCGCCATAATATGGGTGAAATCCATTTGAGGTTTTGAGTGAGGGATGAATGTCTTGATAGTTTGTATGAGAATTATGAATGAGAGATGAATGAGAGATGATTTGATGTGATAAATGGATGATGAATGTGTGTATTTATAGATGATTTTGGGGGGAGGGAAATAAAAAAAATTCAAAAAAATTCAGAAAAAACGGGGAAAAAACGGCGATATTTTTGGGATTAAAAAAAAATAATTCAAAGGCAACGGCTATGCCGTTGCCCAATCGTAAGCCGCCACGTCGCCTGCTCGCTGGCACGGCGCTGCTCGATGCATCTAGCAGCGCCGTGCCAGCGGCGCGAGCGCAGCGCCGGCGGTATGCGTCCTCGCCGCTGGCACGGACGGACGCGGGGCCGCCGTCCACCGTTGTGGATGCTCAAGGCGTGATGTATGAATGTACTACTAATATTTAATTACAGTGGAATAGTAGTGTGAGACAACAATCATGGCAAAATGGATGGTTCCCATTTTATTTGCACTATTTTGATCAATCATGGCAAAATGGATGGTTCCCATTTTATTTGCACTATTTTGATCCTTTGTTGAAAGCATTCTACTTCATTTTCCGAATAAAAATATCATGAGTAATTATGGTCAATCTTGTAATGGATAATTCGATGATGATGCAGCTTCTTTGTGACTATATTGCTACAATCCAATCCAAAATTAGGACTTCGTTACATATTTAAATGATCTAACAAATGATTGCCTTGCATAATATATTAATTATGATCGTGGTATTGTAACAATCTAAATAAATAATTGTCTCATGTATTATACTCATAGGAAACATTTGTTAATTGCTTCCATAACAAAGATAGAACAAAATCAAAAGGGATTAAAATTACATGAACAATAAACTCATGCCCTCTTATTATACGCAGATATAATCGATAAAGACTCACCCAACTACACATTTCTTAAGCTTTGCACGGTGCCAATGGAGAGCCACAGAGGCATATATTCCCGGCAAACGAAGCTGCGGGGAACTTGTTTGGCGGCAACGCCCCACACAATTGGTTACGACTAACATTCAATGTGGACAGACCCGAGACGGCCTTAGGCACTTTCCCATAAATCATATTTCTCGACAAATCCAGCTACTTCAGCGTCTTCGAAAACCTTAAACTCCCCAAATCGAACTTCAACTTATTACCCGAAGCATAGAACCCCACCAAATAATCGGTCCGGTTCAGCAGCTGAACCGGGCTTCCGGTTATCTCATTCTCGGATAAATCGATGTAGTCGTAGAAGTAAGTCTGCACGGGCCGGAAATCATCTAGCTTTATCTTGAGCCCGCATTTCGCCAGCTTCATAGAGTAGATAATCGGAGACGAAATCACCCACTTTGGAATCGAGCCCAAATTGAATAAATTGTGGGATGAATCTAATGATTCGATCCCTTTAACATTCATAACTGGAAATGGATCGGTTAATCTGTTGTAAGACAGATCAAGATTGAAAATTTTGGTGAGATTTGCAAAAGATTTGGGAACAGTCCCGGTAAAATTGTTCCAGGAAAGATCCTGCGTATCAAGAGCCTGAAACTTTCCGAGATAGCCCGGGATTGCTCCGGATAGCGAATTGTGGCCCAGCTCAAGAAATCTTAATTTTGGCGCTAAAATTGCAAGGCTGTTGCGAATTTTCCCGGTTAATTTGTTGTGGGAGAAGCTTAGGCTTATGAGACTGGTGAGGCCCGGGAATATATCCGGGATGGGGCCGGATAGCTGGTTCCGCGGAGTTTGAGCTGAGATAGCTGGCCTAGATTGCCGAGGGAGCTCGGAATCGGGCCGGAGAAAAGGTTTCCTTCGACGCTGAATGCGATGAGTTGGGTCAAATTGCCAGCTCGGGCCGGGATCGGGCCGGATAATTTGTTGTTTTCGATGTAGATGATGATGAAATTGGGGAGGGTGAATATGAAATCGGGAAACGGGCCAGTGAGGTTCTTGAGATCTTGGAGATAGATGCTGTCCAGGAATTTGAGTTTAGAGAGAGAGGGGGAGATTTTACCGGATAGAGAGGTGGTGAGGTTTCCGGGCCGGCCCAGGAGAGATAGGGCCGTGACGCGGCGGCCCGTTAGGCAGGTGATGCCGAACAATTGGCAGCAGTCGGTGCCATTTTTCCACGAGGCTAGTGAAAACATGCAGGGGAAAGCATGAAGAAGAAAGAGCTTGGCATATTTGAACAAAGTAGTCAGAGCTCGAACTCACTGTTTCATTGAGTCCTTGTCTTGGTCAAAGAGCTAATACATATACAAAACATTGGAACAATCTAGATCCTCGTACTAATCTAAATAGTACAAGATTAACTCAAATACAATTCTTAATCATAACAAACTGTACTAAATCTCTTTCTTCTTTGTTCCCTTGATCAACACATCTCTCTAAGTACATGAGTGGTGCTCAATCTTGGATGCTTTATCTGGTACAACCACGAGCTTAGCTCTTGAGGGATCAGCTCGTGTGGAATGAGCTGGAACCAACTTGATACCAGATTTCTCTTGTGCATGGCATGTGCTCTTGCTTTTGTCTTGTTCATCCACGAGCATCACATTGCATCCCACTGCTCCATCAACTTTGCATGCACTTCCAACAGCTAGCATGCCGGACGGGTCGGCCGTGATGCCCGACTTGAACCCGAGAAGCCCGGATTCGTCGTCGGGGTGGCAGGCGGCCGCGGAGGAGGGAAGCGGTGAGTACTAGCGAGCAATGCATGGTGACGGATTTGGATATGTGAAATGAAATTGATGGTTTGGAGTTGCTATAAATAGAGTGGGGTTTATTGGATTAAATTGAATGGAGTATAGTAGATCTCTGCCATTAGTGCTAAAAACACATGTAAACCCGTTGTGTCGAATCGAACACTGGCCGGCTCCAGCTTATGTCTTAATGTTCAAGCTCGGGTTGCTACCAATCACCAAGATTGAGCTTGGTTTGAGCTCAATTTGTGTGGTATTCAGTATAGTCTTCAAGTTTGAACTTGATTTCAGCTTGTTTAAAATTTATATGGATGATTTTCGAGTTCAAGCTTATTAAAAGCCCAAAAAATATTCAGAATTTGCTCTTTCTCAATATATTTAAGTACCTGAGATTTATTGAAGATATGCATATGTAATTGAAGGTTCTACTTATGTCTGAATGCTCTGTACTGGTTTAATTGAAGATTCATGTGTATAATCGATTAACAAATTCATGAATAAATGAATTTGTTAATAAAAAAGGCAGAGAGATGAAGAGAGAAAAAAGTAAAAGAGAGTAAAGTAGGTGTGAAAAAATATATTGACTTTTACTAAAAAGAAAAATGACTCTATTTACAAAATGGCAAAATAACTCTATTAGGAGTACCACGTAGAATCAAATTCTGAACTACTTTTCCACTGGAAAGATCTAAACAAATGACAAATTGAATATCACTTCCCAAATTATCTGAGTTTTGCATTTAACTACCAAGACTTGTGATAATTACACACAAGCCTACATTTGCTGCTAATAACACTGACAGCTCAGCCATAAATTTCCTCATCATTTATTCTCTTGTTGATAACTGAGGGTTGAAAATGGGGGATTATCGGAGGTGAATTCGTAAAGGTACGATTCTTATCTTGTTTATTGCTCCTTTTGCACGGCTTTTTTCTCCTTTTGATTTTTTCATCAGTTGATTCTGCAAATTCTCAAATGGGTATTCTGATTTTGTAGCTGAAAAAGTCGTCTTGTTTAGAAAGTATCGTAAGTAGATGTTTTTGGTCTGATTTATTATTGCAGGAATTGAAAGTATCAAATTCAAATCTTGAATCTGGGTTTTTCATTATTGCAATTTTCAATGGTGATGCTAAATTTTTTTTTCCCCTTTATTATAACTTTATAGGGTGATTGATGGCTATCATTCAAAATGATGCTTGGTTAATAAATAAGTGCTTTTCAGTTTAAGGATCTGTCTTTTGTAATGACTATAAAATCACAATAACTTTCTTTCTTACTGAGCTAAACTTGTGTATTTGTTCAATAATATCATCTTCAAAGCTTGGAACTTGCGTTTGGGCTCAATTCCAAAATTGGGTAGTTATCACTTGAGAATTTCCAGATTTTCCAGTGCTCAAGTATTTAATTTTTAGTAATAGATCAGCCTGAATTCGAGAATATGAAGAAGAACAATCAGCATAGTCAAGAACATACGATTATGAAAGGGGGGTTACTATAATTTGGTGGAGTGTCTTCATCAAAGGGTAGATTTTCTGAAAATCTGAGGAGTGCAGTCTTTACGTACTGCCCTCCGTTTGTTATGCTGCTAAATGGAGTGAGTGAGGTTAGCAGCAACTTCATTTATGAAGGTCATACGTTCCAATTTCAATAATTGATGGCCTACTTGTTTATTTGCTCTTCTAGAAGTTCAGACAAGGCTGTGATAGCCTACTTAGAGAAACTAGATCAATTTAAGAATGCTCGGTTGTTAGGGCAACATGCTATTCTTGTAAGAATCAACAGATTTCTTCTTATTTGCTACTGCTTCTGTGAGTTTCTGCTGTATCATATACTATTACAAACCTGTTTGGAGAGGGAGTAATGAAGTTGCTGGTGAAACTGTTTTTCTGCACCGACAGATGCTTCTTGTTCGACCTCTCTATTTCTACCTACCAACCCCAATTAGGTCGGGTATAATATGTGTTTCAGTGAACCTGTGCATTTCTAATGAAATTGATCTTTCTCGACAGAAATGTCTACCAACAGCTTTGAAAGTCCATCCAAAAAGATGGATAACGCAGTAGGAGAAAAGGATGATGCGTTTATTAAGGTTAAGGTGTTGTTCTTTGCACGAGCAAGAGATCTAACTGGAATGGCAGACATGTCTTTGGAAGTTTCACCAGGTACCACAGCGCATGATTGTTTGAATAAGCTTATCTCCAAGTTTCCTGGGCTTGAAGAGATCCGTAACTGTATGGTACTTGCTCTAAACGAGGAGTACGCCCTTGGGTCAGTCGTCGTTAAAGATGGAGATGAATTGGCTATCATACCTCCTATAAGTGGAGGCTAGACGTTTTTTCGTTCTGTCTTCAAATAAACTTTGGTGCTTCTTGTGAATACCAACATATTTCTCCTATATTTTGAAGTAATTTGTTCCATCTTGAGTCTTTATTTGCCATTCAACTTGTTTAGTCTTGGTAGAGTGCAATCTTTGAAGAATTTATCTTGCTTAGATGATTGCTTTACTACTCAAAACCTGTACTTTTTTAGCAGGTTGATATTGTTGTGAAGCTTAGCTCCCCAAAGAAATCATGTCTTACAATGTAAAAGTGAAAGTGAAGTTAAAAAAACAACTTTTCATAGTTTTTCCCATGTATCAAACACACTCATGTCAAAAAGCGAGGAACGAACAACACGACTTACAGATATTTGTAAAGCATTGTTGAGAAAACACATTTAATAACCAAGCCATTCGAGTCTTAGATACATAGACAATGGAATAGAAGCTTTTTATGGCAAACAGGTAAAAGAAAAACTAATATTAGCACACGTTATAAACTAGAAATATACTGGCATCCAAGCATAAGCTCAACAAAGATGACTTCTTTCAAGTATAAAAATTTCCTAGGCTCCTCATCTTATGCTCATCACGGACCAGCTGCTGGTGGAGCCAACAGAAGGCAGTGCAGGGCGGATCACTGGGACCAGTTTCACGACTGAGAAAGCTTCATTCAGACGAGCGGCGCGGCTCATCACCTGAGATGCCTTCTGCAGAATAAAATTGAAAAACGTGATAGCATATAGATAGAGAGAGACACATTGTTTTATACCGGGTAAAAACATGTAACGGGTCACCTTCTATTTACCAGAAACTCAAGTTGGCATTCAATGTATGTGTAAGCTTGTTGAGATGTCAAAATTGATTTAAATGCTTATTTTGTACTTCATCTTAATACAACTCATGCATAAAAATTCCAAAGAAACAAATGGACGAGCTTGAATCCATCATTTGACCAACTAACACATCTATCCACTTAAACACCTCAGATCTCTTGGAGGTGGGACTCTATCCAAAAAAAGAAATACATCTTGTCCATAAGTGAAACTCCATACGTGGAACAAATTCACTCAATCAATATATTTTACTATATAGATGTAGCTGACACTGAAAGACGACAGATCAATACCTGGGTTATAAAGTAAAGACATAGTACTAATTAAGTTCTAGTCCGAAGCTAATACACATCACGAGACTTAACCCATACATCTCCTCTGAAAGCTCAGAACTGATTAAAAAAAATTTTAACAGTCTGCACCTAAAGTATCCATAGATTCCAAACTCAACCATGTTTCTCAACCTTCTCAGGCTTTACAGTCTTTTGCTTAGACAATAAGTAAGCGATTTTTTTATGTCAAGTTAGGGACTCTCATTATGGTTATATCATATGGACTTTTACATTCAAAAAAATCCAACCAAACATTGATCCACTTAGACTAACGTTTATTTCCTCGGTCAAAAATAACTGAGCTGATTTCTCAAGTAGCTTCACTTAAAGCAGAAAATAATCCTATAGTGATACCTAAAGAGGTGGCCACACTCTCGTAAAATTCTTAGACAATTGTTATAAGTTATGTTGGCCAAAATGTCAGAATGTGCTTCAAATTATCAGGATCAAATGTCCAGCTTTGGGATACCAATTCAAACACACGATGTCTCAAACTTTTATTCAATCTGTATAGTCTACATAATAGCGCAACTAAACCACAGAATCAGACCAACGCACAATAGACGTACTCAACTAGCATTCTGGCTCAATATAGACACCTCTCCATCTTGAACAACAAACATCTTAGCAATCAAGGAGCTTCTAAAGCTAAAATCCAGCATAATAACATTTCTACAGATTTCACTAACTCCACCTATCAACTTGCAAATATACTCATATCACATAATTATCTTCACAATTCATATTGAACATTGAACTATTAAGCTTCAACACAAGCAAGACATGATCCAGAATCGAGTTAACACGATTCATAAACTGCAAGATGACTATAATATCAGTCCATAAAAGAACACTAACCTTATCGTCAACAGCAACATTGATCTTCAATCCCTTAGACTTCCTCTTCATCTTATACAACCTGCGGCCTAAAATCACAAACCCCAAAAAAGCAGCAGCGACTGGGACAGTCCAAACAGGATTCATTCTCATCATACAGTACTTCAGAAACTCCATTGGCATCTTCCACCACACTACGCCGCTCTTCTCAAGCTCACCACCGCCGTTTTTCATCCCGGCCGCGACGTCAATAACTTCACCTCCGCTTTCAATCCCCTCATTCTCATTCATTTCATCGCTCGAAACCTGCGAATCAGCGTGCATATCCACGTCTCCTTCCACACTCATCTCGGAAACATCGCTAATTTTAGCAGAATCGCCATCAACTCTGCTCATCTCGGAAACATCGCTAATTTCAGCAGAATCGCCATCAACTCCAACCGATTCCATGCCGGGATCCCCCAAATCCTTCGACGCCTCCCCTTTCACCTCAATCGCCTCATATTTTGCGTCTTCCTCAATTTCGCGAAACCCTAACCCGTTGCCCCCCTCCAATTCGCCAAATTTCTGATCTCCGGACCTCTCACTGCTAGAATCTGGCCGATATTCGCATGGCTCCTTGTTAGGGCGGTGGAGCGAATAATCCCCCAACCGTGGATCATTCCAGCTAGGGCTACCATACCCAACCGAATCACCATCATCCACAAGCACCTCGCAACGATCGTGAGGGTCCGATGCGAAATAATTGGCCTGAATTAAGGCGCTGGAATCAATTGCGTCGAACGAGTCAGGTGAGGTCAACGGCGCCGCCTCTGTGTCCGAGTTGGTTTGGAGAAGCTCCCAGCCATGGATTTCATTTGCGGCCTCAACGGTATCCATTGATGCTCAGTGGAATCAAAATTTGGGAGGAGGGATTGAGAAAGAGTGGGAATGATTTATTATCACTAAGGAAGGAGAGTGGAAAAGAGAAGCTTCTTTATTTGTTGCGAAAGATTGGAATAAATCCAAACTAGATATTCAGAGCTACAACCATCAACTTTTAATTTTTTAATAACTGCATATATCTTCAAACCAACCATTTCCCCTTTCTCTAAGTTACACAAAAAAAAAAACTAGCATTATTCTTAATCTATTTTAATAATTCATTATTTTTATTATGAATAATCTCATTTAAAATAGGAATAATCTCATTTAAATCACAAAGTTTGATCAGTATTCTGATCTATCTAATTAACTTTAAAATTGGTAAAGTTTCAAATTTACTCAATTGTCTCATTTATGCACAAAATATCATCTTTTAACGATCATCAATATGAAGTGGTTCATTAAAATAAGTATTTTTTCTCTTATATTCGTTTATTTTTCTCATTTTTCTTCTTATTTTATTGGAATATTGTCATTTTTTACATTACAAAATATGTCGATTTATGTATATGAGACAATTAATAATAATTAAACTTCATAATTTAATATTCCAATTTTAAAGTTTATATAACATGCTAAAATTTGACTAAGCTTCGTTATTATCCTTTTTTATTATTGTGTTTCTTCAAGTTGGCAATCGTGTACTTAAATAAACTGGCCTTAATATGCTGTGCTCGATAGACTATAATTGAGTGGGTTTTAGAGCATCCACATCCGTGCCCTTGCCAACGAGCATGGATGTGGACCCGAACCTACTTTTACTCCCTGCTCTTAGTCACGAGCATAACATTCACATTCGTGCTCTTCCGCAAGGACATGCTCAAGAGTCACACCATTCTATTATTCAATTTAAATAAAAACATTTACACAATATTAAAATGCATTAAAATAACCGGAATAATATTACAAATTATAAAAAAAATTAAAAATTACATAATTAAAATCCTAAAAATTAAAATTTTCTTCATTAAAGTCTTAAAAATTAAAAATTGCATAATTTAAATCCTAAAATTTACATAATTAAATTCATAAAATTAAAAAAATACACTACTCGTGGCCGAATTTCGCCCACATGGATGATGCATGTGTGCATTTATAGATGATTTTGGGATTAATTTTTTTTAAATAAATACAAAAAAATTCAAAAAAAATGGTAATAGAATCTGTATATTTTTGGGAATCCAAGAATATATTTTTTAAAATTTTGGTATTATTTTCTATTTTTTTAAAAAAAGAAAAGAAAATGTCAACCGCCAATAGAAACGCGCCACGTCGCCCTGCTCGCTGACACGGACGTGCTCTTAGCTAAGAGCAGCGCCGTGCCAGCGGCAAGAGCGCAGCGGCCGACAGCGGTGTGCTCTCCGTTGTGGATGCTTTTAGGTATTCAGAAATTTGAACAGTAGCATTAATACTTTTTATAGTACTATATCTATTTATTTATAATGAAATGTGTTTCATTTTTTACTAATTATACTTTTTTTACTTTTTTTCTTATTTTATTAAATTTGTACTATTAAAATTCGTAGCAACTATGATATGATAAATTTGTAATTAAAATTGGTTAACTTAGAGAGAGGCAGATGGCCGATGGGCCATTCAACCTGTCAAAATCAAATGAAGTCATGATTTATTTTTTTTAATTGAGCACATCAATTATTTCTTTTTTTTCATTTGTATGCTAAAAGCCAAATACGTGGCAAATTTGTCATGTCGACTGTTTGATTTGCTTGGCTCAGGTACAGTGTTATAAAATTATTATAAATAATCTCAATAATCTGAACGACTTTAACCATTATTTTACTAAATAAATTCACTTTCCATTCCTATTCATGTTTTTTTTGTTCTTTTGTTTCCCATCCCAAATTCACCAGATAAAATAATCAACAACAATCAGAAATAAGCAAAACGAACAAAAAAATACACTCCTTTGTTCAGACTATTCAGCATTTTGAGCCAAAAATACATAGCTATTTTGATTGATTTTTGACATGTCAAAATATTTGGAATTATAATATCATTTCAATTTTCAGACCAATTATTTAATTTTATCAAACTAATTTTTTTTAAAATAAATTAAAAATAATTCATTAAAATACAGTTTCATAGAATTCCAATTTCAACACAATTTTAATTCTATTAATGGACCTTAATCGATTTTGAGTTTAAGCCTAGGATGAAGTAGTTAACATGATAATAGGCCAGGTGGGCCACGGTAAGTGGAGTGGATTTTCAGGTATTTGATTAGATCCAACGTCAGTGTTTCATGAATGTAAAATCACATGAAATCAATATACCAAACTGTGTAATTCACATGTAACTACGATCTATAATATTTTTTTATTTATTTATTGTTTTTTGAAATATTTATAGGTTCCTTGTAAATGGAATTGGGGTTAAGTATCCAATTTTCTAGTTGTTTCTACCAAATGAAGGAAAAACAATCCAAAAAGATGCCTATATATAAAAAATGACGTGATTTTTTCGGTGGTGGATTTAGCTTAGGCCTAGTCAAAAGGGGATGATGATTTATTGGGCTTTTATTAAGGTGTCAGACTATTAATTATGTTATGCTGTTTATTGGATTCTTGGGCTTACCAATATGTTTTATGAAGTCTTTATATACGATTTAATTATATAGGAATATGATGGATTGGTAACTATTTATTCAGTTATTTTTTTCTTCCTATTTATCACCTAACAACTTATCCTAAAATTACGTGCCACTCAACAATATTGCCATCTTAAGTAGGACAGAGGAAGTAATTGCTAACTACTACCAATTTCTTTTGTACATTAGATTGAAAAGATCTAGTCGTATCTAGTGGTGCCACGTGGAAATTCAATTTGTATTAATTAATTTGAAAATGATATTTTCATCATTCCTTGTAGTATATGGTAGCATTTGTCATTCTCACGATATCAACCCGTAACAAGAATAATGTCAACTAAATGCCTTGAATATGTCAACTAAATTTGATTGACATTGAGCATGCATATGATTGATATTATATGTACAAGAGTAAAGGCCAAAATTGGTCCTGAATATATAGCCATTTTACGATTTTGGTCCTAAACATTATCTTTTGGATTTTTTGGTCCTGCACACATGGACATTTGATCATTTTGGTCCTGCACATATGGAAATTTGATCATTTTGGTCCCCCGTCAACATTTTCGTTAAAAACTAACGGTCAACATTATCTTTTGGATTTTTTGGTCCTGCACATATGGATATTTGATCATTTTGGTCCTGCACATATGGAATTTTGATCATTTTGGTCCTCCGTCAACATTTTCGTTAAAAACTAACGGTCAACGGCCGATTTTTGGCTAAAACAATGGGTTGGGTCGGGTCGTGTTTGGGTCGGGTTTGGGTTAGTTTTTAACGAAAATGTTGACGGAGGACCAAAATGATCAAAATTCCATATGTGCAGGACCAAAATGATCAAATGTCCATATGTGCAGGACCAAAAAATCCAAAAGATAATGTTGACCGTTAGTTTTTAACGGAAATATTGACGGAGGACCAAAATGATCAAATGTCCATATGTGCAGGACCAAAAAATCCAAAAGATAATGTTTAGGACTAAAATCGTAAAATGACTATATGTTCAGGACCAATTTTGGCCTTTACTCTATGTACAATGTATTGACATGAGTATGAAAGTCAAAAATATTGAGAATTCAAATAAAATTATCAAAATTTATCATCAAAACATATTATATTAGGATAATGTTAGAATCCTTATAAAATTATATGTGTTTTGTAAATAAAATAGTTTAAACCGAGATATTTTATGAATTTGGAGCTTTGAAATATTTTATAATACGTAGTTAGTTACAGTTAACAAAATTCAATTTTCATTAATACACATGATTGACATTGTTAAATAGGTAGTTGTCATCGTGTATACACTGGTTGACATCGTTATAACAATTGAAAATTGATATTGCCCTTTTATTTTAAAATCGGACGTACTAGATTTGGTATGTGCGTATTTACGTAGTTTTATGAATTTAATTCTATATTTATGTCGTTATTGGGAAGGAACGAGGTGTTGGATTATGTTGCACAACATATTTTCATGGGTTTACATAATATAAAATATTACTACTATATTTTTAAGAAAATATTATTATGTACTATATCAATTAATTTATCGTAATAATTTATATATATTTTAAAAAAATACATCGATTCCATTTATTATAATAATTCTGACTGGTATTTTGGGTATGAATAATATCTTAATCGTAATCGCAAGACAAAAAATTCAAGAAAATTGACAACAAGACTATTTTTCGCCAACATGACAATCCGTAGGTTGACTATTAGCATCTCGAAAAATTGTAAAAATCTTATATAGTAGGTATATAAAATTTAATACTGCATATTTAGTACTCCATTATTTTAAATGACAATTATCCTAGTATTTATTTGTAGTTGAGAGCTAAATATAAAAATAAATAGAATTAAAATAAGGATTTTTATTACTCCCCCAATGATTTGAGCTGACATTTTCATTTTCGCCGCATCTCATAATCAGCCGCTTCAACTCATTGGGCTCTGCCTCTGCAAATCAATCGTCAACAATGGCGTTCGCGTCTTCCCTCTCTCCATCCTATTCCGTACCATCTCTTTCTCCTAAGCCCAGGAATTCCATCACAACACTCAACAAGATCTACCCTTTCTCTTTTCTCCACCGCGCCCCCATTTTCAGGTATCAACCACTAATCTCGATTCTCAATCAATGCCCCCCCCCCTTTTTTATCTCGTGTTTGATTTTTCAGTAATATGTTGTATGCCAACTCATGCAACTACTATAAGCTCCAATTATTGAATTCCTAGCTTTTATGAATTTTCGATTTTTCAATTAATGGCCAAATTGTATGTGGGCTTGCAGTGTTTGGTGCCACAGCTGTATTTAGAGTAATAGCTATTTAGAAAATGGATGAAAAAGTGATGTATTTGATAAAAGTTACGTTTTTCAGTTTTAGGTTCTGTGTTTTGTAATGACTATAAACTTACAGTCACTTTCTTACTTAGCTAAACTTGCATTCTTGCTGATGTTGAATTTTATTTCTTGAGTTGCCAAGTTGGAATTTTGTGGTGATTTTTTTGTACCATTTAGTTCTAGTTTATCTAATCTAATCCAACTCGTGAGGATAAATTTGGGTCTTTTTGTCACAGAGTGAGTTGCAGTTCTCAGTTACAAGGAAGGGACTCGTCGAATTTTAATCTGTTTGCTTCAGTCAATAGTGCAGGTTTCTCTAAAATTTTCCAATCAGAAATACTTTACTAGAACTCATGAGCCTCTATCTTGTAGTACTGATTAGATGTCCAAATTCCTAGATGTTTTATTGGACGACGCTGTCGAGCAAGTTAGAGTTCCAAAAGGTGACACTTGGTCCATTCATAAATTTGGGGGCACCTGTGTTGGAACTTCTGAAAGAATACAAAATGTTGCAAACATTGTTGTGAGGGATGAGTCGCAGAGAAAATTGGTTGTCGTGTCTGCAATGTCAAAGGTGACAGATATGATGTACGATCTCATACACAAGGCTCAGGCTCGGGATGATTCCTATGTAACAGCCATGGATGCTGTTCTGGAGAAGCACCAGTTGACAGCAAGTGATCTGCTCAAGGGAGATGATCTGAATAAATTCTTGGCACGGTTGCATGAGGATGTAAATAACCTGAAGGCAATGCTGCGTGCAATATACATTGGTATGTGTGCTTGTAGATAACACCCAAAACTTTCAGCCGAAATGGCCAAACACAATTTGATATTTCCGATTTCTTTTCCCTAACAAAAAGTGGAATATGTGATTGAATCTATATGACCAAATTACTCTGTCTCGCCTATACAAGAAAAAGCACTACTCAAAACTCGTAGTTATTCAATGTTACTGAATTACTCTTTTGCCAATGGAAGGAATTAAATAGTCATTAGATTATTTTGGCATATGTCAATCTACACATGTTAAAAATGTAAATTTTGATCATACATCCGTCTTTCTTTGCTTTCACTAACTGAGATAACCTTTCCTTGATGTTTGAGTTGCATTTGATCCCTTTGCTTCATTCCTGCACTAGCTTTGACCAGAATTCTTGATGTACTGCAGCTGGCCACGCAACTGAATCTTTTTCCGACTTTGTGGCTGGACATGGCGAGTTATGGTCTGCAGAGTTACTGTCCGCGGTTATCAGAAAGGTGCTCCTTATTTTCTAGGCATTTAATTTTACGAGTATTTTTTTTACTTTCTAGTCGATTTTTCTTAATGGTATTTGCTTGGTTCTTGTAGAGTGGTTTAAAATGTGCTTGCATGGACACTAGAGATGTCCTCGTGGTAAACCCTACAAGTTCTGATCAAGTTGACCCAGATTATGTGGAGTCAGGTCGAAGACTAGATAAGTGGTACTCCAAAAATTCATCTGACATAATTGTTGCGACTGGTTTTATTGCCAGTACACCTGAGAATATTCCCACAACTTTGAAGCGAGACGGAAGTGACTTTTCTGCTGCCATCATGGGTGCCCTGTTCAAAGCACGTCAAGTCACAATCTGGACAGACGTGGATGGTGTCTACAGCGCAGATCCCAGAAAAGGTTTGTTCTAATTTTCTGCATAATTAGGTTGTTGAACACATAAAATTCATTCTCAATAGTGCACTAGCATTTCAAGTCATTTCAGTAATATTCTCCTTTCTCATCATCTGGCAGTTAGTGAGGCTGTGGTTTTGAACAAATTGTCTTATCAGGAGGCATGGGAAATGGTACGACTTTTCTAGCTATGAGTCCTAGGTTTCGACAATGTATCATCAATATATTAACCAGTTTTGTACATGCAGTCATACTTTGGGGCAAACGTTTTACATCCTCGAACAATTATTCCTGTCATGAAATACGACATTCCAATTGTGATAAGAAATATTTTCAACCTCTCTGCACTGGGGACAACAATCTGCCGACCTGCTGATTTAGGAAGTGAAGATGGGTTGGAGTCTGCTGTTAAAGGGTTTGCAACAATCGACAATTTGGCCCTTGTAAATGTTGAAGGGTATGTTTTCCATTCATAGAATTATGATAATTGTGGACTATTTAGTCATTGCTCGGCTCGTTCTTCCATTGTTGTTATATAGCGCTTAGTCTCAATTATATTCTGCAGAACTGGAATGGCTGGGGTTCCAGGTACTTCTAGTGCTATTTTTGGCGCTGTGAAAGACGTCGGAGCAAATGTGATTATGATATCCCAGGTAGTTTTACTCACTTGTTTCTCCACTGCATATGTTAGCTTTTCATTGAGGATCTCATAAATCCTTCGACACAGGCCAGTAGTGAGCATTCTGTGTGTTTTGCTGTGCCTGAAAAAGAAGTCAGGGCTGTAGCTGCAGCGTTAGAGTCTAGATTTCGTGAGGCTTTGAGTGCTGGTCGTCTTTCTCAGGTACTTACATTTTCTGCAAGTATAGGAACTGCTATGCAAAGTTTCGTCATGCCTGCTTAAAGAAAATGTGAAGTGTTTTGTAGTGTGGATACATAATCCTTAGTGACGGTTGCAGATAATCTCGTGGTCATTGAAGTCATTCTTTGATGTTGGAAGATTTACCTCATTGTTTGAAGTACTTAATTTGTTTGAAAACATATCACGGGTCCTCTGTCATTTGAAAAAAGGATACTAAACTACATCCTACCGTTCGTACAAGTTCCACCTTCTAATTTATTGTAGAAAATATTACATTTGCTTTCTGATGGAATCTACTTCGACATATAAGCATATGAATTGGTATGATTCATTCTTTCGTTTATGCTTCAATATGTGAATTACACTGGATGTGGATACAGAAATTCACATTTAATATCTCAAGTGGTATTTCATTTGTTTCTCGCATCTATGTTACATGACACCCGTTGTGATGTGAATACACACTGACGTTATCAGTCATACATTTGGTGTGCCGGGAGAATTGCCAATATTATTTTACCTTTAAGTCTAATGTATGCAGAAATTCAGCACTTTTTATACTACATGGTCTGAAATATATGTAAGTTTAATTTCTCGATTACGTTGGGCTTTCTACAGATTGCGGTCATTCCCAATTGTAGCATTTTGGCTGCCGTCGGCCAGAAAATGGCAAGTACCCCTGGAGTTAGTGCCACACTTTTCAACGCACTTGCCATGGTTTGGAAACTTTCATATTTTAGAAGTTTTATATTATCTTCCTTTTACACAATTCAATTATAACTACTGCTCTATGAAGGAATAGTTATAAATACTAAGTACTTATACAGTGTTTCAGTAGTGCAACACTAACTTTTCTCTAAAATATTTTTTATAAAGATGTACTCTAAGATCTTAACCATGTCCTTCTACAGGCTAATATCAATATACGTGCTATAGCCCAAGGCTGCTCGGAGTATAATGTTACTGTAGTTGTGAAACGAGAAGATTGTGTTAAGGCATTGCGAGCTGTGCACTCGAGATTTTATCTATCTAGAACTGCAATAGCAATGGGTATCATTGGACCAGGATTGATTGGTGGCACATTCCTTGATCAGCTCAAGGAACAGGTACACTTGACAAATATCTGTAACTTTTCTTTTCTTTTCTTTCAATCAGCTTGTCTACTGCCCCGTAGGACCTTTTACCCATCAAAACTTGAAAATTACCTATTTATTCCGTAAATTGGAAACCCTATTGCGTTCTTAGAAGCAGAATGGATTACGACTTGAACTGTGAGTTACCTTCTTGTTATTTACTGACTGATTTCTTGTAGCATCTGCGCGACTTGTTGACTTATTTCTGATCTGTGTTTCTCAAATGATGAAGATTATGGCTCCTCCATACACTTACGTATTTCATCTAACCATGTAGGCAGCCGTCCTCAAGGAAAAGTCTAACATAGATCTTCGTGTGTTGGGTGTAACTGGGTCAAAGACTATGCTCTTGAGTGATATGTAAGTTTCGTGAATTTAAGCATGATAACCAGTATGCACGATTTTGGTTTTGACAACCTAGTGTACCTGTATTTGAGTATTGTAGGGGAGTTGAGTTGTCAACATGGAGAGATCAACTGGAGGAAAACGGGGAAAAGGCTGACATGCAGAAGTTTGTTCAACATGTGCACAGCAATCATTTCATCCCAAACACTGTCATAGTAGATTGCACAGCAGACTCATCTATTGCGAGCCATTACCATGAGTGGTTGCGTCGAGGGATCCATGTGGTCACCCCAAATAAGAAAGCCAATTCAGGGCCACTTGAGCAGGTAATGGACTAATGATCGATACTACATCTGCAATAGTTGAAACTTATGTATAATACAACAGACAGATGATATTTTCTATATACAATTGATAACTCTGATTTGTAGTATTTGAAGCTGAGAACTCTTCAACGACAGTCGTACACTCATTACTTTTATGAAGCAACTGTTGGAGCTGGTTTACCGATCATTAGCACTTTGCAAGGACTCCTTGAAACTGGGGATAAAATATTACAAATTGAAGGCATTTTTAGGTTAGTGTTCAACATGTTTGTTCTGTAGCTTTATTTCGAGGCAGTTTGGCATCAATCATCTCTCAGTTCGTTAGCAAGAAAAGCTTCGGGCTATTTGTAAGTTTCTATGGACTGACTTTACTTTACAATGTGCTCATACAGTGGGACTTTAAGTTACATATTTAACAACTTCGAGGGTGCACGAGCATTTAGTGAAGTGGTGAAGGAGGCAAAAGAGGCAGGTTATACCGAACCTGATCCAAGAGATGATTTATCTGGGACAGATGTTGCTAGAAAGGTACGGTCTTTAAACTCTAAAAATTAATAGAAAATCCTCAGACAACAAATTCTCCTCGGAGGGCTACCCGTTTTACCTTTCCTACTAGTTTCATTTTCTTTTCTGCAACTCCAGTGAGATTTTGAATGGCGCAGGTGATAATCCTTGCTCGAGAATCCGGATTGAAGCTGGAACTATCAGACATTCCCATTCAGAGTCTAGTGCCGGATCAACTGAAGGCATGAACAAACTCAATTAACGAGGCTCCTTGACCACTAGTCTGTATCTCTGATTCGGTTTTCTAATGCCTTGTGGCAGGATGTTGCCTCGGCTGAGGAGTTTATGGAGCAGCTCCATAAGTACGATCAAGACCTCGCAAAGCAAAGGCAGGAGGCTGAAGCTACTGGAGAAGTAAGCACTTTTAAACTTTATATTCAGAAAGCATGCAAAACTCTTGAATCATAAACCAGTGAACAACTCTGCTATGATTTGGTGAAATAAGTACAAAATTCAAAACTATATGCCTCCTTCTGCTGCCACACCTCCCCTGTTTGTGCACTCATGATGATCTTGAAATATTTGAAGGTTTTGAGATACGTTGGAGTAGTGGATGTCGTCAACCAGAAAGGAACAGTTGAGCTGCGGAGATATAAGAAGGAGCATCCGTTCGCCCAACTTTCTGGATCTGACAACATAATAGCATTCTCAACTCGGAGGTACGAGAAGCAGCCACTGATTGTTCGTGGCCCTGGTGCTGGAGCTGAGGTGACGGCTGGTGGAGTATTCAGTGACGTATTGCGCCTTGCATCATATCTTGGCGCACCATCATAAGCTCAAAGACTGATGATCTTGATCCGAACAAGGGTTAAACCTAAACCAGTTTGTGCCTGCCTTTTTGTCTCTTCCATGTCCAAGTCCAAGTCCAAGCCCAAGCCTGATAGCCAGACCCGCCTCTGTGTCCTGTTTCCCGTGAGATTTTTGTGGCCTAGACGACAGGCATAACTATGTATTCGACTAAAGATAGTAGTATGCGGTATCCTAGCTAGAGGAATGGGGTTGTATGTTCGGCTTTTTCTGTTGGAAAAGTAGATACAAGTGCTATATTTCTTCACAGCAATATGAATTCACACAACTCAAATTTTAAACTACTTCTCCCAAAATTATGTACAGTATTACAAATTAAATTGTACTTTATCATTCGGCAAAGGGAATTTAGGCTAAAATTAACTCCTGGTTGAGTTTCACACATCACAATCCTTGACTATGATTGTTAATATGAGAGGAAATAAATTCTAGTCAAATTTGTGGCTGTACATTTGCACAATGTCAAAATCCACTATACACATACACAAACACTAAACAGTGAACACTCTGTATCCTCTCAATTTTCTGATCACTTTATAAAAAAAAAAACATGCATTTCTAGTCATTTCTTCTAGAATCGGAATAGATTCCACTATTAGATTATGTAAGAGCATCTCTAATGGCGGCGTCAGCGCAGGCACGCCGATTTTTCGCGGACGCCGGTGCTGACGCCGAACCATTGCAGTAGGCGTCAGTGAAACCGGCGTCAAAATCGGCGCGCCTACGTCGATTCTTGGACTGACGCCGATTCTGACACCGACTCTCACGGCGCCATTGTAGGCCCTGAATCGGCGTCAGAATTTTATTTTTTTTTAAAAAAAATTTCGAAACACTATATCTACGCGCTTTGGACGTCATTTTCATTCGCACCACTTGTATTAACGAGTACTCTCTCTATCTTAATTTCCGTACAAGATCAACAACGAGAAATGGAGAACAACTACGAAGGTACTCCAGTGACGACCGGGTCTCAGACTCCCCCGACTCCCGGGGGAGGTGGTTGGCCTCCGATGACCGGGTACTACAACATGTACCCGTGGCAGCAGATGATGCCACCGATGGTCGCCGGGGGAAGTTTGCCGGCTTGGCAGGGGTACCGCCGATGCAACCCCCTATGCAGATGATGCCGGGGTGGGCACCCGGGATGCAGCCACCGGCGCAACAGATGATGCCACCGCCGCAGGGGACACCCGGGGGGAAAACGTCTATCGGCCGACTTTTGATTTTTCCACCAGTTCTTCGCACACATCGACCCCAACGGATGCACAGTACACGCCGTTTGAGAGCTTCTCCTTAGAGGAGTTGAGTTTTGATATTAACGAGGTTCCGGAAACCCCCATTCCAAGCCGGGGAGTAGGGCTAGGTCCGAGCGCCCCTAAGAAGAAGGGCAAGGCCAAGAAGGTCGGCGAGTCGTCGCAGCCGGTTGAGGATAGCGGGGTCCGGAGGAAGTGGCGGCGGCGTTGGGGGCGACGGAGGCGGCGGCGGCGACGACGAAGGGTTGGGCGAGGACGGCGGCGATGAGTGATTTTTTATATAATTTTTTTTGTACTTTTTAATTTTTGTATTTTTTTTAAATTAATGTAATTTTTTATAAATTATTGTACTTTTTTATAAATTTTAATATTATTATTCAATTTTTCCTGTATTTGTCTCGTAAATTAAATTCCGTAGGTTGCTACAATTGTAAATTAAATTATATAATTGTTATTAGTGATATGGATAGGCTATGAAAAAATTATGGGAGGATTATTCCATGTCCAGAACCATTGGAGATGCTCTAATCTAAAACTGAACTTTTAACATAAATCTAGTACAGTACATCCCATTCTTCATCTTCATCTTCATCTTCATCTTCATCTTCATCACCCTCATTCAATCCCATTTCTCATCACCTTCACATAAAATGCCCACCATTCCTTTAACTAGAACACCGCCGCCAAGACCTCCGTGCCTCAGCCTCTCCTCGGCCACC
This sequence comes from Salvia splendens, assembly GCF_004379255.2. Taxonomy (NCBI): domain Eukaryota; kingdom Viridiplantae; phylum Streptophyta; class Magnoliopsida; order Lamiales; family Lamiaceae; genus Salvia; species Salvia splendens. The sequence continues at coordinate 780,331 of NC_056032.1, forward strand.
TCCGTCGCAGCTCCCCGGAAAAGATCCAATTTTTGCATCACTTTGTTGGGTTTGAAGCCGAAGCGCTTCCATTTCTTGAAGCCATGTTCTGCACTAAGAGAAACCAAGAAGTCACAGCAACAAACGCTTCCCAAGACTCCGAACTCCGCTCCACAGAGCCTCAAGAGATTCTTGAATTTAAACCCCAAGATTGAGAATGGTGAGAATAGGGGCGGCGATGCAGCGGAGGTGGAGGACGACGCCGCCGCGGTTAAAGGCACAATCTTGGCGGGACTTCTGCTTGTGGGCGTTGTTGGTGGATTTGGGGCTGTTGGATATGTGTATAGAGAGCAGATCAATGCTTTCTTAACCCAGTTCTCTGGCTTCATTGAAGGTGGGATTTTTTTAGCCTTTTAGTTGTTTTTTCATGATAATTAGTTGACATGTAGATTAAAGGTTGGATCTTTTGCTTAGTTTCTGTGGTGGGAAGAGAAATATCAACTCGAATGACTGTTGTAGTAAGACATAGTAATGAATGGATTTTGGGGAAATGAGGTTTTATTGATTTGATACATGCTTGTGAATAATGTGATCTGTTGGATCATTGTTGTGGTTAGTTTGTGATGAGTATTGTGATTTAGTGTTGGAATCTTTTGCTTGGTATCTATGGTGGGGAGAGCAATCTCAGCTCAAATGGCTGTTATAGAAAGAAATTGCGATAGAATTTGGGGAAAACGAGGTTTTCTTGATTCGATAAATGTATGCTTCTGAGGAATGATATCTGTCTGAAGATGACAATGATGCATACTAGCTGGTTTTTGTGTGGTGGAAGTTTGATTGATTTATGATTAGTTTGAGATGAGCATTGTGATTTAGTGTTGGAACAAGGATTACTTCACATGGCCTTATTTTACCTTTTTAGTTTACTTTATCTGGTTTCAAACACAGTTTCTGCTCTTGTGACATACTGCTCTTGAAATGGATACTATCTAATTTTCTAGAAGATTGGTCTAGGAGTAAGCGTTCCGGAACAATCAGGAAGTAGCTCGATTATAGGGTGATTCTATAGAATTAGCTAATGTTTGTTATAACTGGCATTCCTCCATTCTAACTCTAGTTCACTACATGGGGCTATTTGATCAGCTTCTTCTTTGCAAATCTTGAATAAATCTACTGATGTTACCCTCATCTTTTTGTTCTAAAAACTCTGTTTGCTTCTAATGTCTTGTTGTTTACTATTTTCAGGTTACGGTGCAGCTGGATATGCTCTTTTCGTTGCAGTTTACGCAGGATTAGAAGTAAGAAACCAGATAACTTGTTGGGCCTGACTACTGTTTAATGTTCGCTACTTGAGCTAACTTCATCTGCAAATATTGGCATCAAATCTTGTTATATGTTATAGATGGCCTTTATTGTTTGCTCGACTCTTAGAACTATCAGCGTCTTAAATTCACGATGAATTGATGCAAGTTACTGTGTGTGCTGTAGATTCTTGCGTTACCAGCCATTCCATTGACTATGTCCGCTGGTCTTCTTTTCGGCACGTTTACTGGGACAATCATCGTCTCTATTAGTGGCACGGTGAGTTTCAAATAGATTGGATGGATAACGACGCAAACTGTGCATTGAGCCATCTTACTTTCATTTCAGGTTGCAGCCAGCATCGCGTTCCTAATCGCCAGATATTTTGCTCGTGAACGAATTCTAAAGCTTGTTGAAGGGAACAAGAAATTTCTTGCAATAGACAAAGCCATTGGGGAAAACGGTTTTAAGGTTGTTACTCTTCTCCGTTTGAGTCCGTTGCTGCCATTCTCTCTCGGAAATTACCTCTATGGACTTACATCAGTCGAATTCATCCCATACGTCTTGGGAAGGTCAGTTTTCTCTTTCACGTACTTATGTTATGCTCTCAAAACTTGCGTTTCTTGGAAGTGAGCATTTGCACGATTCTCGTGGTTTAAGAGACCATCTTCTTCACTTGCTAAGTTACTGTTTTGAATGAGCATGTTGATACGAATCCCTCTTCGTGCAGTTGGCTAGGTATGCTCCCCGGTACATGGGCATACGTGAGTGCTGGCGCGTTTGGTCGAGCTCTACTTGTGAGTCTCTAAACCTTGAGGCATCGATAACTTCTATTTTTGTGTCAAATGCAAAGTTTGCTTCGTCTTTCATCAATCCAAGAATTTGGGATTATGCTCCTATGCTTATTACAACCATTGAAACAAACTGGCAACTATTTCTCAAGAATCTCCTAATGGTGGATATCGTTGTGCTTGTTCACGACCTAACGACACGTTTTGTTGCTTGCTATTCTCCAGCAAGAGGAGTCTGAGCTAAGAGGGTTAACCGGAGAGAATGGACAGCTATGGACACTTGGGATTGGGATATTAGCGACAGCGCTAGCAGCAACGTGCGTGACACGGCTGGCCCAGGTAGTAGTCCGGATTTCTAGTAAATTGTCGCCCGCGGCTCATGATGAATCCCGACGCTTTGCACCCGAGTTTTTGAGTTGTCATCTGAAGTGAGTCTTGTTTGTTTGTTGATGCAGGATGCTGTGAAAGATATCGAGTAGATAAGGTGGCACATGGCACGAAATGTTGATAGATAGCATGTATATATTGAGAACTACTTCATCAACAAAATTTTCTCACTTTTTACTAGTATATTCTCTAAAATTAGTGGAATTGTACGTTTTTTTTATCTATACTTCACATTTTTAAAACACGCACGAGTTAAAATGACCATGCATTATTATACTCTAGGTTTTTATTAACACGACCAAATCTAGATACATAGTTTTGAGATACGAAGGCAAAGTCCTGTTAGGTTGTTAATTATCTTAAATTATAATGTTTTTGTGTTGACATCTATAATATAAGCCGTTGATGTAGTTAGCAAGTGATCATATTTCTATGAAGTCAATTATAATTGATTATATATATTTATATTTTTAAATGGATTTAATTGTTTATAAATAAGAAAATTTGGTCTAGAAAGATGATATACTACTATAATTTGATCAAATTTTGAGATTAGACAAATAAACCTTATAGATATCAAGAAAAGTGCAAATGCGCTGTTGGAAATTGAAATAGTATCAGTTTTTGAAACTCATTTTGAATAAATACTCATATTCTTCTTTCTTTTTTTTCGCAACAATCGATCAAAAATGTTTTAAAAATTAATACTCCTATAATGCACTGCGCAATGAAAAATAGCAACATAATTTATTTATTAGAGATGTTGAGTTAATGCATTTTTTTTATTAATAAAAATTAAATACGATAAATAATCACATTAATAACCCAAAATCCGCCTCCCCTTCCGCCACATTCCGCCGGAATCCAGTTATTCAATTTCAATACATACGGTGACTATTTCTCACTTCATTTTACATGCTTGTTTTATTTTTCAGTTTTTCTCTGAGATTTTAAACCTTTGTGTGAAACGAATTCGGTATTGTTTGTTATGCTATGTTATTGAATGTTTTGAGGTGTGTTTTGGTCGATCTGCATTCTGCAAGACCATCAAAGATACGATTTTCATGTTTATGTTTAAATTTCGAAGCTTGTGAGTGATGTGCTTCGGCTTTTAGGGAATACGGCTGGTATTGACTGTTGGTAGGGCTTTTGCATATTTGAATTACCTGAGATTTTTTACTAGATTATTAAACCCTAAGCTCGAGCTAGGTTCGGTTTACTTAAATCAAACCTTAAATGATCCAATTGCGAGAACAGGAATTTTGTAACAGATTGAGCTAGGGCTCAAGTAAAGAAGGTTGAGCTCTTAGAAAATGTAAAGGAGTTGAGTTGAGCTTGAGCTTGAGCTTGAGCTTGAGCTTGAGATAGTAAGTTTTTGTATCACTCTCAGCTTAGCTTTACTACACCTGTACTAATCCCCCTGCTGCTGCCGGTATCCAGACCTACCCAATTCCCCTGACCGTCCACGAACACGGACCACCCCACCTTGCATCATCCCAACAAACTTATGTTTTGCAGATCATCTCTCTGTTGGGAAAAACCCTTTTATAAAGTGTTTTTCCAAGGTGTGTCGAATGCTTAGAGATGTGTTTGTCAAAAGTTTGTTGTTGCAGATTTGCACGCCTATGATTGGCGATGAATTTGGTTTCCCGGTGTGAGTCAGACCATAGTTGGGATTTGGTTGAAAGGGCAGTGGATAAGGATGATAAAAGTGTGGCAATGTGGTTGGGGCTGTTGTGACTTGAAAGGGCAGCTTAGAAGATTAGGATAAATTTCTCATTCAGTCATTCTCATTAGTGTTTCCTTAGTTTATTTTAAATATTATGATGTGTATTTTAAAGAATTTGGCGCGTAGGTTGATACATTTCTTGTGGTGTGATATGTTAGGCCGACTCTCACATTTGTTATGACTTTTAAACCAATATTTGCTGGTTATTTTCTCTTCGCTACATAGTCATATAAGAAAACCTTTTAAATCTCTTGTTAAAGAATTATTCATACCGAACCTTGTATCATAATGTCCTAGCTGCTATATGATACAAAGGTTCAATCATCTTGAATCACTGTAATCCTTGTTGAGAAATGTTCAGAGCAGAGTGGCTGTAGGTGTTGGTGTAGCCTCAATATATTTTTTTTCCATTTTGAACTTATAATTTGGTCTGAAACTGGAAATTGGAAAATACTACTCCCTCATTGTGTGGTCATATTCTGGTTATATTTTTCATTTTTGAGATAGGAACTTAAGCACAAGGGGTTATATTTCTAGTGATGTTCATCGCTTCTTTTAGGTTGAGGGGCATGCCTTACAATATCCGACATTTGCGTCCTCATTTCTGAATTGCCCTGCATATATTCGCACGTTGAGGAAGTATGATATATGATGCTGCCCTTCATGTTTATACTGTTCAGATTTTCCACCGCCTTCTCAGGCTCGCGTTCAGATGCAATGGGAGCTTCAACGAAACCAAGGCTTTCAGGGATGCAGTTGCAAGTCCTTGCCTTACACAGAGGATTCTTACGAGCAGCGCGCACGAAATCCCCCGAAGAACGTAGCAGAATCGAAGCACTTGTGTCTCAAGAGTTCCGCCGGAACTCCTCACAGGTTGATCGTAAGAACTACCTCTACATCGAGTATTTAGTTCGGCGCGGAAAGAAGCAGCTTGATCAGCTAAAGAGCCCGGAAACTGTTGGATTGGCTTCCCTTAATGTTGAAGCTTCTCAAGCAAAAACATCTTAGCTTTTTTTCAAAAATAAATTTTAACAAAATTATTGGAATGACAATCTTTTGATTGATAGGTCTAGATGTTATGTGTGCATTTGTAACAATTGTTTAAGGTATTATCACATAGAAAATTTTAAAAATAATCATTAAAGACGAGAGGCTTATTATTTTATTGTGGTGATCATTACTGTTACATTATTTTAGCTACTGATAGATGGTTCACAGTTCTTTCATGGGAAAATTATACTAATTTGGAACCTAATCTTTGGGGCATCATTTTTTTAAAAAAATAAAAAAATTAGACACCACAAAATAGCTGAAGGTAGGGAATTTTTTTCTGCTGAAAGTCCCAAAATATATAACAATCGCAAAAAAAATCTTTAATTGTGTAAAACTACTAATTTTGCTATGCACGTCAGATACTGATGTAGCTCACTCGTATTTGAATGTCATGTTTAATAGTATTAATAACTAAATTTTGTGCCGCTGACATACTACTTAATTATAATATCAACAAATTATTCTATAGCAGGAATCCATTTAAAATTAATATGTATTCTCTTTTTAACCCTGTCCTAATATTCCCATGATAACTTTTAAGTAGCTGGCCAAATATTAGTAGAAAATTAACACTCGAAGCTAGCCTATAATTAATTATAGACATATTCCTAGAAACATCAAACATCATCCTAAGGAACGTCTATAAATTTTATTCCATTTATTTAACTAGAGTGTGCAATCTGCACAAGAAAAGCACCAGCAAATCATAATGCCTCTCTAATTTGAGAGGAAGAAGCAAAGATTTAATGCTATTTGGCATATATTCCTATAAAAAGAATTTCTACAATAGTTAGGTGATCATTTCATATAATTTATCCCAAAGAAAATATTATGCGTACAAACAAGGACAAGGAATATGTGCATTTGTAATTTATTAAGTTAGTAGTGCATATGTGATACATATAGCTAGGGATTAATTATACTTTATATTGTTGCAAAAATATATACTAGTACAAGATTTGAAATAAAATGTTGACAATGTTGTTGCAAACTAGGGATTAAATGGTGCAAACGAATGGTTTGAAAAAAGTAAAAAAAAATCACTCTAAATCAATCTCACAGTATTTTATTTCATTTCTATCTCAAAGAAGGAGGGATCTTTCACTTTGAATCCTCTACCAAAAAGAATACCTCAGTAAAAGCCAAAAGGTAATGAAAAAGGGAATTGATCACTCTTTTAGCTATTGGTTACTACAAAAAACTCAAAAACTTTAAACAACATAAGATTCCAATGCAAAAAAAGGAATCAACAAGCGTACCAAGAAAGATTTATAGCTTGGGCACATCCATTATACCAAAAAGAATTTATTTAAATAGTTGGCTTTGAACTAATTTGCCACACAAGCATCTCCTTTGTGGGAAATGGGATGCCATGCAATTGATTCTTTCTTGCAATTTCAGCTAATGATTATGTTTTGTTAATTTATCGATGATCGATAGTACAAATTAATATGAAAATGTTAGATATATATTGAAATTAATATGAAGCTTTTGTAATACATTTGGTATATGTTAATATAAAAGGCGACAATTGTTTCTTTTCAAGAAAAGTGTGATCATTGCTTTATATACGAAGTTGAGAATACATGGCCTTTTCTTACCGGCTGCCAAACCCAAAACCTAATATTAAGTGGAAAGTAGTGTTAAGTGGAAGAAAGACTACCAAAGTAAGAAAGAAGTAGATTATATGCATGCTTAACTAAATGTAATAAAAATATTCATTAAATAGACTTAACATCCATAATTACGGTTGACAAATCGCGCTGAGTCAGGTTGATCTAATAACGACTCAATTTGTTTAGGCAAACTCGAACACGACCTGTTAAGGAAACACTAATATTGAATACGAACTGAACAACTTGGTACATTTAAACCCAAACACAACCTACACCAACACAAACCCAATAGAGACATGACACGATAACAAAATGAATCTGACATGACACGATAGTGACACAAACTTGACACAATAACCTAGGGAGACATGAAAAGTGAGAAAATGATAAACTACTTATAAAACTAATAACAAATTAAAATAATATTAATGGGTTGACCGAATTCGACCTGGACCCAACCCAAAATTATCAGGTTCTTATCGGTCGAATCCATAAGGACACGAACACAGGAAGACCTGATTCTAACCCAATAATTTTGTACTTGTTCATGTCTTGCTCTAGTGTTGTGCCGAAAATTGTTGGCCCTATCCATAACACATGTTGATCTTGCAAGATACATTCATAATGATAGCCAAATTAATCAACCAAGTTAATTAACCGCAAGTTACTCTTTTACCTACATACAAGAGCCACTTTAACTCACATTAAATGGCATCATAATTTCACACAAACATGTCTTGCAATAACACATAAAGTAATACTGCAAAATATGATAGTAATTGGGTAGAATTAACTTATTCTCTATGAGGTAAAAGTAGAAAAATGAAACAGAGATTATCACAATAAATGTAGATGGCCATATAGAGGCTACAACTAGATTTGACAAAGATATCCCAAAGTGAAGGGAGCTGGGCATATACCATGATTGATGGGAAAGCTAGCTAGTGATATGTTATGAGAGTTGGCTGCTCGTCAAACAAAGCCCATATACATCCATGACCATTAGAGGAAGGACCATTACACCACACATTCTCCATGTGATAACATGTGAGCATTAGCCCTATTTATATTTGATTTCCCACAACATATATTGGAAAGCACTTTCTTTATATTGAAATGACATTTAGGAGTTAGGACCCTTAGTTTTGTGTTCAGATTTCTTTCCATGTCATGCGTTAGTTGGACTGATTTTGAATGTATATTGTAGCTGTCAAAAAAGTACCCAAACATTATACTTACACACTACAACTTGTATCTCAGTTAAATCACTAGTCTCAAAGCTCCTAAAACCCTAGTTCCTCATACTTAGTCTCAAACTTCTCAATTTTACTGAATTAAGGTGTCAATTGATCTTAATCATGTAGTCAATACTCATTTCACAAATTTTGCATAAACATATTGATTATCCAAAAATGGATATATATGCAAGCATTAAACATAAGCATCAGTTGAAATAAAACAAGGTTTTGAACATTAAAAGAAATAATCAAACAAGTTTCACTTGAGATTGTACTTAAGTTAGCCTCAAAGCAGGATGGTTAAGACTTCATTTTTCTTAAATCCTGCCAAAGAAGGGCTGTGTTTGAGTTTATGGACAAATCTGCTACAAAGTACATAGGTGGTGTATTTTGTAAATTCCTACCGTCCTTCACGAGTTCTCTTCATATTAGAGAGACGTGGACACGTGTACGCCTTAATCAAAGTATTAATAAGAAAAGTTATGACAATTCTACGAAAATTGTCAGAATCTGTTTCATGAGGAAAACTGCTTGCATGGAATGACTTCAAACTCTTCATCTTTATCCCTTTTTAATCCCTAAATGCATATAGCAATTGAGTTTATCAGCTAGCACTTTTTGGTGTTTAGCTAAATTAAAGTGTTCTTTTAATGGTACTAGTTACAAATGATTTACTTTTCCAAGTGTAACTCACCTATAAATATCGAAGGTAATTAAGTTCAATAACACAATGAAAAATAGAAATGCTCACATGTTAATGTATCTCACTTTGATCAAAATGGTAACAATCACAAAAATTCCTCTCTTAACCCCCCTTCACGTGTGTGGACATGTGATGTAAGTGGTCACAATAATATACTATAGCAAATAGCAATACACATACACATATATTTTCCAAAAATTTAATGCATTTGGTCTTATAATAATAATGCGGCCGAATATTGTTCCCCCCACTGCACAGATTCTCCAATATGAACAGAAAAAAAGCCCTCAGTAGCCAAAGATTCCCTTAAAAAATACCCCAGATAAAAATGTAATGGGTCCCACAATATCTATATAGGTTATTACACAAGACAAACCCTAAAACATTAAACATCCCTTTCAATTCCACTATCAAAACTATCCCCCCCCTCTCTCTCCTCACACATATAAATACCCTTCCAATCCCTCCACTTCAAACCATCACAACTCACTTCAACTTCTTCAAAAACCTCAAACCATCACAACTTACTTCTAACTTCTCCAAAAACCCTCACTTCCATCCAACATGTCTGGTGTCTGGGTATTCAAGAACAATGGAGTCATGCAACTTGTTGAGAACCCGGGAGCCGACCATGCTGAGGGGAGGCGTGGCTCCGGGAGTTCCACCTCCAAGCGGAAGGTGCTGGTGCACCTTCCGTCTGGACAAGTGGTGTCGTCGTACAACTTGCTCGACCAAATCCTGAGGGATTTGGGGTGGGAGAGGTACTATGGAGGCGACCCCGACCTCTACCAATTCCACAAACGCTCCTCCATCGACCTCATCTCTCTCCCCAAAGACTTCAACAAGTTCAACTCCATTTACATGTATGACATCGTTGTCAAGAACCCTAATATCTTTCATGTCCGAGACATGTAGCTTTGAGATTCTTCCTAGGGTTTGGGATTCTCTGTCGTGTCTGTTTGATTTCTTGGTTTGGTGTGATGGTTGATTTCTGTTGTAAATTAAGAGCAATTGCATGATCTTCAAGTGTGCTTTATATATATAGGATATGGATTTGATTTTTCTCTCTTTTTTGTTACTACATTATGTTTTGTATGGAGTTTGACAGTTTGTAATGATCATGTTCTTCTTTGTTTCATCAAATCTACAGTCTTGTTTAATACTCCTATATATTACTACTATATATTACTACTATGTTCTTCCTGTTATTTTTTGTTATAGTTGGAATCGTGACGTGTTTCGTTTAATTATTTTTTTGTCTAGCTAAAATGTTTCGTTATGTGATATATATGTATAAAATATGAATTTGATAGTAGTTTATATTGAAAATAGGTTCAAATAGTTTTTTATGAAATTATTCTGAAAATATATAAGTAATGTTATAACAGCTACATCAGATTTCATAAAAATATACTACATAGTAGTATTTTTTATACTAGAAAGAGATTATTCATATTGTATTTATTTATATGGGCGACCTTGATTTACAATTGATTGGTTAAAATTATAATCTTTACTTATTTATGTTAATTAATAAGTAGAACTACTACTTAGCGAGGCTTGCATAGTTGCATGTATACTTCTTAACAACAACTACTTTAAAATTAAGGATTAACTGTTTGTGTACCGATAAAAAATCTCCGCAAATAAATTACATCGATATGCCTTACTATTAATTTGATACGTATTATTTGGAAATACAAAATGCGAAATATATGAATACATCCCTATATAAATATATATAACGGCGCCTGCGCTGCGTTTCTTTATCATATTTACACGTACAATAATTGTTAGATTCTATATATGTCTACGCATGTTCCATGCGGCAAAAAGAAAAGGTGCTGATATATTATTAAAATTAAGGTTGGAGAATCATAAAACTTTTATACATGCAATAGTTTCTATCATTGACTACAGTGTTACATACATACATAGTATATTTTGTAGTAATAGTACTACTTTATATCAAAGGAACAATCAGGGTTATAGAAAAAAGATAAAGGCTATTATAGTTTTCAAATGAGATAATAGCTATTTGAATCACGAATATTGCTAAATTTCTCGTCAGTCAGATAAGGTTTGATTAAAACAATCATGAAGTTTTAGTTTTTCGCAATCGTTCATCTATATACAAAATGATGTCTGGTGTTTCATCAATAAATTTATATTTATTTATTTTCCTTTCTTTTCTTTTACTTATTTTATTTTGTTTGCATTTCTTTCTTTATTTTTCCTCTCTTTTCTTTTACTAATTTTAATTGGTTTCGTTTCTCTTTTTTCCTTTTCTTATGTCAATGAAACGACAATCATTTTGTACATACAATAAACAATTGAGAAAATTAAAATTTTACAGAGTAATTTATAAATCATTAAAATTTTACAAAACTATTTAAAAATTTGACATACATTATAATTTAAATTACTACTCGTTTTCAAATGAACTGAAATTTAAGAATTTCTTGGATGATTTCTAACAGCCCACTATTTAATTTATCGTATTTTAAAAGTTGGATTGAATAATTGGGTCATTGAAAAAATTCGGCCCATAATTCTAGCTTTAGCCCAAACCCAAATTCCAATTACCTAAAGAGGAAAAATATCTTATGTAGTTATAAATATATACACACCAACCACATGAAAATGTGTCGTGATAAATAAATTGATTTAACAGTTAAAGGGAGCTCACGATTCACCACTTAGCAATTGGTACAGGCGAAGAGGAAACCCTAATCCCAGCTGCGACGACGTTATCTGATTATCTATGGCGGATGAGAGCGTGATCACGCCGCCAGAAGCTAGCCCCGCTGCATCCGCCGCCGGAGATGGCCTCAAGAGGAAGCTCGAAGATATTGAGCACAGCGACGCTCCTGCAGCGGTTACGGAGCCTGAGAACTGCTCGGATATTGACGCTTTGAAGAACGGATTGCAGGAGGAGGGGAATGGCGGTGTGGATGAATCTGAGGCTAAACGGCCCCGTTTGGAGAGCAATGGCGATGATGTTGCCGAGGCTGATGGTTCAGGTGATTTTTGCTGATATGCCCTAATTACTGCTCCTTGAATCTTGATGTTCATGTCACTTTCAGCTGTTAAGATTCGGAGGTATTTGTTTGAGTATTTGACATCTGTTGTTTTATCCGGTGCAAACTGTGATCAAATGCGATTGATAGATAGTACCGTTAAAATGTCTAAGGTTACATATTCTAATTCGTTTATCAGAATTTCTCAAAATATTACAGTTTAGAGTTATTTTATTTTGATTACATTTTGATTATAGCTGCAAGTTTGACCTAGGAGGTCTTTTGAGCTCTTATCTTTAAAAAAGTGCAAATGGAGACTTTTCTAAGTGGGATTGTTGAACTTCTTAGCAGTTCCACAGAACGGACACACAGAAGAGGGGAAGGAAGAAGAACCTGAAGTGGAGAAGGAAGAAGAAACTAAAGAGGAGAAGGAAGTAGAATCTAAAGAGGAGAAAGAAGATGAACCTAAAGAGGAGTCTGAGAAGCCTGAAACTGAGGATAATAATGGCCAATCTATGGGGGTCCAAGTACCTGTCAAAGAGCCTCACGAGACGGCCACTGTAGAAACCGCTCCTAGTGACACTGAGAAAACGGATGTTGGAAGTGCTGAAGAAGCAGGGCAACCAAATGCAGAATCTGAAGAAGAGCCCTCCAATCTGCCGAGAGAGGGGGATGTTCCAGTTCAGTCTGCTGACAGGCTGCCAGGTTCAGATACAATACTGTCACGTAAAATGGAGGTTCCTAATGACAAGGTAAACCAATGGCACAATTTAATATTTATACTTGCATTCTCTAATTGGTTATGAAGTTCTAGAATGCTCTCTATGTTCCTTACATTGTTCTGAAATCTGGATACTTGTTTAGGGTGATGAAAAGTGTTTCAGTTTTACCTTTTTCGATAGAAGACCTATCTTAGAATATAGAAATCATAAAGGTCAGTTTGAATGTTTTGCACCCGTATCTGATCTACCGGCACATTCTGTCTTTCCCATGGCATAGCATATGTTTTGACCCTGGTAGTATGTTTTTAAATGTTGAAGATGAAGCTGAAATTTATGAAAAGTAGTTCGGTTCCGTATAGCTGCTGGATTTTTATGACACTGCAAGTAATACTATATTATATTTGCCTCTAAACACTTCTGCTTATTTTGGGTTTGTAGGTTGGAGTTCTAATAGGCAAAGCAGGGGATACAATTCGGTCACTGCAGGATAATTCTGGTGCCAAGATTCAAATTGTGAGGGATGCTGATGCAGATCCCCTAGCTGTATCCAGGCCTTTGGAACTAGTTGGAACCTTGGAAAGTATAAATCGGGCAGAAAGGTTGATAAAGGGCGTGATTGCAGAGGTTGGGTTGTGGTGTACTTCTATTTCATTTCCTTTGTATTTCTGTGCTTTAAAACCTGAATTTGAACTGATTGTGTTCTGTTAGGCTGATGCTGGAGGTTCACCCTCACTTGTTGCTCGAGGATTCAACACAGCTCAGGCTGCCAGTGGTGGTGAGCTACTTGAAATTCAAGTCCCAGTTGAAAAGGTTTACCCTTCATCTCTTATCTGCTATCTCTTTGTTGACATACATATATATGCTTTTGCGTCTCCATGTGTTATTGATGTAATATGTTTGTAGAAACGAGGTGCTAAATTATTTACTGCTACTATAGGTTGGTTTAATAATTGGAAAGGGTGGAGAAACAATCAGAAACTTGCAGACAAGATCTGGGGCACGCATTCAGGTAGTAGATACTGTATTACTTATGATAATTTTGGTTCACTTTTCGTAGGTAAAGTTGGAAATCTCTTTGTCTGCAGCTTATACAACCAAATGGTCCTGCCGACCAATCTAGTGAAAAGATGGTCCGTGTGACTGGTAACAAGAAGCAGATAGATACTGCCAGAGAAATGATCATAGAAGTTATGAATCAGGTTTGTTTAGATGTTTCTCCTTTTCTGAGCTATCATGTAGACTGGTTCATATATCTCTCTCTTCTCAATGATGCTCGGCAGAAAGTATTGCCCCCTGCATAAGCATGTGGAATTACTAAGTGTTGTTTTTGCTTATTGTGCTGGTTCCCAACTGGGTTACATAACATCCTGGTTTGTGCATCTTTGTTTTGCAAATACATGTCTTTGCATAACATTCTATGCTATGTATTATTGGTACAATATTGGTATGCCTAATTAGGAAACCTCTTTGGCCGAGGATTCACTTTATTATATTGTATAGTATTAATTCAATAATACTTTTCTGTATGGTTACTACCTATTGTTTCTATATAATCCAAAGTTAGAGGCCTTAATCGTAGATTGTAGTGTGATTGATAAGCAGACACTCTTTGCTGCTTCCTTCTTCCTTGAAAATATATCTTCTTAGAATATAGTTGTTTTCAATTGCTAATGAACTAACTTATGAATGATACCTTAGCAATACCCTACGTGGTTATAGGTTATGTGGTGCCCACATGTTTCAGTCTGATCACATGCTTTGCAGCATTTGCCATGTCTATCTTCTTTAGGTGAAATTTGATGTTATGCGACATTCAAACTCTTATAGATATAATGTATGGTATTATATTGATAGGTTCTTTAGATTGATTATAAATATCTTAACTAACTGGGCATCAAATCAGCTAGTAGATGGTCTCCTTGGACCCTCTTAGAGGCTACTTGTGAGGGTTTTCATAATTTCATGCCACCTTCTATAATTTGAGAAAATTGCTAGATGAACTAAATGATTTTTAAGTACCCTAGCTAGACTTCTTGAATGCTGTTAGGAAAATCTCAAATTCAAAATAAGATTTCAGTTGCCATGATTTATCTGTCTTGAAGGTGCCAATTTTTCGAATTGGTTGACTTAAAATGCAAATTTGGCTTTTTCTTTCACTTCCAGTTCGCATTGACTTCTTGGTGTATCAATAACAACCACCACTATTCTCTTGCGTCACCGGAAGAGAGGTACCAAGCATTAAACCTCGACCTTGCAGGATGTTAATAGTTGGTAAGATTGCTTTGAGACTTAGAAGCTGATAAATAATATCACTAGTGAGGCTATGTGGTCTGCCTGATATCATACTTTTTAGACTTACCAGAAACAGTGCCCCACATAGTGAAATTGTCTTTATGAAGTAGTTTGGATCTATACAATCAAAATAATTCTGTATTGGAGAATATGGTAGTTTTCACTCTTCTATATGCTATTTTGGTAATTGATGATCAGCTTGAAATTAATTGGTTAAATGTTAGACTCCTATTTCTTCTGATTTTTGTCCTTGCCACAAGTGGTTACATATTTTATACTTGTTTAAAGCTGTTTTGTTTCTGAATTTGAGCAAATACTGGTTTGCTACATTACACTACACGTGTTTTAGTGAATAGTTTGTCTATGCATTCTAACCATTATCAGAATTATTTTCTCTTGAAGAAAAAGCTTTCTTGTTGCTGTTAATTATGAATCACATAGTTTCTTCTTCAAGGTTCATCAATTGCCATAGCACGTATAGAAATATGGTGTAAGATAATTGGTTACTTCTGTACACCAAAGCACATGTGGTTGATAAATGACCGCTGAGTAATGCACTGCGAAGGTTTAGATTGGATTTTGCTCATATGTGAAACTTCTTCTCTACCCCTAAATTGTAGCTTTGATTTCACTTCTACATCATTGTTGATTTTCTCATATGACCACATATCTCGTTGATGCATGTTTTACTTTCTAGATGTATAACTCTTCAAGATGGTATTGCTTTTTTTTTTCTGAATCTATTATTTCATTAATGTATTATTGTTGGATCTTGGTTCCTTTTGTAATTTAAACTTTATATGATTTATTATTTTGTTACTATGTTTGAGCTCCTGCAAACCCATAGTACATTAATACTTAATGCTCTTTCATTAGTTATTTGCTAGTTGTTTTTATTACTGTTAAAGCCTGTGTTGTTGTTGAGATTAGACGTGTATTATGAGCTATTTCAACTTGTATTATTACTTTTTTTGGCGTGAATTGTGTTTGTTATGCTACTTATTTATTCTTACTCAATTATATGCGTAGACCGTGAGCAGACCATCACCTCTCTCTGGTGGATACAACCAGCAGGGATATCGTCCACGCGGACCTCTTGCTCCACAATGGGGACCAAGGAGCTCTCATCATGCGCAATTCTCTGGTTATGATTATCCACACAGAGGACAATATCCTTCTCAGAGTTCACAATATCCTCCTCCATATGGTAACTACCCTCCACCACAGGCTCCGAGAAGCAACTTTGGTCCAAGCTGGGAGCAAAGACCTCCAGCATCAATGCATGGACCTCCACCTCAGGTTGGTGCTACTTATATATTTTGGCACAGTACCTTAAATCCACTTGGTATCAGTATTCATGAACTGTGACCCCCTATCTTGACTTTCATTTACCAGGGCAGCTACAATTACGGGCAGCAGCAGGGCCCAGGGTATGGGCATTCAGCTCCTTACCCGCAAGCTCCTTCACAACCATATGGACATGGGTATAACGAGGCTAAATATGATCACCCTGCTTCCGCACAACATTATGGCCACATGAGCTCTCAGCCAACACCATATGCTCAGGGCGGTGCCCACTCGGGTTATGGTCATCAGGACCAATACAATAAGCCACCAATGTACGGCGTGCAGCCACAAGCACCTCATTCTGAGTCCTATGGTCAGCCTAGGCCTAATCAGCCTGGAGAAGCGCCTTACCAAGGCCCTGGCTCCGCCACTCAACCATACGGTCAGAACATGCCGTCTCAACAGTCTTACCCCTATGTGTCAAGTGCACCTATGCAACAAAGCTATCCTTCCTACGGGGGCACAACTGACGGATATGGGCAAACTCCCACTACAGCATCTGCTTCTGCATATCCTCCTCAAGGTGGTCAGCCCGGGTATGGTCAGCCGGGAGCTCAACAGCCACCAGCATATTCTCAGGCAGCACCTGTTGCAGCTGGTTATGGTTCATACCCTACAGCTCAACCTGGTTATGCCGAACAACCAGCTGCCAATAATACAACATATGGGTACCAAGGGCCCACAGATCCGGCTTATGGTGCTACCCAAGCAACAGCAGCTTATCCTGCAACTGCTGCTGCGCAGTCGGGCTATGCTCAAACTCAGCCTACCTACGATCAGTCTGGTGGCTATGGGAATGTTCCTACAGCAGCAGCTGCTGCTTATGGAAAGAGTGCGTCGCCCAAAGCTGCTTATCAACAATACGATTCCAGTCAGATGTACGGTGCACATCATTGAATTCTGGTTAGTGAATTGATGACGGTTGTGAGAGGGAGGTAGTAGAATGGACTCGATAGTCGTAGTATCTTGCCGACATCCAAACAGTTGAAACCAGTATCAGTGATGCTTATATTCGATCTTCTGATTAGTTAAAACTTGTAACCGATCATCAACGACGTCGTTCTGATTCTGCAAAATTTGACATTAAAGCGAACGACAGCTGAGTCTATTTCCCTCTTTTGATTCATATTGTGCTTTTAGCTGTTGCAGTGCATTGTAAACATGTCTGTATTGTCGCTTGAAAGATTTTTATTCTATTTCAGCTCTCACTCAAAAGTTTGCAAATTGATTATTATATTATTATTGTTGAAAATGAGGAGATATGTGATTTGGTAAAAAAAATATGCCCATTTCTCGACCAACTTTTTCTCGTTGTTTACGAACTAAGTCAAGCCAAAATTTTAATAATTTTTTATTAGTAATACTGGGTACTATACTTTTTTCGATCATACATTCTAATATACACAAAATATTTATTGGGAACCTTACAAAATCAATAAGATTAACAGCTTAATAAAGAAATAGCTAGGTGGGCCCCCCCCTTGTAAATTGCTAAAATTGAGCTCAGTTGAATTACCGATAAACCCTACAGTCCTACACCCAAATTCCTTGCAAAAAAAGATTGGCTGTGTACAAAAATATGGCAATAGCGAAATCGGATGGCTAGAAGAGTTGCTTCAGAGTTGTTTGTAAGCAGTATGTATTGCTACTGATTTTAGCTTGTTGATTAGATTTCGGATTTTGATTTATTTTCTTCTTATTTGATTGTTGGTGATGTTAATTTGGTGATTAGGGTTGTCGTTTTACATAACAACTGGGGAATTGGAGAGGTTATTCTCGCCCTTTGGCTTAATTGAACAAGGTAAAATTTGTTCTCTTAGCGTTGGACTGTTATTTTACCATTTATGTTTCAGAAATCGGAGATTTTTGTGTGTTATTGTTGAGGTCCAAGAAATGATCTTTAATTTGTGTATGTTATTGTTCTTGTAGTGTTAATCTCATATTTGAAGAAATGGTCGTTGCTTTGTTTCTCTTGAAAACATTTCTGATAATGTCGTTTGTGTGTGTGTTAATGTTTGCAGTAAGGCTTGTCAAAGATCCTAGGACCCAACGGCCAAAAGGTTTCGGTTTTGTCAAATTTGTGCGTGAAATAGATGCTAAAAATGCACTCAAGGCTATGAATGGCAGGGTATTGTCGGCTGTAGCTACGTGTTGTTATACTCCATGTGTGATGTTTGTTGCACTTCACCACCATTTGAATTGAATTCTTAGATTCTAGCCGGTATACCTTCATGTCTATGATTTGAGTTGTTTATGGTTTCTTCTGTGAGATAATTTTGTTCTTGTAAATGATAGTGTGATATAGTAGATTGTAGTCTTGTGCTTCGTTGTCTCAAATAAATCTCGTTAAAGCTATTTTAGATGTTCCTCCATCATAATGTGATGTGGACCATGAACTGAGTGCTTAAAGGATGCAGATAACAGTACTTGGTCTTGGGAACTACTAATGAAGTCTGTCCGTTACATATATGTGTGGCTTTCTTGATATCTGCTTTCGGTATTTTCGTCTGGATAGTGTGTTGTTGTTTCACGATCTTTGGTGAATATTAAAGTTGTTAAAAGGAATTCTTAGTGTTCGTGTAGATGAGAGCAATTAAGGACTTGAGTATGTGTTCCTCTAATCTTCATGAGAATTGCATCGAGCAATTGAGTTTCTTTTTTTTCCTGATTCGTCCAATTGTGTGAATCTGCAGATAGTGAATAGCAGGTTGATTTTTGTGGAATTAGCAGAAGCTACAAATCCCGGGGAGTCATCTTCCTGAATGCATAATAATTTCCTTGGCGCAGAATTTGAGACAAATATGTTGACATAGATACGTGAATCAGCATGGGAGAATTCTTGGCATTTTCTCAGTCGGCTCTGCTGTTATTACCCACATCTCCACTCCGCTCTTCAAGGAAACATCATCTTCTCACCAGTTGCAGCCGGTCATCACTATCAGTAACTACACCTGTTGCTCACCTGTCAAAAAAGCATAGTATGTTTCCCACTTCTCATGGTGGGCGAAACCAATGTTCTTGGAGGACTGTAGCTGGACTCGTCTCGGACTCCAAGGTGCCTACTACCTTTACAGTTGATTCAGCTGGGGAAGGCATTGATATTCT
This sequence comes from Salvia splendens, assembly GCF_004379255.2. NCBI lineage: Eukaryota > Viridiplantae > Streptophyta > Magnoliopsida > Lamiales > Lamiaceae > Salvia > Salvia splendens. The sequence goes on from NC_056032.1 coordinate 799,615, forward strand.
ACCAGACTCTGGGGGTTCTGACAACATCATTGGTGGAGCTGGTGGCAACGGTGGTGGTGGAGGTGGAGGTGGAAATGATGGTAATAACGGAGGCGAAGGAAATGAAGATGAGAGCCATGAGAAAAGGAGAGGCATGTCGATGTCCCAGAAACTTACACTAGGCTACGCTGCCTTGGTTGGAATCGGTGGAGCAATGGGATATCTCAAGGGTGGAAGCCAGAAGTCACTAATCGCGGGTGGAGTGTCAGCATCAGTACTGGTTTTCGTGTACACCATGCTCCCGACAAACCCTTTTCTGGCATCTTCAGTCGGTCTTCTTCTCTCCGCATCTCTTCTTGGAGTGATGGGATTGCGTTTCAAGAAGTCGGGGAAGATCTTTCCAACTGGTATCGTCACATTTGTTTCGCTAGTCATGACTGGGGGCTATATGCATGGAATTCTTCACGGTCTACACTGATCCGACGAGGCTGTGCGCCTTTTTCTTCGGCCTTTCGACTCAAAATGCAGCAGCGAGGATTCTGTATTGTTGAATGGAACTCTGCCCTTTTTGTCATGTAAAACTCAGTATTGCTTAATTAGAGTAATAATTGAGCTGTATTAACTGAATCATTTCTCCGTTTCAATTTTTCAATTTAAATCACATGAGAATCCATTTGACTGAAAATGTTTGAGGTATTCCAATAGATTATTGGTGTAGAATTCGTGTTATAGTAGTTCATAATTTAAAAAGGTTTTATTTGCATTTACTTATTATAAGTTCACTGTGCAAGTGTTTCCACATTTTTATAATTAGAGATTTTTAATTGAACTGAATAATCATATTATTACATTCATAACTGGTAAGTGTGTTGCATGTCAAATAGTTCTTGCGATTAATTATGCGAATGATTGCAACTTTTTAATTGTATTTATCATTTTATATTTTCTATGACCTTTTCTTCGAGCTATTTCTAATAGTATATGTTATCTTGCGAGATGACTAGCTTATTTTATAAATTACAATAATATATATGCTGGGACATTATTATATTTCATCAATTATGAAAACAACTCATCATCTCTACTGCACCAACTTAGAATATAGTATATGATATAATCAGCATTCTAATGAAAGTTAAAGTATAACTACACTAAATTATTAAGTTAAAACAGTTGTTTATGAGATTCAAGGCCCGGGATTCCTGCAATCTCAAATATTAGTATTTGATCATGTTTATGTTTGAGTTTAAGCATATATCTCAAATTTATCATAATTAAATATTTTACATTTTATAAATGTGACTAATATTCACCATTATTTATTGGATTGATCGCATGTTAATTTTATCGGTAGCAACCCGATTAACCCGATGTGTTAGCCCGAAACCCGAGCTTTTAGGGTTAGGATTGAACTTTTATAACACGGAAAAATCACAACCCGATTAGCCCACACCCGATTAACCCACAACCCGAATAGGGTTGGCCCGAAACCCGGTGGGCTGGCCCGATTGACATCCCTAGCACTATCAACTTATTAATTTACTTTACGCCTACACTAAATAATTTTGTTAGTCAGTTCAAATATTTTATTCAACATCTAGCTCGGTTATTTATTTTAATTTTATGAAGAAGAAAAAAAATACAATTAATAGTATATGTTATAAATAAATTAATATATTAAATAACAAGTTTAAGAAGGAAATTTATAAATAAAAATAAGCATATTTTTATGAGAGACAAAATGGAAAGTATCTGTATGTTCATTATTTTGATTGGACAGAGGGAGAGTAAGAAATTTACGCATAAACTTCACATCTTCATCCGCCGATAATCGCCTCCGCCCACCGTCGTTCACCCCATTCGTTCAGGATCCAGCGGCGCCACCGCCGTCCATCTAAATAACATCGGTCGTTTATAAATCACGGGTAACAATAGTGAATAGACATTGAATTTTACTCTCAATTTTTTTCTGTTTCAGAAATTTCGTTTAAAACAGATCTGCATCGAGAAATTTCAGTTTTTATTTCATACTATATTTAAGTTCAGAAACTAAATGAAGCGATAATTGAGGATAATTTGTGGTTTGGGCTATATGTTTATAGTATCTATAATACCTTTTGCATTAGGTTCTGAATCGATTGCAACCGCAGTGATCTAGTTCATTTATGTGTTCTTCCTTGGTTTTTGTGAAATTGAATATAGATTGATTGGTGGTGTACACTGATTAGGTGCTTATGTGTCTTTTAGTGGATGGAGGGTTGTGCATGTGATTAGTGTTTTACGATTTCACATCTGTGTAAATTACCAGATTTCTCGAGTTTTGTGGATGAAAGTTGTTAACTTTATTGTTTCTGTTTAGTCATGTGGCGATTTACGTTTGTACTGTGGCAGGTGGTCTCTTGGCATACCAAAGGAGGTATGTAGAACATTTTATAATGCCATGAACCATTGTGCCATTTCTACTGCCTTCCTTTTTTGTTGAAAAATCTTTAATGAGGAATTTTTTTGCTCAGAATTTGAGTGTTTTCATGTAAAATGCAGGACTTGGCTGGTATACGCTCTGCTAGAGAATATGTTTTGGGGTATAATGGGCATCCATACTTAAGAAATCTTGCTCCAGATCTGAAAAGCAGTGACACTACAGTTATTCTTGGTCAGGTATCTTCGATTTGTTAATTTTTTTATCGTCGTTTATGATCAAATTGTACCAGTTGACACGAAGTGAAACTGAGCTAATTTCAACAGGAATATATAGCCTGGTTTGGTTTGTGTACTGTAGTAAACAATCACTTATGCATATACAATAGAAGATATAGTAAAAAATGAGGAGTTACTAGTTTGATGCTCACTTATAACTTTTTTGATTCCCCAAGAATTGCTTATATAAAGATTATGTAGATGTATACAAAAATTCAAGATCTGTGGCATAGATCATATAGGGACAATGTAATATGGTGAAAGTAGATATATCGCTGCAGTCCTATTAATCTGCATAATGTACTGTGGTGATTCACACTTGATCTGGTTCTTCTTTGTTTGAGTCCATACTTTGTTTATTTTTTAATATTCTGTCTATTTTGTTGAAGTTTGCAATTGAAAATTGCAAGGAGAGGTGTAGTGATACTTTCCAAAACACCAATTCTATATGTGGATGATGATTATTGTATCATGCTACCATCTGATCTATCCTGCTCTTTTGTTCATATGTATCCATACTACTCTCTCCGTCCCCTAAAAATAGAAAATCTTTCCTTTTTTGCATGTTCCCTAAAAATAGAAACTTTCAAATTTAGGAAAATTCTCTCTCTAATTAGTGGGACCCATTTTCCACTAATACACTTTTTTTCTATCTTTTTCCTACTTCACCAATTTTGCATTAAAACCCATGCCTTCAAAAGTTCCTATTTTTAGGGGACGGGGGGAGTACATGTATTTAATGTCATGAATCATTTCATTTTGTCTCTGGACATCTTGTTTTGAGGGGGAAATTAACTTAGTGAACATGTCTTCCTACACAGATAGCTTCTTAATTAATAAACTTTCTTCGACTTTAATCCTGCCTATATATTTCCTTAGTCAAAGTTTATGTTTTTTTCCTAATAGTCTAATTGTTTCAATGTTAAACATATGTTTCACTATATGGCATGAAGTTGTGACAAGAATCAGATGTATCTGTGTTAATGAGCTCCAGATTGCAACAGTCGCCAATGATTTCTCGTATTTTACACAGGTAGTTGGCCATGTTGCTTGGTAAATGTCTTGAAGCTCCCAACAGTTATGATGAATTGATGATTGGTGTAATGGCCTAACTGGTCAGTGCACAGCCAGTAAAAACTGCAAGATAATCTTGAGGTAATATTCTTTCTATGAATTTGTTGTGTATATAAGCTATATTTTACTCAGGGACCTAAGCTTTTCTCTTGGTGTTCTAACATGATCTTTACCCATGCATTTGTGTTTCTGTTCTTTGATTTTTTTTATCTATGGTTAGATTCATGGTCACCAACCAAATGTCATTGTCTGCTATTTAGGTTTATCTTTTGAGGTAGAAGCTTATCTCCATAAGAGATTAAACTCTAATTAGATTCCCTGCGCTTATTCCTCAATATATTATATAAGCTTATCTCCTTATGAGATTAAACTCTAATTAGATTTCTTGTGTTTATATCCTTAAGATATTAGGCTTTAAATTTCAAGTTAAGTTTATGTAGGACTCAAATCATTTAGATTTACTGCGTTTATCTCCTCCTGATATCATGCATAAGGTTATGTCCTTATGAGATTAAGCTCTAATTTAATTTCTTGTGTTTATCTCCTCAAGATATTAGGATTTAGTTTTAAAGTTGAGTTTACGTAGGATTTGATCAATATCCTGTATATAGGTGGAGTGTTGTCCAAGTTTTGTGTTCGTATAACTTGTATGTATGTTTTGGCCTTGTTTGCAGAGGAGTGTTGTTCAAGTTTTGTGTCAGTATATGCTGAATACAGTGATATCTCTGATTATGAAGAGAGACAATGATCGCGATATTAAAAAAGGTTTAATCATTCTATATATTGTTTTGATTTCGATTTTGTTCTTTTTATTTTGACATAGAAACACTGAATTTTGAATTTGTTAATGTTTCCCCAGATTGGTCCTGGTCTGTGATTGAGAAACATGTTGTTTTAACTGAAGTTAGGGGTTTTGGTGATCCACATATTGATAAAGCTAGATGTTTGTTGGTACTTTTTTCTTCAATTTCAAATTTAATTACAACAAATTTTAGTTAAAATTGTATAATCATTTTGGTTTTCTGTATGCTTTAGATCATCAAAAAGCTTCTGTATCTTCTCAATCAGGGTGAAATATTCACAAAGGTCTCTCTCTATCTCAACTATGGTATTTGAGTTAGTCCCATTTTGTTATTGAGCAATTGAGATTCATGAAACTTGGGAACTATTTATGACCGTATTACATATCTATATGCACATGATATTCCAATTGAGTAGAGGTTTTCAATTTTCATATGTTTGTGAGAAAGTGGTATGTGTTAGGATTTGGATAGTATTTGACTTTTAGTGTAATATGTTTTGTAGAGTGAAGCTGCAGCTATACTTTCATCTGCTGTTAATCTGTATCGTTTCCAAGATGTTCATTTGAGAAGATTGTTTCATCTAATTGCAAGGGATCTTTGCCCTATTGCAGATGAGGTTTGCATTTCCTTTCCTTTTGTTTTACATTTACATGTTTCTCTTGTAACTTAACTAGTTAGGGGCTAATTTTTTTAAAATTTTGTGCTAACAAGGTTTCTCTGGTTACTGGTGCCTTACTTAAAGACGTCAACACCGGTAATGTTGCATATCGGGGGAATGCTATTCGTTTGCTTTATCATATCACGAATGACACATCCTTGAACAAAGTTGTGAAACTCCTCCATGAGGCTCTTTGTGACGAAAATCCTACTCTTCAGATTGCTTCCCTTGTGTGTTCAATCAATATGCTAAAGGTATTATTATTACATCATATTTGAGGAATTACAAAAGTATTACCTAGCTAATAGTTGAAGTATTTATAGTTGTATAATTGTATATTCTTATAGAGAGATCCAAGGATGGTCATCACAATCGATCAAGTATACCCTGAAGACACTGTTTTCACTAAAGGAAAACACGTTCAGTTCCATGCCATATATCTAGAATTTGTGGTAAGAAAAGATGTTTTCCGTGGGGGTGTTAGATGATGACACTATTTGTGATCTGTTGATCATTTTCATGTCTATATGCACAATACATATGTATGGTTGGTACATCATGCATCATATATGTGGTATGCCGGTTGGATTTACATGCAGATGGGAGAATTACGTCATACGCGAGAAGTACGTCGTCAACGATTCTACTTAATATGGGAAAAATTCGCTAGGCTCTTCTCTTGGTGTTCTTCGCCATTGGGGACTTACATCCTGATTCGCCGTATTCGTCAGGTATTGCATCGTTGGTAGTCTAAAAATAATGTTGATGGTTCAAGTGCTGATGTATATAGATTGAGATGTAGGTTGCACGAGTTCGGCCTATCTATTGGAGTCAAGATACCTATGAATGCATACAGTCTTGTATCAATGCTAAAGATAAAACGGTGGCAATAGAAGGATTCCGGACACTGGAAGGGGTGGTAGGCATAGCTAGTTGTATAATTGAAGACAACATAGATGTTATGCGCCCAAATCTTCGTTCTCACCAGCCTGTGGTGAGGTTTAGTGCTCACAGGGCATTGCATAAGGTTATTGCTATATTCTTAAGGCATAATACTATTACTTTGAGCTACTAAATCTTAGTTTAGTACTAATGAATTATTTAATATTTGACGTAGCAGGTGGGGATTGTGCACAATCTTGGTTTGGATTTGAATTTATTTAATTTACGTGTGGAGAAATTTAACCATCGTGTAAGTCAGTCATCTCAAATCTGCATATTTATTTATAACTATAAGCCTAAGCCTTAGTTAATGTATGTTTATTTTTGTAACATGCAGGAGGATGTGCCTGACCCTGATCAGGTATCTCAAGTCATTAAATCTCAGTCCTTTGTAGTCAAGGAAGCTTCAACTCATCACTGCAACCTTAGGAGAGTAGGGCACAATGTATAATTAATTAATTAATTATGGTTTTGAGTGTTTTTATAAAATAATAGTAGTAATTAATTTACTTAAATGTTTTACAAAATAAACAGTTGCATCAACAGTATCCAATCAAATTCATATATGACTCAATTATTTTTGCTGAAATATCATATAATAGCGTCTAGCGTAGACCATAATGAAAATACATACGTGATTCCATCAAATCATTTGATCTACTCATTTTTTAAAATTCCACTTATAGCCAATTTAATATGATAAACAATCAAAATCTGAAATTCAATGCCTAAACTAAATTGTAAAACTCAATTTTCTTTTCCTCTTGCCATTTGGAACATATTATTTTCTTACTAAGCTACCCGCTTTTATTTAAAACTCTAGACAAACATTAATCTTGATATTTAAATATCTCATTAAATTAAAACTAAAAAACTATTCTATTATCTTTGATGATGATGAATCTCCACGCCGGGGGGGCAGTGTCAACGAGGAGCGCAGATATCCATGTTATCAATTTGGATTGATTATGTTTTATTGTGGTTAAGTTTAGTTTCTAGTTTTAGTTTTTAATTTTGGTATCTAGTTTTTTATTCACTTTGTGAATTTTCAATTGATTAATATAACGAAATATTTTTGTTTCTATTTTAAGTTGGTTATGGATAAAACAACTCACGTATATGTTTCGGTTAATGAGTTAAATATTAGTTACTATCATTAATTACTACTATTTCATGTACTTCAAAAAAATCTTCATTCATTATTACATGAGTGTAGTATATGCAAATAGAGTAAAGATTAATTAACAAAAATTGTATATACAAAATGCCCTTCAATTTTAAATCGATTTTTTATATAAACCGGTTTTCTTATTAACTATTATTCCTTTACTTAATTGCCCTTTTATTATATTTGCAAAGTTAAATCAATATCAAATTAGATTGATTATATATGGAAATGGAGTATGAAAATATTAAATGCGTTCACTTCGAAATAAGGTGCCATTTATTTAGAGAAATAGCATAAATTGATGTTACACTAAGAAATTGGATGATGACACTATGCCTAAAGCATTAAGATACCATTTTGTTGGATTACAAAAAAATTAAGCATATAATAATAGAATAACTAAATGCAAAATACTATTATTATTTTGTTGGATGATAGTATTAAGAAATTAAGTATATATATTCATGTAGTCTTTTTTATAACTTAAACTTTTAAAAATTATTTAATAATAAATTAATTGAATATAAAATACTATTATTACTTTTTTGGATGACAATACTAATAAAATAATTTAATAAAGTAATTGGATATGAATAACTATGATTATTTCACATGATGGCATACTAAGAAATTAAGCATATATACACATGTAGCCATTTTTGTAGTATTTATTTAAAAATAAAATAATTGGATGTGAATGTCTATGATTAAATTGTTGGACATTAACACTCCATACGAGCAAAAACAATTGAATACTATAATTAACACTTAATGATATTAATTAATATTTTAATCTTCATAATTAATTATCGTAACAAAGAAGAAAAATGAAAGTAAAAGAAAGGAAGGGGAATAAAAATTGGAAAGAAATGAATTGCTGTGCAATAATACCTTATAAAATCTTTTTTTCTAAATCTTTAATTTGAAAGTTATGATTATAATTTTTTCAATGAAGGGAGTGAGAATAGAGCATGGATCGGAATTGTAAAGATCAAATGGAGTATAGTTGGTGAGGAGAAAGAAGTTGAGAGACATGAGAAAAAACTGTACTCGCAATTCTTTGCAAAAATGTGGAAGAGAGAGGAGAGACATTAATTTGATAAAAATGCACACGTTTTCTATGCATATTTATTTTAAATGGCTAATGGTGCTGATTTATGGAGCATAAAACTAATTCAAAATCATGAACCGATTTTAAAAGTAAAATATCTAAAAGATTCAACAATTATATATTGTAGAATTTATGTACATTTATTAGTACTTTATTATATCTAAAAAACTAACGTCACTATAATGTCATGAATTACAACGCCAATTACATGTTTGAATTTATAAAACTTTGACACGTTTTAATTAGAATAAATCTATTTAGAAACAATATGTCATGAATTACAACGCCAATGACGCTGCATATCTTAGTATTTTTATGTTTATTATTCTTCTTTACTAGGAATACTAGCAATAGTTCATTTTATATGATAATATAATCTTTAATTAGTTATTTTATTAATACATTTTTATAACATTAAAATAAAAGCTACTCCTACTAGATTAATAATGTCCGTGAAAACTGGAGTACTAGATATTTTTAAATATACCAAAAAACAAAAGTAAACTATAAATTGAGATATAAAAAAAATTGGGAGTGAATATATGGAATGACTTAAAAGTTTTTGACAAATTTTAATAACTCTCTAAAGTATTACTCCAATATTTAACTAATAGGACTATAGGAGTACTGTATAAATAAAAAATAATTGTAATAGATTTTTAAAAATACATTATATTGACTTGTATTGCTTGATAAATTTAATTATTCACCAAAGTACTATGACCAAATTTAATATTAGGACTGATAGTATTTTGCAAGTATATAAATGGAAAGAAGATTTATAAAAATGAATACGTTTGGACAAATTTAATTACTAATTTTTTATTCTCTAATTAATAACATTTGGTTTAGTAAATACTATTTTCTCGGAAATGATTAAATTAGGTTATTTCCGGTGTAACACTAATTGAAAGAAACAATAAAATATAAGAAGGCGAAAGCGAAGGCGGCGATTAATAAAGGTAATCATGAAGTTAATTTCACTACATAGCAGTCAACATGGAAGGGCTAAATGAAGTGAAATACATCAGAGAATATGATTACCGCGCGAACAAGAAAGAAAGACAAAGCTAATAATTATCCTAATATAATAGTGAAACAGAAACGCCAACCATCAAACTAAGGAGTAGCCTAATATAATAATAGTGAATCAGAAATCAGAAACCCTAAACCATGATCATGTCATCGAGAATCTCAGAGACAAGGCTCTGACATTTCTTAAAGATTGCAGCAGTCTCCAAGGTGTTACGCAGGCGAACACTTTGAGCTTGATATGATATCTCCACGCAACAATTAATCTCCACGCAATCACACAACGTTCAACGATATTTGTTTGGAACTAATTTAATTAAAATCTTATATTTGTTTGAAACTAATTGATTCAACGATATCCAGTTTTCCTAATTGAGTTTATTTGATTTTATATTTACATGATTACCCGACAACTATAATGAGGCAAGATTTGATTTCTACATGTAAATATTTATTTGTTTGGTAAAAGTATAAATTTACTTGATATAATTTGGCATATATTGATATCGGTATATACCGAAAATTATGATATAAACCATATTTTCGATATATACCTAAAATTAAGTTATATACCGTATTTTCGGTATACCCCGGTATGCCCCGGTATATGAAAATTCATAACGTTACCGTACCGAAATAAATCGGTAAGGTATGATACCTTACCGAAAATTGCAGTATACCGAAAATCCGGTATTTTTGATATTTTTTCGATACGGTAAGGGCGGTATTTCAGTATTTCGGTATTTTTACCCAGCCCTAAATTTTTCAGTGTAACACTAATTGAAAGAAACAATAAAAAATAAGAAGGCAAAGGTGAAGGCGGCGATTAATAAAACTAATCATGAAGTTAATTTCACTACACAGCAGTCAGCAGGGAAGGGCTAAATGAAGTGAAATACAACAGAGAAGATGATTACCGCGCAAACAAGAAAGAAAGACAAAGCTAATAATTATCCTAATATAATAGTGAAACAGAAACAGAAACGCCAACCATCAAACTAAGGAGTAGCCTAATATAATAATAGTGAATCAGAAATTAGAAGCCCTAAACCATGATCAGGTCATCGAGAATCTCAGAGACAAGGCCTTCACATTTCTTAAAGATTGCAGCAGTCTCCAAGGTGTTACGCAGGCGAACGCTTTGAGCTTGATATGATGTCTCCACGAGGTGGAAAATCACAGACACCGAGGGGTGGGTAGGTACGGTATACCTTACCGAAACCATTATACCGTATACCTTACAGAAAATTCGATATGATAAAAAATCATACCTTTACCTTACCAAAAATTTCGGTATACCGAACTCCGGTATACCTTATTTTCGGTATGACAAATTTCAATATCGATACCATACCTTATTTTCAGTATGTCAAATCTAAATTTGGTATACCGTACTTTTGCGGTATACCAGAGTTTTACGGTATATCGGACTACAATACGACATACCAAAATATCATTATTTTGTAAATAATTCTGAATACAAACACAAATGAAAATAAATTTTCAAAAATACTTAGAAAATATGAAATTTAAACAAACTCTAACATATTCAATAAAAAAACTGCAACAATTAATCTCCACGCAATCACACAACGTTCAACGATATTTGTTTGGAACTAATTTAACTAAAATCTTATATTTGTTTGAAACTAATTGATTCAACGATGTCAAGTTTTCCTAATTTAGTTTATTTGATTTTATATTTACATGATTACCCGACAATTATAATGAGGCAAGATTTGATTTTTACATGTAAATATTTATTTGTTTGGTAAAAGTAGGAATTTACTTGATATAATTTGGCATATATTGATATCGGTATATACCGAAAATTACGTTATATACCATATTTTCGGTATACCCCGGTATGCCCCGGTATATAAAAATTTATACCGTTACCATACCGAAATAAATCGGTAAGGTATGATACCTTACCGAAAATTGCGGTATACTAAAAATCTGGTATTTTCGGTATTTTTTCGATACGATAAGGGCGATATTTCAGTATTTCGATATTTTTACCCAGCCCTAAATTTTCCAGTTTAACACTAATTGAAAGAAACAATAAATATAAGAAGGCGAAGGCGAAGACGACGATTAATAAAACTAATCATGAAGTTAATTTCACTACATAGCAGTCAGCATGGAAGGGCTAAATGAAGCGACATACTGCGGAGAAGAAGATTATCGCGCGAACAAGAAAGAAAGACAAAGCTAATAATTATCCTAATATAATAGTGAAACAGAAATAGAAACGCCAACCATCAAACTAAGGAGTAGCCTAATATAATAATAGTAAATCAGAAATCAGAAACCCTAAACCATGATCAGGTCATCGAGAATCTCAGAGACAAGGCCCTGATATTTCTTAAAGATTGCAGCAGTCTCCAAGGTGTTACGCGGGAGAACGCTTTGAGCTTGATATGATGTCTCCACGCGGTGGAAATTCACAGACACCGAGGGGTAGGTAGGTACAATATACCTTACCGAAACCATCATACCGCATACCTTACCGAAAATTCGATATGATAAAAAAATCATACCTTTACCTTAACAAAATTTTTGGTATACCGAACTTCGGTATACCTTATTTTCGGTATGACAAATTTTAAAATCGATACCATACCTTATTTTCAGTATGTCATATCTAAATATGGTATATCGTACTTTTGCGGTATACCAGAGTTTTACAGTATATCGGACTACAATACGACATACCAAAATATCATTATTTTGTAAATAATTCTAAATACAAACACAAATGAAAATAAAATTTAAAAAATACTTAGAAAATATGAAATTTAAACGAACTCAAACATATTCAATAAAAAAACTGCAACAATTAATCTCCACGCAATCACACAACGTTCAACGATATTTGTTTGGAACTAATTTAACTAAAATCTTATATTTGTTTGAAACTAATTGATTCAACGATATCAAGTTTTCCTAATTGAGTTTATTTGATTTTATATTTACATGATTACCCGACAACTATAATGAGGCAAGATTTGATTTCTACATGTAAATATTTATTTGTTTGGTAAAAGTATGAATTTACTTGATATAATTTGGCATATATTGATATCGGTATATACCGAAAATTATGCTATATACCATATTTTCGGTATATACCTAAAATTACGGTATATACCGTATTTTCGGTATACCCCGGTATATGAAAATTCATACCGTTACCGTACCGAAATAAATCGGTATACTTTATCGAAAATTACGGTAAACCAAAAATCCGGTATTTTCGGTATTTTTTCGATACGGTAAGGGCGATATTTCAGTTTTTCGGTGTTTTTACCCTTCCCTAATTTTCCAGTGTAACACTAATTGAAAGAAATAATAAAATATAAGAATGCGAAGGCGAAGGCGAAGGCGAAGGCGACGTTTAATAAAGGTATCATGAAGTTAATTTCACAACATAGCAGTCAGTAGAGAAGGGCTAAATGAAGTGAAATACAGCAGAGAAGATGATTACCACGCGAACAAGAAAGAAAGACAAAGCTAATAATTATCCTAATATAATAGTGAAACAGAAACGCCAACCATCAAACTAAGGAGTAGCCCAATATAATAATAGTGAATCAGAAATCAGAAACCCTAAACCATGATCAGGTCATCGAGAATCTCAGAGACAAGGCGCTGACATTTCTTAATGATTGCAGCAGTCTCCAAGGTGTTACGCAGGCGAACACTTTGAGTTTCATATGATGTCTCCACGAGGTGGAAAATCACAGACACCGAGGGGTGGGTAGATACGGTATACCTTACCGAAACCATCATACCGTATACTTTACCGAAAATTCGATATGAGAAAAAATCATACCTTTACCTTACCAAAATTTTCGGTATACCGAACTTCGGTATACCTTATTTTCGGTATAACAAATTTCAATATCGATACCATACCTTATTTTCAGTATGTAATATCTAAATTAGGTATACCGTACTTTTGCGGTATACCAGAGTTTTACGGTATATCGGACTACAATACGACATACCAAAATATCATTATTTTGTTAATAATTCTAAATACAAACACAAATGAAAATAAAATTTCAAAAATACTTAGAAAACATGAAATTTAAACAAACTCAAACATATTCAATAAAAACACTACAACAATTAATCTCCACGCAATCACACAACGCTCAACGATATTTGTTTGGAACTAATTTAACTAAAATCTTATATTTGTTTGAAACTAATTGATTCAACGATATCTAGTTTTCCTAATTGAGTTTATTTGATTTTGTATTTACATGATTACCCGACAACTATAATGAGGCTAGATTTGATTTGTATATGTAAATATTTTTTTGTTTGGTAAAAGTATGAATTTACTTGATATAATTTGGCATATATTGATATCGGTATATACCGAAAATTATGGTATAAACCATATTTTCGGTATATACCTAAAATTATTGTATATACCGTATTTTCGGTATACCCCGGTATGCCCCGGTATATGAAAATTCATACCGTTACCGTACCGAAATAAATCGGTAAGGTATGATACCTTACCGAAAATTGCGGTATACCGAAAATCCGGTATTTTTGGTATTTTTTCGATACGGTAAGGGCGGTATTTCAGTATTTTTACCCATCCCTAATTTCCAGTGTAACACTAATTGAAAGAAACAATAAAATATAAGAAGGCGAAGGCGGCGATTAATAAAGGTAATCATGAAGTTAATTTCACAACATAGCAGTCAGCAGAGAAGGGCTAAATGAAGTGAAATACAACAGAGAAGATGATTACCGGGCGAACAAGAAAGAAATACAAAGCTAATAATTATCCTAATATATTAGTGAAACATAAACAGAAACGCCAACCATCAAACTAAGGAGTAGCCTAATATAATAATAGTGAATCAGAAATCAGAAACCCTAAACCATGATCAGGTCATCGACAATCTCAGAGACAAGGCCCTGGAATTTCTTAAAGATTGCAGCAGTCTCCAAGGTGTTACGCAGACGAACGCTTTGAGCTTGATATGATGTCTCCACGAGGTGGGAAATCACAGACACCGCCTGTGGCAAGAAGGCAGTGCACAGCTCTCTCAGCGCTCCAGTGCTGTTACAAATGATGACAAAGGAGAGGGTAGTGAGAATGACTAAAAAAACCACATGAAAAGCCATCTTTTGTATCTTGTAAGCAGTAGACTCCTTGAGAGATCTGGTGACGAGGATGGCAATCGCATTAGACACGGTCGTCTTTAAATCCTCAGAAACCGGAGCCCAGTCTGGATAGGCGGCGTCAACAGCGCCCTGGGCCTGATGCAGGACGCTGAGTAGGTACATATCCACGGTGGCACAAGGGTCGTCATCTTGAATGTGGTCCCTAACAACTTGAGACACGACCATTAGTATCTCAAGAAAACAATTAATCCTTTGCAGGCCGTAAGTTGCGTTGACCCTCTGCTTGATTTCAGCAACAGTAGTTGTCCCATGTTTAATGTAGAGCCTCACACAGTCTTCAGTCGTGTTCACTGCGACACAAAAAGAAAGAAAAATATTAGCATTAGCAATTATACAAAACACAAAAATATTTCTCATATGCGTTTTACCGATGTTAGCCATTCCTCCTTGGTAATTTGATTTTTTGAATTCGTCGGTCTTCCAATTTGAGAATGAAGGTGATGATATATAAAGCAGGAGGGATGGTGGAGGAGGTAAATGTCGTGCTTCATTTTCACCCTTCCTCTATAATCTGCGACCAAAAACCTCACGAAGTTGGAAAGATTTGAAAATCTAAGCACGAAAATGGAATTATTTTAGCAATTTGTTCTTAACACAATTGGAGAAAGTTTGCATAAAGAGATGTAAGAAATGAGAGGCAGACGACGAGACTAGAGAGATATATGAGAGGCACGAAAAAAGATGATATCAGAGGAAGCAGAGGCATACATAAGGCCATCCACAACGCTGTCACTAAACCGTCCCTTAACCGTCCCTTAAATTACTATTTGCGGGCCCCACTGTACTTTTTTACTCCATCCCTTAACTAAGGGACGGAACCTGCAACCCTCTGTCCCTTAACCGTCCCTTAAATTACTATTCATTTAATTTTATTTTTTATTTTTATTTCCAACCAAATTCAATTAAAAAAACACACGTCATTAAAAATAAAATAAAATTACAACATAAAAAAATACAACTTAAAATTCAAAAAAAATAAAAAAACATAATTAAAATCCTAAAAAAATAAAAATGACATAATTTAAAATACAATTTTACAGAAAATAAAAAAAACTACTCCGCCGGCGAATCATCCCCCGGAGGCGGTGGAGGTGCACTGAAGCCGTGAGGAGGCGGAATGCCAAGTGACGGGATACGGGCCACCCGCGTAACGCGTTGTGGGTGGCCTAAATAACACTAGGATTAGCAAGCGTTGGGAAGCCAAATTAACATTGGGAACCAACACCTAACAAAATACTACTCCTATATTTTAATTTAAGTAGTCGAATTCGAATTTTATCATAACCAACATTATTATTATTATTATTATTATTATTATTATTATTATTATTATTATTATTATTATTATTATTATTATTATTATTATTATTATTATTATTACTCATTCCGTCCGTGAAATGTTGTCCAGTTTTGCCATTTCGGTCCATCCGCGAAATGTTATCCACTTACTTTTTTTCACTTTTGGTAATTAAACCATATTTTCCACCAACTCATTACACTAACATTTTATTAAAAAATCAATATATAAATGTGGGACCTACATTCCACTAACTTTTTCTACCCACTTTTTATCACATTTTTTAAAACTCGTGACGAACCAAACATGGACAATATTTTGCGGACGGAGGAGGGAGTATAAAAATAAAAATGGGAATAATGTTGCAAATCACTACTAGTAGTATATTGATATTCATTACTTTATTAAATCTCAATTAGTGAAGAGTATGGGACACCATTGTGGAAGAAATTGCATGCGAGTATTAATTTTTTCTTTAACTAGATCAATATTTGTAACCTTTCAGTAGTTTAATAAAAATGCCTTTAAATTATATAAATCCTCACTAAATGAAAAATAAATTACTCTTGCACAGCTAATTAATTTTTACATCTGCATTGGATAATTTAATTTGAATGTCATGTCATCTGCATCAGTAGTAGGAGTACTACAATTTTAGAAAATTTAATTTATATATAGAGGTAGAGCTGTGATATTGTTTAATATAGTAGATTACTTCAATGCACTTGAAATATAGAAATAGTGTTACGTGAACTTATATAATTGATTAACAACAGCCAATTAATCTGTTGCTTGATAAAATTATAATAATAATTATGATTTATAATATATAAAATAACATTAAAATTGCTAGTTTTATTCCAACGTATGAATAATAGAATACTAAGGAGACCGTCAATTAATTGAAGTTTGAAAAACATACGAAATGAATATTTCTTCGGAATTCAATCCTAATTAATAGTACAACTAATTGCATACACGTTTTTCATTAATAAATGAAATCATTTCCATTCCATTAGTCTAATGTACTCCTATAATATCTAGGAGTATTTAAATAAAAAATAATACTCCCTCCGTCCCTGATCTTTCGCTGACCGGAGGCTATATGCATGGAATTCTTCACGGTCTACACTGATCCGACGAGGCTGTGCGCCTTTTTCTTCGGCCTTTCGACTCAAAATGCAGCAGCGAGGATTCTGTATTGTTGAATGGAACTCTGCCCTTTTTGTCATGTAAAACTCAGTATTGCTTAATTAGAGTAATAATTAATTGAGCTGTATTAACTGAATCATTTCTCCGTTTCAATTTTTCAATTTAAATCACATGAGAATCCATTTGACTGAAAATGTTTGAGGTATTCCAATAGATTATTGGTGTAGAATTCGTGTTATAGTAGTTCATAATTTTAAAAGGTTTTATTTGCATTTACTTATTATAAGTTCACTGTGCAAGTGTTTCCACATTTTTATAATTAGAGATTTTTAATTGAACTGAATAATCATATTATTACATTCATAATTGGTAAGTGTGTTGCATGTCAAATAGTTCTTGCGATTAATTATGCGAATGATTGCAACTTTTTAATTGTATTTATCATTTTATATTTTCTATGACCTTTTCTTCGAGCTATTTCTAATAGTATATGTTATCTTGCGAGATGACTAGCTTATTTTATAAATTACAATAATATATATGCTGGGACATTATTATATTTCATCAATTATGAAAACAACTCATCATCTCTACTGCACCAACTTAGAATATAGTATATGATATAATCATCATTCTAATGAAAGTTAAAGTACAACTACACTAAATTATTAAGTTAAAACAATTGTTTATGAGATTCAAGGCCCGGGATTCCTGCAATCTATCCTTCAGAAGTTTCACCAAATGACCTAACTAATCATGACTTCACTACAATAAGCCTCTCTTATACACACTCATGTTTGCCAATTACTTCCTCCACCTGCTATTATCTGTCTCATATTTTTTTGGGTCTATCCGCAAATACTTGTTTTATTAATCGTTTACTACTTGTCTGTTCGCAAATAGTTGCCTCATATTTTGGTAAATGAATCTCACATTCCACTACCTTTATTGACAATAGTCTAATTTTCCATTTTGTGCCTCTACCATAATCAGTCACTATGTATTTATTACTACTATAAGTTTTCATCTTTAATGAGACGAGTCACATTTTTCACGAACAGTACTTCAATTTTTTTTTCTTTCGATCTCTCTTTACTTTATCAATTTTGTAATAAAATTAGTATCATTCACTATTAAGACTAATTTTTTGTAAACAAATATATAAAACATGTGTATATTATAAAATTACAATCCCCATATCATAATCTTTTTTATTTATATTTATTTATATTTTTCAAGAAATATAAATAAATATAAATAAAAAAGATTATGATATGTGGATTGTAATTTTATAATATACACATGTTTTATATATTTGTTTACAAAAAATTAGTCTTAATAGTGAATGATACTAATTTTATTACAAAACCTTTTCTATTTTTATTTATTTATTTTTCTTAAAACTCAAGTCTGGGTCAAAGTAAGATAGATAATCACGACTGAGATAGATAATCACTGATGGAGGGAGTATCTTCATTTCAATAGGAAAGGGAAAATCATTACTACTTACTTCGTTCCAACTAAGTTGAGGGAAAACTTTTGAGCATAGAGATGAAGATATTGTGTTGAAAAGTACTTATGAGAAAAGAATAAAGTAGAAAAGATAAGGAGATAATAAAGTAGTGATAGAATAAAGTAATACTGATTGAATATTTTATTTTTGTCAAAAAAATTGAAACAACCCACCTTAACTTAATTGGAACATTCTAAAAAAGGACGGAGGAGGGGTCCTAGTTAATACTAATAATAATATAATCATGTAAAACAAAAGAAACAACCAAAAATAGCCAGGTGTTGAAGAGAGAGTTTGACCAACATCATTTACGTATATGTATACGTATACCCGTGGATTAGTGCGCGTCCATAGAAACAGTATTTCACACGTGGATTAATTATGCATTAGTTTTTTCCACACACAGCCAAGCAAAGAATATATTTTCCGACAATATGATAAAGAGTTAAAGACAACACAAAATTTAGTCCTAAATTTAGTTGCAGAGTTTGTACATATATCTCTTCATCTTCTTCCTTTTGCTTCCAATCTACTGGATTTGGACCCCAAACAAAACAAAAAACCAGGTAAACTTTGTTTTAAGTTAATTTCTTTTTACATCATATATATATGCAGATATATGTGTTTCTTAAATCATCAAAGAAGTTGATTAGCTCTTTTATTTCTTGTGTGTGTGTTTGTGTTTGTGCAATTTGAAGTGAGAAAAAAATGATAATTTCAAGATCTTGAAGAAGCTTATGTGTGTGTATATATATGTATATAGGTTTTTGTCATGAATCTCTCATCTCTCTCACTCTCTCTCTCTCCCTCTTAGCATATTTTTATGTGTGTGTGTGTGTGTGTGTGTTTCTTCAGCAAATAAGGGTTGACCTTTTTTCTTCACAACATGATCTTTTTAAATGGTGTATACATAGGTCATGGAAAATGGAGAATTTTTTGAAGAGATCTTTGATCTGAAGCCAATTTTCCCAGAGATCTACTCAAATGGAAGAAGCATCAAACCCCAAATTTCCTACAACAACAACCCTCCATCAAATTCCACTGCTGCAGTCCCCAAATTAATCTCTTTTGAGAGCTCAACTTCACCAAAATTGGATCAAAACACCGCAAATCTCGACACCAACAGCGACTACTCTCTAACCTCAGAGATCATAAATTTCTCTTCTTCTGCAAAGGATGATAATTCCAGCAGCAGCAACGAGTACTGTCCTCACTCAGCAAAGAGGGGCTCTTCTGCAGCCCCAAGAACTCCCTCACAAGCCATGGATCACGTTGTTGCCGAGAGGAAGAGGAGAGAGAATCTAAGCCAGCTCTTCATCAGCCTCTCTAAAGTCATACCGGGCCTCAAAAAGGTTGGATTTTGCTGCGTGCCAACGCTTTATCGCTCGAGCCCGTTTCCTAAAACTAACTTATTTAGACACCCATATGAATCTTTATGTGATTTTGATTTTTTTGGGGGTGTGATGAAGTTGAAATTTTATTGTGTACTAATGCCTTCTAGGTCGAGCATGTTTAACAAAACTAACTGATGATCTTCATAGTCATGTGAATTTTTATGTGACTTTGTGCTTTTATTAGTATGTGATAAAATTGGATTTGATAGGTCGAGCCCGTTTAACAAAACTAACTTATTTTCAGAGCCATGTGAATTTTTATGTATTCATTTTTTTTTCGTATGTTACGAAGTTTGATTTTATCGTGCACAAACGCCTTCTAGGTCGAGCTCGTTTAACAAAACTAGCTTATTTACAGAGCCATTAGCCATATGAATCTTAATTTGATTTTGATATTTTTTTGTGAGTGATGAAGTTGGTATTTTCTTTTTTGCCCGATTGATGCTTTATGCCTTTTTAATTTTTATGTGTGTAAAAAAAGTTGGACAAGGCTTCACTACTTGAAGATGGGATCAACTATGTGAAAGCTATGCAAGAACGAGTGCGTGTTTTGGAGGAAGAAGAGAAGAGAAGAGAAAGGGGAAGTTCCATAGATGCAGCTGCAGTGAAAGAGGATTCATTGTCGTCGTCATCATCATCATCAGCTTACGGCCTTAAATCGGACGGTCCAGAAATTCAAGCAAGAATTTCGAACAAGCATGTCTTGATCAAGATTTTCTGCAAGAATAAGATGGGGTTAATGTCAAGAATCCCAAGTGAAATGATGGAGATGCATCTCAATGTTGTGGACATGAGAATCATGCCTTTTGGAGGGGGTGCTCTTGATATCACTATTCTTGCTGAGGTACTTATTTCTCCTCTACATGATTATCATATTAATATCACACAACTTTTCTGAAATATTGATCTTTTCGCTAACTTTAAAGTTGGCGTATAATATCATGAACTTACATTGATGTGTCCATTACACACTAATGATGAATTTTCGCTTAATTTGAAAGAAGAACGATTGAATGGCGTCTAGTCAATGACGTGATCATCAATTTATGATCAGGGCTTTGATTTTTGATCAATTGAGACTTAAGTTGAAGCCATGTCATCAGTTAAATGTCACTCAATCGCCCATATCAATTCAATGTCATCCAGTCGTATTATCCGTGTGTAATTGACATTCCGATTTAAGTTCATGATTTTATACGAAGTGCATGAAAAAAAAAACGTTATGTGATATTAGACGGTATTAACTCTATTATTTTTGGTGTTACATTTAGTAATTTATTTAATTAAACTCAATATTTTTTTTAAAATTTAAATTTTAATTGAGCACAATTGCATCAAACTAAAAAGATTGTTATTGCTAGGCCATTTAAGTTCTGAGTAAGTCTAAGTAAATACTTCGTTTCCACCACACTTAATTAAATTTGTTTTAATTAAGTAGATGCAATATTCAACAGAAACGATTTAGGGTATGATTTATGCCAATGCAAAATTTTAATATACATTACTACGCATAATCTATATCTTCAATTTAATTAGCTTATTATTAATTTATGCAGATGCAGACAGAATTCAAGGGCACAACGAAAGACATTGTCGAACAATTGCATACCATATTTCTGATCTGATTGTGCCAGATTACACATTAATTTAAAAGACATCAACAATCTATCTAATTTTCTGACTTTAGATGGTGTTTTGTCTTTTTATTTTGATAAAATGTGTACTGTATTTGTTACTCATGATTCATGAATGATGAATTATTGAAAGGTGTACGAGATTATCCTATACTTAAATCTTTTATTAGAAAATGTTAACATAATTAATCCTTAACAGCCTGACATCTTACATCTATAACTACAAATAGTATAGTCGAAGTAGGAGTATTTATTTATTTTCTTATGTTTATTAATTAATTGATTAGTATTCATATACAAATTGATTTCTGTTTTATCCTCGTTTAAATTAGACTAAACAAAATGTTCACTTCCCAAAGATACCGCGTTTTGGAGTATAACGAGGTTTGACAATTAACATGAATTAGCCATATGATAATCCTTCTCTCTATTTTAAACTCATTTTTTAAAATAAGAGTGAACTAAGCAGATGATCTATGAACCGAAGTTCGCTCGTTACTTTGCACTTAGAAATCTTATAAAATGAGTCTATATTAGTGACATATAAGTTAATCTTTACACATCCATATATGTCAAAAGTATTGCAAATAAATCAACAAATCAAGGGATGCATCATACTACTACTATTAGATTATAGTAATAGTTGATGAAACACCTTTAATAAAATTTATATGCACCCTTAACAACAAAATTATATGTGAGTTAAATCCAATCCCCCAATCTCTCTCTCTCTCTTCCACACACACACACACACTTGATCAAGATCATCCCAAAAAAATAAAACATGGCTTCACATCATGCTCTCTTCCTCTCTTTCTCTCTCTCTCTCTATATATATATATATACATATATATTGAATCAAATTAGGTTGAAAAAAATGACTTATATCTATCTAGTTATCAAACTCTTCTCCCTCTTACGTATTCAAGAGATTTCATAATTTAACTAATAATTAGTCTATATTACTTGAAGATGCATTAGTATATTGCATCATATATAGTGAAAGATTTGATTCTTTTTTTTTGTTGCCTTATCTGGTAAAGTATATCGTGGGCCAATTTCTCGTGTTATACTATGTCCAGCTAACGACACTTGGTATCTATACGTAGACATGTTCGGTCACATACATATAAATAATTAAGCAATAATACACATATATTATCTTCTTCAACTTGCTGATTAAAATATATTCCGACAGCCTTCATTTTTTTAATTCCTCAATTATGCGAACAACTCAGTTCGACTTTCACCAGGTTGGCAATATAATAGTAATATGCAATAGCATTCTTATTGATGCAAGTTAATTAGAAAAATATGTCAAGTAATTAATACTTTAAATTACGTTGTCAACTTGAAGAGATTATCAATATCTGCGCATTTAATCATTCATCGGTTTTTTAAAATCGGGATTACTTATGTAATGATTAGGCCAGCATGATTTCAATACTTCTTTTGATTTTTAAATCTTTTTTTTAGTTTTCTTTACATTGGATGCTATCATTTTTCATAAACGTGATATTTATTTATTAACATTACTTTCTAGAGCAAGTTAATTCATACAGTAATTAAGCTTTAGCCCTCGAATACACGCAATTATATAGGAAGAAGTGCATTTTTCTTATTATCCAATTTTATAGGAGTCCTACTTTTTTCACTTTTGGATAATTATATGCGTGGTGATTGTTACATCTCAATCGAAACTCTGTAGAAAAACTTGTGCTTGTTTTTACAAAAGTAGAGTCCGAACAAGGTTGGAACGACCGTGCGGGTCTCGCGCAAGCAAGCATAGCCGCTCGACGAGCAATTGGCATTCAAAATTTTAATTTGATATTTTTTCTTCTCTAGGCTAGTCTAGATAACTCATGGCTTAGATGGTATAATATCCCATTATTAATATAAAAATTTCTCGACACTTTAGATTATGGAAGAAAAATAGCTTAATGACTTAGCTTTTGTTTACCTTATTAATAATATTGTCCACGCCAAAAATGATTTAGTATTATACAAGTAATTCAATAAAGTCAACTAGATAAATATCAATAATTATATTTAAAACATCTCTAAATATGTGTGAATGTGATTGATAGTTTTTATTTTCGAATTTTTAACCAATTAACCTTTATTTGAGATTTTTTTTATAGAAATAGCAAACTCCGTGAGATCCTATTTCGAAGGTGTTTTGTTATTTGAGTTATGCATTACGAATAGTTATTATTTAAATATAATTCTGTATATATATAGGAAATAAAATGAGAAATACTACTTAATAAATTAGTGAAGCCCTAATTCGAATTCACACGTGGGCAGATAGTATCTTTTCAAGTCTATTCGTACACACTAATATTAATTGCTTAATTAAAGTAATTAAATTTGTTGACATAATTTAGGGCTATGGAAATATTGGACGACGAATTCTTCTATCTCAACCCTTTTCTAGCTGAGATCTCCGCCCAAATTTCTTACAGCGACGTCGCCTCCGCCGACGATCAGCTGAGGATGAGCTCCACGAGCTTGATTAATTCATGGAATTGTGAGGAAACGATGAATTTGCCGAGTTCTTCAACAGTATCTGCAGCTGTGGAAGCTCCACAATTGATTTCTTTTGAGAAGGAGAGGTTTTTGCCGTTTTCTCCGACGAATGCAGATCGTGATGATAACCTAACGCCACAGATCATAAGCTTCTCGTCTTCTTCTAAAGAGGAGGATGAATTTGGTAAAAGAGAGAGGGGTTCGACGGCGACGAGAACGCCGTTGCAAGCTCAGGATCATCTCATGGCGGAGAGGAAACGGCGTGAGGAATTACGGCAGCTCTTCATCGCTCTTTCTAAAGTTGTGCCGGGATTGAAGAAGGTAATTAATATAATTAAATTTAATTAAATTGATAACGCTAATTTATCTTCTTGAAATTATTCATTTAGGGGACACAAATGTTTCTAGTTAATTTATTTTAACCTAATCTTGTTAATTTGGATAATCATCTGTCAATAAAAATATAACATAACGTGGTAGATCACAAAATCTCCTACGTCAAAAAATGCCATTTCGATCTTAAAAAGTTTGAAAAATTGTTGTGATTAAAAGGGATAAGAAATAAACTACTACTATATATATACATTAATTATTCTCATCTATAGACTATAGATATTACTGTAGATCACAAATCGAGGAACCCCATCCTCACTGAGCTCTTTTATCGTCTTACCAATTGTGTTGCGTCTTCGTAAGTTTGAAATTTAGTTAAATGTACACAAAATTCTTATCTATATATAGTGACTATATACATATGATGAGAAATCAAATTAACTAGGGAACTAATTTTGGTAAATCTCTATTTTATTTAGTTGGACAAGGCATCTCTACTCGAAGACGCTATACACCATTTGAAGTCGCTTCAAGAGAGTTAATGTGCTCGAAAACGAAGCCATGGCACGTTCCATAGGCGCGCCACAAGAAGATAGTGTCAGCGTCTCGTACAATGAGGATCCCTCGAATAGAGACTGCGAATTAGTATCGACAGAGATTAGTGCAAGAGTGAGGGAGAAGCATGTCCTGATAAAAATGTGTTGCAAGAAACAAATGGGGTTGATGTCAAGAATTCCATGTGAAATGGAAAGGTTACATCTAAATGTCGCAGACATTAGAATCATGCCGTTTGGACAAGCAGCTCTAGATGTCACAATTCTTGCTGAGGTAATTTCTAGTATACTCCTATTCTATAACTTTGCCTTGACATAAATCAAATAGTTACATTTTACTTAATATATATATATATATATATATATGATTATCATGGGTGAATAATGTCCATTTAAATTAATTAAGGATTATCCAGGACCCTTTTATTGCAAATAGTTCAACTTTTTCTTTAAGAACTTACTCATCAATTATTGAATTCGTTCTTTTTTATGTATCAAATGCTAATTAAACTTTATTTTATGCCTGACTTTAATTTCCAGAAAGAACGCAATATTTATCCGAATTTGTTACTAGGAGTATTTACACTACTTATTTTACATTACTTTTGAAACGTTGAGTTTATATCACCATCTTCTAATTCTTTTCTACATCATCCCTAATTTCTACAAATGAATCTACTTTTTTAATTCGAAACTAAAATAGTAGATATAGGTGGTGTTCAGTTTCCAAGATAAAATAATACCAAGATATAATCTAGGATTGACTAATTATATCATGATTATACATCTAGAATTGAGTTGTGGGGCGGAATCTCATAAACCAAACACACTACAAATTTGATCCCGGATACAATCTTGCAAACCGAACACCCCCATAGTAATTGCAAAACAAATATTATTTGAATTACAATACATTATAAGATCGTGCCTAAACTGTTAATTCAGCTAAAACTCTAGAGATTTCTATATCCTCTTAAAATTAAGAGATCTTATATCTTTATATGTATTATAATAATGCAGATGAGGAGCGAATTTAGTGGGACAGTGAAGGACATTGTTGACCACCTGCAAGCTGTTGTTGGACAAATCTAATTAAGGAAGAAAAAGAAGACAAGAAATGTCCCTAATTCGAGGCATTAATTATACATATATAGCTGTCGCTTTTTTCTTACATTCATTTGTATTAATAGCACGTTTTAATTGAGCAGTAATAATAGTTTTTCAAAGTTGCACAACTTTTCATTGTGGGTTTAACTTTAAGCATACACACATACATAAATCTCCCACTACAAAAAGGGTTTCCGCGTTTCCATGCAACCATCTCCCACTTTTTCCCCATTTTTTTCTTTACATAATCAGTTAAGAAATATTATGAAGTTGTGAGGGAACATATTCGGAGATGCTTTTGATCAATTTCTTTCCAGTTTATTATACTCACACTGGAGAAACACGTGATTATAAAACTCATACCCAAGTTTCAAACAAAGTGTTGAACATTTAATCATTTCAAAGAAAAATATTTCGTCCGGAAAAACTAGAACAATTCAAAATTTGAGGGAGATTCTAGAAAATGTCAAAAGTTCGTGTATTTACAAGCAAATGACATTATTCTATTAAAATCGATGTCGTTTAGTGATCGTTGTTTTTTCCCACACTGATACTTCCGGCAAACACATCAGATTCAATTTATGAAAAAAATCATTTTGGTTGAAAATTCGTGTATTTAGACTAAATTGATAATAAAAATTCAGGAGAAGTAAACAAGAAAATGTTAACACGTATTTACAAGTTAAAAATCTCTTTTAAATTTGCTATAGAATTCGAAACACTAGTATAATGAAAGTTGCTGGTACCAATGATAAGTATGTACATATTTGTTATGATATTCATAAACTAAAACTTCATCCATCCTAGAAATATATAGCATGTTTCACCTAGTGAAAATGTTGTAAAGATGCGTTTTTTACTGGAAAATGATATTACTGAGAATATCGCTATATTAAAAAAAATACTACATTTTTCCATAAATAGGAGTTGTTTATAATGTTGAGAATGAGATAAAAGTAAAGTATGGGAACATTTTCTAAAAAGTGAAATGGTACCCATACCACCTTAATTGTCTTGCTTAGAACAAAAAAGACCCCCTTTTACTACATGACGCAAAATTATATTTTCAGCCAATTATTTTTATGCTTAAATAAATACATTCATACATATTACTTTTCATTATTGAAAGTGAAACAATTCTAGGGTAGACTTTGACATTAATAGAAGTATGAACAAGTGGAAATCATATTAGGTGTCAATCTAAGTAGTGGTTGAGTCTTCTTTTCATAAGACTTAGTATAGTATTTTTAAATAAGTAATTGTTTTATGCACTTGTCTCTTATACTATTGGGATTAGGTTTGTGTATATAGTGTATTTTTAAAAATTGAGTTGATATTGCTCTCATTTGCACAAATCTAAATCTATACGTCACCCCTTAAACTATGAGCAGTATTATCATGTAGTAGTATTATATTTGTAGTCTTACACCACAACAATTTATCACGTGCATATAACATTATATAGAGTTATATTTGAAGGGCGGTGATGAATTGACATTTTTAGCTTAATTGAGAATTGAGATGCATTATCAGCCACTCATTTTTATTAAATCAGTCGTCCAGAATTTGCCATATGAAAAATATTTTTAGATTAATTAATTATGAAAGGACTGAATAGTAATTTCATGGTACATTTTATTCAATAAATACTTTTATTTTATTTTATTTTAAATAAAAATTAATTTTTTTTAATTTTTTTACCAACTACACACATATAATGTCAACTACATATACAATTCATGTCAACTACACACATATAATGTCAACTATGTGTACAATCCATGTCAACTACATATACAATTCATGTCAACTACACACATATAATGTCAACTACATATACAATTGATGTCAACTATACACATATAATGTCAACTATAAGTTGTTGACATTTGATGTGCAGACTATTGATGATAATACCCCCGAGTTGACATAATTTACTTGCACTTGACATTTCGAAAATGTTGTGGATGAGTGGCTGAAAATGCATCTCAATTCTCAATTAAGCTAAAAAAATCTCAACCTAACAGGACCCTATAATTGAATGTATCTAAGGCTTATTGGGCCCGATTAATATTTCAAATTCAAGTTGGGCTTTAGATTGGTTCAGCCTTAGTAGGGCCCATAAATTTGCAGCCCAAAATTCATCATCAAATGACCAACAAAAATTAGCAGAGAATAAAGTTTTTTCGCAGATTATTGAGTGATCAAAGAAATGGAGAACTCCTCGTCAAATCTAAGCTCGCTTCCTGAAGAGGATTCGCAAACTGGTGGAACTGCCGCTCAGAGTTCTAGCAAATCTCCATCGGCTTTCTCTTCCAAGCCTGATCGTCCTCCAATTCAGTATGCGCGCGTTACTTTCTCGCGATTTTTTTACTAATTTATGCTATTAGTAACGGTTTATGATTCAGTTGTTTTCATTTAGAATCTGAACTTGTTGATGAGTTTTTAGATTTTCTGGTTGTGATTCGTTCTGTTTAAAATATGAATATGAATCGTTCGGTTCTGTTTGAGCTTCGATTTTAATTGTATTATTATTGTGGTTGTGTACCAATGGTCATTTAGGTAATACTCCATTTAATAATGCTGTTTGGTTGCTGTGGTGAAAATCTTTGAAGTATCTATGAGCAATACTCACATGCGTTTATTCACTAATACCCTCTGGCGTGTTAATTCTTACTCTCAGCTTATGATTTGTTGCATCAGAGTAGAATTTGGGATATGATCGTCGGTGAGAGTTTGTGATAACAGTGATTTTAGTTACATACTTGTGAATTGAAGAAGTTTCCCTATGAAAGTTTGTGATAAGAGTGAGTATAAGTTACTTACTAGTGAATTGAAAATTTTTCCCCATAGATTTTTTTAAAAATGGAAGAATTGCATATTTATGAAGAGTTTGATTGATTAGTTCAAGGCATACCGGTCTTAAGGAAACTAATAAATAAGCAGGTAGGTAAGTAAAAGGTTGCTTGAACTGCTGCAGTAATTTATCTTTAATATTCTAATGGAGCTAGGTCAGAAGTAATTTTGGTGCTGAACTTTAAAACTAGCATAAGTTTTTTTTGCATTTCCTGTCGTCTTTGTTGATTTGGATACTTTCTTGTTGTGTTCACTATTTTACGACCCGGGCCTGATAAAAAGATCACTTATTTGTCTTATTTTTACTACTGTTGTTCTCTTTGTGGTTTTAACTTGTAGGACTTCATCACAAAAATATGCACCATTAGAATGGTCAGACTACTTTGACCAAGAAGATGATGTTCGCATCCCAGACTCTGAAAATGTGAGTGGCATCATATTTTCAATCAATTTACGAATTTTCTTTTTCATATTGTAATTCTAAATGCTTCCTTTGGTCTGCTCTTTGCTTCAGGTATTTCACTTCTATAAGGCAGGGAATGAGGGTCCAGTTGTTTTATGTCTCCATGGTGGGGGTTATTCAGGGTAGATCAACAGCTCGCCTATTAGCTAATGAACTCCTATGTTTCTCTTATTAGTGAAAATATAGATTTCTCATGATTTAAAGCTTTGAACTTTAAAAAAGCATATACTTTCTTGCAGAGAAATTAGCTGGTCCTAAATTGTATGTTTTGTTCAACAATTTTCACCAGGCTCTCATTTGCTCTGTCAGCAAAACTAATTAAAGAGAAAGCTAGAGTAGTAGCATTGGATTTGAGGGGACATGGGAAGTCATACACTGAGAATGATTTAGATCTATCTATTGAGGTATCTATTTCTTTCATTGCAACCTAAGTTGATTACAATGTATTTTGATATAACGTATTCTTATGTTCTAAGATCAGCATTGGACATTCTAGTCTAAACTTTGTCTGTGTTGACATTTTCACCAATAAATGCAGACTCTTTGCAATGATGTAGTGGCTGTTGTGAAGACAATGTATGGGGATTCTCCTCCAGCAATTGTGATGGTTGGCCACAGGTAGTATCTCTATGGTAGAACGAAAATGTTATGCTTCGTACAATTACAATTGTTTGAATGTCACTTCACTTGGCGTTGAGAATGGTCATTAAATCTTGATAATTGAAATCTTAACAAATAACATGCAAATATTCTCGGAGCAAGCGTTGAAGTCCAATGTTGGACGTGAGAGAAATATCATAGTTCTATCCAGCCAACACTTGAATTTGTCTTTCTTCTGCTGAACTAGCCAGAATTTAAATGCTCAGTTTGTCAATAAAATGGCAAATGCTGGATTATTGTTCTTGAGCAGCTTGGGCATTTGTGTTTCTTTGTCATGGATGATTTTTCTGCTCTTATTTTTTCAATTACTAGTTGAATTTCTTCCAAACTTAATGCATATAATGTAGTATGGGAGGTGCACTTGCTGTTCATATTGCTGCAAAGAAAGTGCTTCCTAGCCTGGCTGCGCTGGTTGTTGTGGATGTTGTTGAGGTTAGCTTAGCTCTTCATGTTTTTTAATGCTGTTGAGGTTGACTTCCAAATGTTTGGTGTATGTGATCCTTTAGCTGCATAATATCTCAGGGTACAGCAATGGCTTCGTTAATACATATGCAGCAGATCTTATCAAATCGAATGCAACATTTCTCCAGCATTGAGAAAGCGGTAATATTCTGTTGTTCGTTCAGTTCAGTGTGGTGTGCTCAACTTTGCTAGCAGTTTCATGTACTCCACATGATAATGTTTCCTTATCCACCAGTTGATGGACAATGTCCTCTGTTGGTCTATGAAAGAGATTATAGCTTTCAAAAGTTTGAAAAGCGAAAGTATAAAATGTTGCTCGATTCCTTTGTCATTCATTTCTAGTAAGATTTGGGATAGTAATTATTGAATATAACAGAAAACTATAAGCTTTAGCTTTCTAAAATGTGGTTAATTGTGTGTGATTTGACACCTCCTCCCATCGTCTTTCAAGGAATAAGCAAGATGCGGAAAATGAAGTCAGTACAAACAAATCAAAGAGAAATACTCTTGGATATATCTACTTCAGCATAATTCCACTGTGAATTATGTATTTCTTCTGATAGAAATTGTAACAGCGATTGTCCTATATGTTGTTAGATTGAATGGAATATCAAAGGAGGCTCTTTGAGAAACGTCGATTCTGCTCGTGTCTCTATCCCCAGTACACTAATCTATGATGATTCAAGAAAATGGTGAGCCGTTCTACTGTGTTTTTCCTTTATAAGTTGTGTTCTTCTTCACTCTTCTGTTGTAAGCATGCCTGACACTGATTTTATGATCTACCCATTGAACTAACCCAAGTTAGTCGTGCTGGATCTGCAGCTATACCCACCGAGCTAGGCTGGTAGAAACTGAACAATATTGGAGAGGATGGTAAGATCATTCTCCTCTGTACGCCAATTTTCAAATGTATTTGTTGTCATTATCTTGAAGACGTCATCTTTTTACTCACTCTGTTTGTCACATTTCAGAACTAATTTGTATTTCATAGGAAGTGAACTCTGACTATGGAGTTATTTGTTTCAGGTATGAAGGTCTTTCAGAAAAGTTTTTGGCTAGTCCTGTACCAAAACTCTTACTTCTGGCAGGAACTGATAGGCTTGACAAGTTAGTCCTTTCAATTTTTTAACATATTATTCTTATAATACATCCAGTCTCATAAGATTGCCCCAGTAATATACGTAGTCGTGAAGTCACATTTATATTTTCATAGTCGTGAAGTCACATTTATATTTGATCTGGTAACCCCCGATCTTTCTGGGTATGTTTGCCAGTATGAAGATTGTCACTATGGTTATTGAATAGTTGAAACGATGATTTGTAGTCAAGGACTCAATGTTAAGAAATTGTACTCATAATAGCTACATGATTTTGATTTTTTTGTCTCAGAACTCTCACAATAGGCCAAATGCAAGGAAAATTTCAAATGATGGTGGTTAGGCACACCGGCCATGCCATACAGGTCTGATTCGTCGAAGATACATTCTTTGATTTTGTCTTATATTTAGCTGTCGTCATAGTTGCTCACATGTTCGAGAATCGCAGGAGGATGTGCCGGATGAATTCGCCAATCTGATCCTCAATTTTATATCGCATAATCGGATTGGCCCTCATGGAGTTGTGGTTAGTACTTACAAATATATTTAGGGCATGCTTCTTAATGTCAACATCATATAATATGAATTTCGATCATACGCATGTTATCACAGCTTTCTTGATGCGCAGTTCAAATTCTTGTTTCAGATCCCAGGACTTCGCCGTCCGTCACAATAGAGAGTCGAGCATTGAAGAAATGAAAGGCAGCAATGACATTTATTTTTAAAAAAACAGGGCCTGTAACTATATTGGTATGTTTTTGAAGTTCCAGATTTCGTTAATAACATCTGTATGCTGTCTATGGCTCTATGCCGTCAAAATATAACATTGGTTGCAGTAAAAAGTTGTGTCATTAAACTACCACAAAGACTAAATTAGGGAGAATCTCTCAATTGGAAATAAATGGTTTCTTGTCATAAGAAAGAGAATGTAATCCAGATCTTTTACAGACCAGAACAATGTGGCACTGTCGAAAAGAATGTTCAAGCATACATAGCTTTGAACCTTTAGTATCTAGACAGGCACAGACCACTCAAATTTATTTCCATCTGACAAAAACATTACCTCTTGCAAGAGGGACTTCAAAAGGTAGTCCAAAGAATTATTTATTAGAGAGTATTTGTGTTTTTTTGCTACTCAAAAGGTAAAATGTGGCTCTCAACTGCAAAAAGACATAACCATGAAGTGTGTGCTTAAGCTGTGGACTCCTTCAGGTATGCAATGAGATCAGCACGGTCCTGAGGCTTCTTCAATCCTGGGAAAACCATCTTTGTTCCAGGGATGTACTGCAGGAACAAGATAAAAAAATCAATATAAATAACAAAGATGACTTAAAAGTAGACTACAATAAATGCGATGTCTAGTATGAAGGAAGGATGAAGAAGTCAGTCCCAGCATTCTTTTTAGGCTTTAATTTTCTTAGTTGAACTGATGCTACATCACTTGATCAATTTCCCTAACTAATCATGTATGACAGAGTAGGTGATCCTTGCAAAGTGCGAAAAATAAGAGGATTGTGTTAACAAGGAGATAAATGAAAAGATATGCAGACATCCTAATAGAAACCCACAAACAACATCTTAAAGTAATGGATCAATTTTCCAAACAAACTCACCTTCTTGGGATTCAACAAGTAATCATACAGGGTCTTCTCTTCCCACACCACAGCCTTGTTCTTGTTACCAGCAGAGTATGAGTAACCCGGGGTAGTTCCAGACTGCCGCCCGAAGAGACCATTAAGGTTAGGTCCTGCAAATTCAAGCCTTTTAATCCCAGTATCCAAAAGAAAACAAATGCTCGAAGAGCATAAATGCACTTTTTTCCAATCTTTGCACAAAAACTTCCATGGTATATTCATCTCATGGAAGACCAAATTGTCAAGTGTCAAACAACATAAACCTGCCTCATATATGTGTATCTAATAAATGCATAAAGATCAAAGTCTAGCAACGTCACCGGAAACAAATACTGAGGTAGAAAACAGTGCATACCATTAAGATTCTTATCCGTGCTAGCCTAGTTGCATTCGTTTATCAATCTCCCAACTAATTTGATGCTACATTTAGTGAGTGAGCTACAGTATTTAGTGAACAAGGCAGCCTCTATATTACATTGAGAAGCTAGATTTAGTGAGCTACAGTATTGCTCCATTTGCCATGGATTTCAACATAATATACAAAGGTTTTTGTGATTGATATTTGACTACTCCTAATTCAGCATCAGATAATAAACCCAAACTACAGATTCAATCTACCAATATACAAAAATAATAGTAATATTTCTTATGCTAAATATATTAAGCTTTTCGCATTCGAATTAAGAAGTAGTAAAATTCTATACCTCGCAACTAATTTATTCATGATTTCCACAATTCCAATCTCTAGTTCAGCATATGAAAGGCAAGATCTCAATAATTCCACACAAGATCTCACTAAATCCAACCAACGATACAGTAAAAAAACACCAGAAATCAAACATCAAAGCAACACAAAATGTCGATTCACAAAAAAAATTAAGCAACAGATCAGATCTACAAATCGAAAGCAGGCGAGCTCAGAAATAGATTCAGGTCATCTATACCTTGTTTGTGGCCAGCTCCTTTGTCGACTGTGTGGCACTGAGCACACTTGGTCTTGAAAATCTTCTCTCCGGCGGCCTTGTTTCCAGGCGGCGCTTCCTCAAACGTCGCCATCTCAATTCAGATTTTTCCGGGAAGGTCCGAAAATGGAATGCTATTCGCTAGAATTTAGAGAAAGAGCGAGAACCTCTCGAAGAGAAATTTCTAGGGTTTGCGGAGACCAAGAAGGGGAGGATATATATATGTATGAAAATGCGTGGGAACTGAAAAGAGAACGTGGTGTGCGTGTTCTTTGCTGGCGGCGTATTATTATTTTTAAGTTTGATTTCTTTTCTAGAAATTTCTATATTTTTATTTTTCCTTCTCTTTCTCCTATTTTTCTTTTCTTCTTTATTGGTGACTTTAAATAAATAGATTTTCGCTTTTACCAGTATTGACTCGATTTTAATCGGTTTTATACTCACATTTGTTGATTCATAACATTAAATTCATATTTGCTCAAAAATAATACTCATACTTGTGTTTTGTTTGTTTTATTGAGAGCTTATTATTTTTAAATAATTCAAAAAATTAAGAAATAAAATAGTTCAATCTTTTTTAATTAGAAAAATAGATTTGTGATTTTGTACTATGTCTCTATAGAAACCTCAATAGAGCATCCACAATGGCAGATGTCCCAGCGGACGTCGGACCGGCGTGCCGGACGTCCGCGCGGGACGTCCGCTATTAGGTAGCATGCATACGGTTAGGGACGTCCGCTACGGACATCGGAGTTCCGCGGCTTTCCGGGACGTCCCTCGTTGCGTTGACACGGCGGACGTCCCGATTTTTTATTGTTTTTTGTGGATGTCCGTCGGGATATCCTTGGGGATGTCCGTCATTGTGTAGTGGGATGTCCTTATGACGTGGCAGTACAGTGGGATGTCCTTATGACATGGCATGAAGTGTTTTTGGGAAGTCCGTCGGGATGTCTGCCGGGACATCCGTGATGCTCTTACATTCCGGAATTACAAAGAACCCTACCAAGAAATTTGTAATTACATTTTTGTCCCTTTTTGCTTCTCTGTCTCTCAAATCAAATTTCGAAGAAGATGGATTGCAGTGAGTGAAAATGAGATTCTCTAACAAATTTCACCCTAATCAGAATTTCTTCAGGTACTGCTTAAACTGCTCATCACTCTCTCCAAAAACCCTAACCCCCAAATATCCGTTTTCAGTATATGTAAATACAATAATTTTTTTGCGCCATTCTTCAATTGGGTTGTATGCATTTATCCCTTCTGAACCACGCTCACTTCAAAAAACGCCAGTTTTAAGCACTTCCTCTTCTGGGTCTTCCTCAAGTCTTCATTTTGGATTGCGTTCGGTTCAAATTAAGCTGTCTTCACATGTCAAGAATCAAGTTTTGGGCGATTCATTTCGTGGGCTTCCTTCAAAATTTATAATTGAATCATTGGTTTTATCAACACATAGGTGCCACAGTGTGTGTAATGCATTTGGTTGGCTTAGTTGTGGGGAAATGGTTAGATACTACTCTGTATCATCATCAAATAGCTCGTTGGCTTCTGGTTCTGTTGTGAAGAGTGAGAAAAATTATAGGCTGGGGTTTGTTTTGGAAGTTGTTGGTATGATTAGGAGCAATGGAGAGGATTTGGAGCGCAGGTTAAATATGACGCGCCCTAGATTGAATGCATACTCTATCACTGAGATTTTTGAATTCTTGAACTCTGAGAAGGTACATGGATTGAGGTTCTTTGAGTGGATTTGTAGTAATCATCCTAAGCTGCAGAAGGATACTTGTGTTTGTAGTTTGATCATCGATAACCTCGGAAGGTTGGAGGACTATGGAACAATGCAAGAGTGGTTTAGGAAGTTTGCTTGTGAAAAGATTTGTCTGACTTATGAGGCTTTTGGGTTTTTACCGGTGTTGGCATCCGCAGACGCTTCATTGAAGGAATCCACTAAAATTGTGTTGGATTTGTTGAATGAAGTTGGGGGATCATTTCAGAGTTCTGGTGTCTGTGCCTTGATTGAGATGCTGTGTAAGTTTCACTTGTTTGACATGGCTAAGCATGTCATCTGCATTTCCGAGGGCAAGCAGTCGTGTTCTCTCCTTTTCATCCGTGAGATGTGCAGGAGTGGTCTTATAGAAGAAGCACATGGTATAATCAGAGGGATTAGACAGGCTCGTTGCGCTCATACTACCACTTTGTATAACTATCTTCTTGGAAGCCTATGGAAGAATTCCAGGATTACTGAAGTCTTTCAACTGGTTGATGAGATGAAAAAAAGCGATATCCCTTTTGATGCTATAACGTTTGAGATTCTTATCAATTCTGTTTGTAGTTTAGGCAATATGGATGCTGTTCACCGGATTCTTGATCAAATGGTGGCTCAAGGAGTTCAGCCTCGACTGTCTACTCATGCTTGCATCATTAAGACTTTGTTTGCTGCAGAAAGATATGAGGCAGCATACAAGCATGTTGTTTATGCAAGTGCTATTGATAAGACCTCTAGCAATATGATATACAGCTTAACGGCCAAACTTTATTTGGAAAAAGGTCATATCATGAGTGCTCGGAACACTCTTGTGGACATGATGGAAAAAGGTCTAAGGCCGAATTTCAGCATTTACATGAAAGTTGTGAAGCAACTTAGAAGAACTGGGAGGGGAAATCTAGCAAGAGACTTGGAAAGCAAGCACTTCAAGTTTGTATTCAATCCTCACGTAGCATATTCGTGAGTCTTGTCGGGCTGTCAGTATTGTCCACTGTCACAATTTTGATGAAATGAGAATGCTAAGTGATCAGATAATTGACTTAATCTTTCTCTACTTATCTTCTGTTTCTTGCTGGACTCAGTATTGCACAATGGATAAAATTTTGGCATATAAAAATTTTGACTTGTACCAAGCATTGAACTGCGATATTGCATAATGTTAATACTCCTAGTTGGTAAGATTTCTAGCGACGTAATAATACTACTAGTGAGGCTATGCGAGGTCATTTTTTAGTCTTACTGGAAACCAGTTCCTCCATAGTGAAATTGTCTTCATGAAGTAGTTTGGAAATATGCAATTGAATCATTTCCGTTTGGTGCATTGGAGAATATGGTAGCTGTCATTCTTGTGTATCTCCTATTTATTCTTATTTTTGTCCTTAAATTGTTGTAGTAGTTTTATGTCACTTTTAATTCATTGATTATTTTCTCATATGATCATATCTCTCACTGTAGCATGTTTTACTTTCTAGATGTAAAATTCTTCATGCTTTTATTGCCTTTCTCATTATTTCATTTATGTAATAATTTTACATCTTGGTTTCTTTTGCAGTTTGAACTTTATATGACTTTATTTTGTTACTATGTTTGAGCTACTGTAAATCCAGAGTACTTTGTGTACTTTCATTGATTATTTCTCATTTGGTTAGTCTATTACCAACTCTTTGTAATGTCATTGAATCATGATGGTTGCATCTCTACAGTTCTCCTCTCCCACGGATTGGCAGTTCTTATTATGTTCGCATATCCAACAAATTCACATGATATATACAAGTTTGGTTCCATAGTTTCTTGATTAACTTTGATGTTTGTGTTTTCTCCATTTGTCTTTGAGGAAAGAAATTTTGTTGGTTCAGGTGCAATTTCAATCTTTTACTAGCAAAAGGAACGATGCTGCCTAAAGGTCGATAGTACCCTTCTCGTCAACAACCTCGAGGTAATCAATTGGTTATGGATCTTTTCTTGTTGAGGTTGCAACAAAGTTATATATCTCTTTTTTTACCATCAAATGCTCACATAGCTACTATTGGCTACCAATATGTGCTCGTAGAATATGTAAAGGGTGTATAGACTGTATCGTACACCTAAACATCTCGAGCTATATACCAATTTATGATTAACTAGCCTAGTCTAATTAGACCACGAATTAGAAATGTCTGGTAGCTGTTCGAGTAAGAACATGAAATCGAGTTATAAAGAAACGCTGGCTTAAGCTAAGTGAAGATAAGTATTTGCTCAGAAATAAACAATGAAAGTGATAATGCCATCTGAAAATAAAATAAGAAATTGAACTAAAAAGAGAGGAAGAGCTTTGACTTGAGCAACAGAATATATTAGCTTCATTAGAATCTATAATTATAGTGATACAATAAATTCTTGTTAGAAATGTGGCCTAAAAAGTGGCCCTTGAAACAAATAATGTAAGATCCTTATCTCACATTGTAGTCAACATGAATTCCCTTATGCAGATGCTTGGTTTATATCTAAAACACCAATCTCTATCTAAAAAAATCAAATGCTCATATATATGTGTGCTTCTATGTTATATTATATGAATATCAGTCCCAAATGGAATAAGTTTCTGTTTCATCCCATTCCTCCATCTCAAACTCCTCATAACTGACAGATTCTCCGACCCCCGACGGGCCCACTAGCTCCATCCACATTTTAGGCGAGTCGAGTGGCGCCTCATTGATGGCTTGAATGTCGCTAGGCGACAGCTTCACCCTAGCCGGGACAGCACCCCCGCTAGAACCACCATCTGCATCCCCCAACTGCTCGACGCCCCCCAGCCGCATGGCGGCCAGCTGAGCCGCTTGGCGAATGTCGTCCGCATCAGCACTGGCAGGCTTCGGGAGGCTCTCCACCAGCTCCGGGAAGTTGATGCGCGCATCCGCCCCTCTCAGGTACCGCGCGGAGACGTCGTAGGCCGCGGCCGCCATCTCAGGCGTGTCGAAACTCCCCAACCAAATACGAGTCTTTTTCCCCGGCTCGCGAATCTCCGACACCCACCTCCCCCATTTCCGCCTCCTCACGCCTACGTACCTCGCCCCGTCCCCCTCGTTCTTGTCCTGCTTGATCATGTTCGAGTTTCTCGAAAATCGAGCTCTTCGTAGCTTGAAAGGTGGGCATGGCTATGGTTTTATAGGAGAGGGGAGTGTTGGAGAATTGTTGTAGTGCATGAATGAGTTGAGGGAGTGAGCATATGAGCTCAAAAAATGTTGGTTGGTGAAGTGAGGTTCCACGTTGTTGCATGAAAGTGGGAGTGTGAGTGTGTGTATGCATTTTTTTTAAATTTTTTTTTTGAGAGGGATTTTGCTAATGCATATAATTAGCCGACACTTGTCATCCTTAACCTACTTTTGTATGGATTTGAGGAGTTGTAGAGATGTTTTGATCTCATAAAATAAGAATGTTTCACACTGAAAAAGATTAGAGTTCTTGATTTTCAATTTATTTCTCAGCTGACCTTACTGTTACTTAGTTGAAACTTGCAACCTCAAACCTGACCCCATCTCTGTTTTAGATTATTTTCTGTCGGAATATCCCTTTTTAATGTTTTTTTTTGTTAATCTTTATTTTCTTGTATTTCTTCTTTGTTTCTTGAATAAGTTGAAGTCGAATTCTTGATGTTGCATTTCAATGTGATTGCTGTTTTTTTTTTGTTAAGCTAGTATGCTCTTCAATATAAATTTGATTTAGTTTACTATTAAATTATTATTATTATCTTTTCATTTTTCTGTTATCAGCTCTGTCTAACTTATATTGATCAAACTTTCTAAAATTTTCAAAAATTAAGGGGAAAATAGCTTATTTAGTTATGGTTTTTATCCTAGAAAAAATGATCAATTTCGTCATGTGTGAAATTTTGCGTGCTTTATTTATCTGCATTTTCAACTAGTCAAATGCGAGTTAGTGTATTTAATCATTAACAGGTGGATTATTAATAGAGACGTTTTGATTTTCTCTGTATATTTATTTCAAGATTTTTTGGATTACATGACAAACAGCTGTATCTAACAAAGCTTCATTGTATGATTAACTGTCACCCATTAATCTTTTTATTTAGAGTTCAGTCTTTTTAAACACATTTTTCATTATTATTTTTGTTATATTTATTTATTTTTAATCTGCTAACAGCGGCAATGGTAATGACACGACCGTTTTTATAGAACATTCTTTGTCATTTTTGATTCTGTTCCTCCTTTTTTAAATGGTATCGTTGACTTCAAAGATTTGATGATTGTTTAATCTTTCACCACACTTTTGATATAATGAATGATTATGTGTTAATGTGTTTTCTCATCATCACAAACTGCGAAAAAATTTAGACAAATCGCATATTAATGGAGTATATGGTTGGGCAAACTCACTCTCACTAACAGTAGTCCGTTTCAAAAAAAGAAATTTTTTACACATAAGACTAAAATTTGAGTAGATATATGCTATAATAAGTATAATCCAATTAAATTTGAACCTAAAAATACTTCTATAGTGGAAATTTGCTTAATATCATGGATTAGGAAATCTAATGTATTTTAAATTTAAAAAATTATTAAATAAACTTAAAAGGTATTAATGTCAATTCACTCTCATCAAAATTATCTTAAGACTTTAAATTTACGTAACTCTCTCGGTTTAAAGTATTTTTTCGCAAAAAATATATCAAATTAAAGATAATTTTATAAGGATTCCAACGAGATCTCAATTGCATGTATTCCGACGATGTTCGGGTGATGAAATTTGATAAATTATATTTCAATTTTCGTACATGTTGATAACGAGATTTTATAAATAAATGCAAAAAAATCTCAATATAGTGTATGCAAAAACTCAATATAACGTAGGTAAAATATCAATAAAACTGTATTAATATTCTCATGTCATATTATTCATATTTGTAATACACTATGGTGATATAAAAAAAACACCCACCAAAATTATCATATGATAACATAATGACGATATTACTCTTTTGTTGATATTTCATCTACTATTTATTGAAATTTGTGAGCTTTAATCTCATCCCCTCATTTCAAAATCTAAGGGTGTAGATTAGTCTTAGTTTTGAATTATGGTGTTATAAGCATTGGAAGACTACCTTCTAATTGTTATTATAATATCATTAATATCTTAATAAAATACTAGGAGATTCAAACATAATTCTTAGAAATAAAGAAGATCAGAATTGAGATTCCAATCACTGTGGAAGACGCGGCTTCTTCAAAAAGTGGTCTTAGGCATATCTTAATCTTTAAAGCTACTTATGTTACTTTGAGGTAGATT
The DNA here is from genome assembly GCF_004379255.2 of Salvia splendens. NCBI lineage: Eukaryota > Viridiplantae > Streptophyta > Magnoliopsida > Lamiales > Lamiaceae > Salvia > Salvia splendens. The sequence continues at coordinate 840,988 of NC_056032.1, forward strand.
TATTTCTAATATTTGTTTAAGACTTAATACCATTGCCATAACCCCACTGATGGTTGGGCGAATTTTTGATGGTAGTAAATGCAGGTAAAAGAAAATATAGATCACGACACAAGGAATTACGTGGTTCGATTTACTGAGGTAAATCTACATCCACGGGAAGAAAGGAGGGCAAGATTGTATTGCTTGATCTGGTTTACAGCTTACAAATACAGACTTGCTATATGATATTTGATGTCTAGAGAGCTCTCTTTTCTGCCTCCTAGTCTATCTGATCTAAGTTCTATTTATACATTGAACTAAGATCGTGGCTTGCATCACCACTAACTAGGTCGTGGCTTACATCATCACTAATTAGGTCGTGGCTTACATCATCACTAATTAGATTGTGGATGTCGTGGAGGTCATGAGATCCTGCATGGGTCCACCACTAAATAGATCGTGTAGTGGAGGTCGTGGAGGTTCTGCATGAGTCCACTATCTCCCAGTTCGGTTGAAAACTGAGACCGAACTGCTGAACTATTGCCGAGCAGCTTTTGCCGATCTGAGAGTAGAGCTTGATTGGTCGGCTTTTACCGAGCTGTAGGCTGGGGCCGAACTCTTTAGTAATGCCGAACTGAGACTCTTCCTTGGGGACCGAACTGCTGAACTATTGCCGAGCAGCTTTTGCCAATCTGAGAGTAGAGCTTGATTGGTCGGCTTTTACCGAGCTGTAGGCTGGGGCCGAACTCTTTGGTAATGCCGAACTGATACTCTTCCTTGGGCTTTGGGCTGATGGGCCGTCACTGCTATTGGGCTTGTTTAGTACGTACCCCATCACTACCCCCCCCGAAAAGCGAAGTGAATCACTTCGGCGAAGCGAGTCACTTCGGCATTCTGGATAAAGGTACGGGGAAGGCTGACGTCAGGGGACGTGCCATGCGCGTGACTGCATTAAATGCGACAGTAAAATCCGGCCGTTGAATCCTGAAAAGGTGGGATTCGAAACGGTGCGATGATTTTGAAATCTTCTCCGAATCTGATAAATACGTCCTTTCTTCATCATTTGAACACTTTTGCTATTGCTTCTTCTGCATTCTCTCTCTTTTGCGTAAAAATTTCCTTCCGCTTTCAAGAATTTCTTCAGAATTTCTTCAGACTTTCAAAGAGTAAGAACTATGTCTTCTTCTTCTTCTGAGTCAGGTAGCGGTAGGAAAGGGGATAAGGGGTCTTCTAGCCGGAAAGAATCCGGGGAGAAGACCGTAGAGTATTTTCACAGCATCTTGAGTAAGGATACTGTGATATCCCTACACGAAAAATATTTTTTTCCTGGGGGGAAGGTTGCGATTCCCGACGACCTTCATAGGGCTGACTCGCCGCCGGAGGGTTACGCCACCGTTTATGAAGCCGGCTTGGAATGCGGGTGATGTGAATCAAATTGTACATTTTTATTCCCCTAACTTTACATGATTTATATAGTTTGATGTTTGCAAAAGTGTGTTTTATGGTGTAGAAAGAGGAGTAAATGGTGAAACAAAGAAGGAAGCTCGGAGGGTGAAAAGCTGTGCAGAAAGCTCTCAAAAGTGGCCACCCGGCCGGGTTAATTTCATGCCCAATAATTCACCCGGCCGGGTGATTTTCGCGAGGTATGGAAAGTCCAGGAGGGTTTGATTTCAAGTCACCCGGCCGGGTGAATTTTATGCCCATTAATCTACCCGGCCGGGTGGATAAAGTATAACTGCAATATTGCAGTTAAAGGAGGGATGAGAGAGAGAGTGATTGGACGTGGAGACAGAAAAAAGGTTGGAGAGAGAGAGTGATGGGATGGGGGGTGGCAGAATTAATTAGAGTAGAGATTGAGGATTCGGGGAGACAAATCAGAGAGGAAAAAGGAGAGAAAGAGAGGAGGAAAAAGGGAGGAGGAAGGTCCGGCCTACTCTCCGACGATCCGACTCCAAATCCCAACTCCACTCATCAAGAGCTTGAATCCTACGGTTTTAATTGCAAATTCACCATGTGTTTAGGCTAAGCTCTCATTGTTGCTCCAAGTTGTAATCTAGGCTTGTACGGATGTTTTTACACCATCAATATCATATGTTTGTGTCCTACAATGTGCTTAATTTTATTCACTATGTTTTTGGCTAACGATGTAGTGATGTTAATTCCTTTGCTGTCGTCTCTTTAACATAGCTTAGGATTGATCGTTTGTTGGTATGCTATCGATTTAGAACTGTTCAGGGGATAAATTGATAGTGGATTAGGTAAGTGATTATAGTAGACGACGTTCGTTCCCGCGCATCTGCAGGAATTAAATGTCGTTGAAAGTTGGTTCATGGAACAAGTGTTCAGCTGACTGTGAACTATACGTCGTAGACATGTTCAGTGCACGCGATTAGGTTGATTAGTTAATCCCAAATATGTGCTTTTAATATAGGTGTAGAACAATACAAGCCTATTGAGCAACTTGGAGTGACATCTTTTTCCTATTTGAAAAGTCTTCCTTAGTTTGTAAATTTAGTTTATTAACCTTGTCAAACCTTGTTAAATAATCGTACGCCTCCCTGTGGTTCGACACTCGAAGTACTACAGTCGACTCTGTACTCTTGCAGATAGATTGTAATATTAGAGCTATTTTATTAAACTTGTGTGTTAATAATTCATTAATATAAAAGCTCGAAAATTACACATCAAGTTTTGGCGCCGTTGCCGGGGAGGCAACTGGTTATTTAATTTAGGATTCTTGTTATTTTTTTATTTTTGTATAGTTTTCTAACATTTTATTTCTTTGTTTCAGAGTTGTAGTTAGACGACTAAGTCGAGCCAACGACTTTAAACAAAGGCGCTAGTTGGGAGGCAACCCAATGAGTTTTTAGTTTTTTTCTTTTTCTCTTAATAAATCGAGGGTTTTGTTCGCTCAATTCTTTCCTTCGATGTATTTTTATGAATTGAGTATTTTGTTTTCTTTTTGTTGTTTTTTTTTTCTTTTTGTAGGAGCAACGTGGAGATAGGATTCACATTCGAGCTTATGAGGAAGCACGCCTACAAAGGAAAATACACCCACCCACCCACCCAAATGCACTTTGGATATCACGCCAAGTTTGGGGGAGTCTTCTTTCCCTTTTCTTTATATGTCCTTCTTTGCATACATTGAGGACAATGTAGCATTCAAGTGTGGGGGGGTTGTGAATGATTTTTATGCATTATGCATGTTTTTTGGGTGTATTGCATGCTAAAGTGTTGTGAATCATGTAATTGACGGGTGTATGCTTTATCTTCGGCTTTCTAGTTGGGAAATCTTATTTGATCTTACTTGATCTTTGAAGCCTAGGATGGATGGAATTTGTGCATGAATCTATTTGAAAAAGCATGTCATGATTACAATCGATTTCTTGAGTTGAGGAGAGTTTGAAAATTGCATGTCTTGTGGAAATTATCTTGGATTGATTTGCTTTATCGAGTGAAGTGCTTGCATTCGTTTGTGTTAATGGTTTGGGAGGATAAGGCACTAGGATGAACTCTATGGCCAAATGATCACATGCCTAGTCCATCGAATGATCCCCTAGAAGCCACCTTGAGCTTAATTCCCTATTCTTTGTGTAAACACTTAGCCAAACACTTAGTCACGTAAATAAGCCTAATTTTAGCCTCATCAATTGACCTTGCTACTATTTGGGTGCTAAATACAAGTTGAGCTTTGTGTTTTGAGTTGTGAGTGTGGGATGGTGAATTGTAAAGAGTAGACATTTCTAGACTTGATAGAATGTGAAAAGAATGAAGCTCTTAGAGGAAAAAAAAAAGAAAAAGACGACCTCCAAATTCGCAAAAGTCGAGGTCTTTACAAAAACAGAAAGAAAAATAAAAAAGAAAAAAAAGAAAAAAAAAAGAGAATAAATTTGATGAAATAAAGATAGAGCTTCTATAGTTGTTTGTTGTAATCTTGCCTAGAATAGATCTCAAGTTTGGGGGAGTAAAAGTTTGGTTGTAAAATCTTGTTTGATCTTTGGAAGGATGTTGTAGGAGGGAAGAATTTGGCACTCAAATGTGTAGCCTTTGAGTTCACTATCCATACTTATCCTACCTCGTCCCTAGCCCCATTACAACCTTGAAATAAGACCTTGGACCTTATTGTTGATGCTTGTGGATGTTTTGTAAATAACTTGGTAGAGTTAATGAAGTTTGATTTGAAATCCGCGAGTCTATGTGGTAAGTAATGCTTGACGAGTCAATGATGACGGTTTGAGTTGTATGATCACATGTTTGGACTTACTTTGAAATGCACCATGACTTGAAGTTCTAGGTTGATAAGTGATGGTTCATGAGAGTGAGAAATCTTGAATGGAATTGTTGGGGGTTTAGTTTTTGTCATTCATGTCTCTATGTGATTCACTCTTATGAAAACTTTTGTGAGCTGAGCTTTAAAGTTTTGTGTTTATTGTGATCTTGCTCGAGGACGAGCAAGCAAATAAGTTTGGGGGTATCGGGCTTCGTTTCCCTCTTCCCCCTGCCTTTGTAGAGCTGCTAGATTTTTTTCAACTCCCTTTAGGTCAGGTGACTCCGAACTCTTGGAGGCACTTATCGGCCTTTGCTGCCGAACTGCGTAGGCTAGACAAGGATCTGTCTCTGAGGGCAATCCTTAATTTTTTCCAGTTTAAGAGAAAAGGATCTTAGTTTTACTTGATCCCTTTACAGCCTTTTAGGGCCTTCTGCAAAACCAAGTGGCCAAAGTGGCAACATCGTTTCTTTTTTTATAATAGGACAGCGGCTCCGGGCTTTCCCTGGAGAGGGCCGAAGTCCGTGATTCCTCATCCTCGGTTAGAACCGTTGGACGAGCTCGAGGGCGAGCTCAATAAGATTCCTATGATTAGGAAGCAGTACCTGGAGTCTGAGCTCGTCAAGGGCGACTTCGTGTTCGACTCCTCGTCTTCGGACGAAGAGACCGAGGGTGAGGAATTCTTTTTTGTGCCTTACTGCTTTTGTTGCGAAAACTAACCTTGCTTTCTTGCTTTTTGGCAGTGAACATGCTAAATAAGATTAGCCGCAAATCCTCCGAATCTAAGGAACCGGAGAGGCCGAAAACCAGCAGCTCGGCGTCTGATGCCGAGAAGAATCCGAAGAGGCAAAAGACCTCTTCGGATCCAAAGAAGCCGGAGTCGACTTCGGCAAGGGGGAAGGGGAGGATTCAGAAACCCCCAAGAGCGCCAAAGAAAGACGTGGTCTTGGCGCCTCCTTCGGAACATATCTGTGAGCCCTTTTTATGGCCCACGGACTTCGCCGAGGTGAATTCTCTTCTTGGTTTTCTGGCCTTGCTTTTTTCCTGTATTTTTTGTGGCCCCTCGGTTGACTTTTTCCTTTTTCCATTTTCAGAGGAACGATATGCTCTCCAAGCTCGTCGCCGTTGAACTCTCCAAAGCGTCCAACGATTATGCTGAGATGCAGAGGAAGTTGGCGGCTGCTCGTCACCAGGCCGAACAGGCTAAGGCAGACTTTGAGAAGGCCAGAGCTGCTAGGATCTCGGCCCAGGATGAAGCCCAGTTTGCCAAAAACCAGCTCGTCATCCAGCGAGAGCAGACGAAACGGAGGGATGCTGCCGCCGTGGTTGCCCAAGGGGAGGTTCTCCGTGCTTTCGCGGAGAAACTCTTTCTGAGCAATCAATTTTCGGCCTTTGTCGGTGATCTGCTGAAACTAATGACCGATAATACCGAGCAGGGGCCCGAAGTCGTCCTGCCACTGTACGGCCGAGAGATAGCAGCTCGTCTCCAGAGTCTGCCGCTCCTTGAGGAGCTTGCTTCGTCCTCGGTCTTGCTTTCTGCTGACCGAGTTCGTAGTTGCCGAGCTGACCGGGACGAGAATATGGAGGCTATCTTCGCCTCCTTAGGGCCAGTTTCACCCGCTCCAATTTTCCACGGAGAGGGTGAGACCGAGCAGCTTGATCAGCAGACCGGAGACAGGCAGGCCGAGCAAGAGGTGTTGCTGATCGGTGATGGGGGCACCGAGCAGGCTGGGGGGAGCAGGGAGGCCGAGGCTGAAGCTGAGGCAGACAAGGAGAAGGAAGCTGAACCTCACCGAGGAGCCGGAGACGAAGCTGGCGGAGTATGATTTCGTCTCCCTTCTCTTAGTTTAGTTTCTTCCTTGTTGTAAAATGGCCTTGAAGCCCTCCTTGTGTAAAAAAATTTTTTCTTATGAATGAAAAAATTCTTCTTTCTGCACTTGTGTCTTCGTATAGCTTTTCGTACTCTCTTTTACTCCTGTTGTGGTTTACTACTTGCTTAGTAAACTGAAATGCCGAACTGACATAGGCTGCTTTGTATTCTTAACTCTTAAGGAGCTGGAGGTACTTCACTGGAAGCGGCTGTACTCTTCCGCTTTAGACGAAGCTGAGAAAAAAGCCATAGCTGACCAGATGAAGAATGACGAACTCTTGGCTTGTTTAGTGAAGCTGGAGGCCGACAATAAGGACTTAGAGTCCGAAAAGAAAGATCTGGAGGCCGAACTGAATACTGCTGTCGCTGAGAGGACTGCGTATGAGGATTTCATCAGCAGGCGCGGGGGAATGACCATCTCTGAAGTTCAGGAACGAGTTGACGAACTGTGGGAGGAATATCATGTACTCCGGAGGAACAATGCGCTGGAGAGCTCGGCTTGCAAACAAGTTGTGAAATCATTGCGGCGCTGGGCTTCTCGGTACGACATCGTTCTTTCCCGGCGTCCTTCAATCGAGAGATTCCTTAGGCATTTCCCGCCAACAGATGCTCATACTCCAGCTCAAACCTCTGATCCACTTGCTCAAAATCCTACTCCAAATCAGCAACGAACTCAGGAGCAACCGGAAACGTCAAGACGAGAACGGACTCAGGAGCAACCGGAAACGTCAAGACAAGGACGGACTGAAGTTCGTAGAGGAGCTGTGATTATGAGTGAGCAAGATCAACAAATGCTTCGTGAAGAGACTCTTCGCCGCCGAGGTGCCAGTACTTCCCGGACTCAAGGAAGAGGCGGTAGGTCGATCAGAGCATCTCGTCGACCTGCTTATTCTTCAGCTGCCCGGAACGCCCGAACTCGGCTTCACGAGGATTTTGTGAATAGATGGCTCAACTTTAGCAACCAGGGACAGTAGAATAGTCCTTTGTAATAGCGTAACGCCTTCTCGTAGGGCAGCGGAGTTGTATGCCGAACAAGTTTTAATAAATGAAATCTTCATTTCGCTTCTATCACTGCGTATTTACAGCTCAGCGAAAAAATTTCATCGTGCTCGTCCTCGGTCTTATGAAGTAAACTTCTTTGACCGGACTCGTCCTCGGTCTTATGAAGTAAGCTTCTTTGACCGGACTCGTCTTTGGTCTTATGAAGTAAACTTCTTTGACCGGACTTGGTCCTCGGTCTTATGAAATAAACTTCTTTGACCGGACTCGTCTTTGGTCTTATGAAGTAAACTTCTTTGACCGGACTCGTCTTTGGTCTTATGAAGTAAATTTCTTTGACCGGACTAAGCTTGTGTCCTAATTTGGCGAGTTTTATCGCTCGGATCGGACTTTCCCTTGTCCTAATTTGGGGATCGGACTTTCCCTTGTCCTAATTCGGCGAGTTTTATCGCGTGGATCGGACTTTCCCTTGTCCTAATTCGGCGAGTTTTATCGCGTGGATCGGACTTTCCCTTTGTTGCAGTTCGTTTCAGACGAACTGCTTGTTTCTTAAGCTGAATTGTGGTCTTGTATCCTCCTTAGAAGCTTGGACTCACAATCGTTGGCTTATATATGTTCTAAAAAGGGGATCAGCCTTCGAAGAACAAGATACCTCAGTAACATTTGTAAGAGACGACACGCACATAGACAGACAAAACGCACATAGACAAACAAAACGCATATAGACAAACAAAACGCACATAGACAAACAAAACGCATATAGACAAACAAAACGCACATAGACAAACATGAAACACAAGTAAAAAACAAAGAAAGCACATACCCCTAGGACCGAACTAGACACAAGACTGACTGACCGGACTGTCTCTTACAAATGGAACTTCATGAGGTTGGAAATGTACCATGTTCGGGGTACTTGTTCTCCTGACATGTGAGTCAATTTATAAGACCCTTTGCCGATGACTTCTGACACCCGATATGGACCTTCCCATGTGGGTTCGAGTTTGCCCAGCTTTTCTGCTCGGCTTACTTCGTTGTTTCTCAAGACGAGATCTCCCACTTGAAATTGCAGCTTTTTCACCTTTTGGTTATAATACCGGGCTACTTGCTCCTTGTACTTGGCTGCTTTTATGCAGGCCAATTCTCTTCTTTCTTCGGCCAGATCTAGTTCGGCTCTCAGTCCGTCATCATTCATTTCTGAGGAGAAATTTAGAGTTCGGGGACTGGGTACGCCGATCTCAACCGGAACCACGGCGGGCGGGCGGCTTCTCAGGATTGAGACGTGGCCCCAATCGGTCTTGCACCGGAGTCCTTTGAATCCTTTCAAAAGGAGTTCGGCGAGGATGTCCCTGATCGCTATGATCGGGCTTCCTCCCGTCTCCTCGGGATGAGCTGTCTAAAGACCGTTTGCGACGGTCTGCCTCATCGGCACGGGAGAACTGGTCCGCAATGTCCCACATCTCTTGAGCTGTTTGCGGACTGCATTCCACGAGCTTTCTGTAGAGAGCTCCGGGCAGGATTCCATTTTGGAATGCCGAAATGACAAGTAGATCATTGAGATCATCTACTTGTAGGCATTCCTTGTGGAACCTCGTCATAAAGTCGCTGATCTTTTCGTCGCGACCTTGACGTGTAGAAAGCAGCTGAGCCGAAGTGATTCGGGCTTCCGCTTTCTGAAAGAACCTCCTGTGGAAAGCATCCATTAGATCTCGGTAAGATCTAATGCTGCCTTGGGGAGGCTATCGAACCACCTTCTTGCGTTCCCGATAAGCAGCTCGGGAAACAGCTTGCACATATGGACCTCATTGAGACCCTGGTTCGCCATGTTATACTGATAGCGTCCCAGGAAGTCATGAGGATTCACTAACCCGTCATAAGTCATCGACGGAGTTCGGTAGTTCTGTGGCAAGGGAGTTCGGGTGATATCGTCCGAGAACGGAGTCTTCAATGCTCCGTACATGGCGAACCCGACATCTCTTCGGTATGGAGGAGATGGAGTTCTCCTGTGATTCCGGTACCGAGGAGGAACAGGAACATCTCGGGGTTGAGGATTCTTCTTCCTGGAAGACACGGCACTACTGCGGTAGTGACTTTCATGTCTGGATGAGGAGGGAGAATCCACCGTTTTCGTCTCCGGCTTTTGGCCCTTTTGCAGGAAAATTAAGAACTCTTCCTGCTTCTCGGCCAAAAACAACTTGACAGCCTCGTTCAAATCGGGCTGCTGGGAAGACTCGGTGCGATGAGTCTTTGAGCGGTTTGTTCCTTCTCCGTGAGAACTGGAAGTAGATTTCTCCCGAGGCTGTTTTCCAAACCTGCGGGCTGGACTAGCTTCCTCATGGTTATCACGGACGGAAGCACGGGTATTATGTGATCTGGTATGCATTTTTTTGGTAGAAGAGGATCAAAAACTCGCTTTATCACAAATTTGGTTCTCTGTTTCCCACAGACGGCGCCAGTGATGGTTGGGCGAATTTTTGATGGTAGTAAATGCAGGTAAAAGAAAATATAGATCACGACACAAGGAATTACGTGGTTCGATTTACTGAGGTAAATCTACATCCACGGGAAGAAAGGAGGGCAAGATTGTATTGCTTGATCTGGTTTACAGCTTACAAATACAGACTTGCTATATGATATTTGATGTCTAGAGAGCTCTCTTTTCTGCCTCCTAGTCTATCTGATCTAAGTTCTATTTATACATTGAACTAAGATCGTGGCTTGCATCACCACTAACTAGGTCGTGGCTTACATCATCACTAATTAGGTCGTGGCTTACATCATCACTAATTAGATTGTGGATGTCGTGGAGGTCATGAGATCCTGCATGGGTCCACCACTAAATAGATCGTGTAGTGGAGGTCGTGGAGGTTCTGCATGAGTCCACTATCTCCCAGTTCGGTTGAAAACTGAGACCGAACTGCTGAACTATTGCCGAGCAGCTTTTGCCGATCTGAGAGTAGAGCTTGATTGGTCGGCTTTTACCGAGCTGTAGGCTGGGGCCGAACTCTTTAGTAATGCCGAACTGATACTCTTCCTTGGGGACCGAACTGCTGAACTATTGCCGAGCAGCTTTTGCCAATCTGAGAGTAGAGCTTGATTGGTCGGCTTTTACCGAGCTGTAGGCTGGGGCCGAACTCTTTGGTAATGCCGAACTGATACTCTTCCTTGGGCTTTGGGCTGATGGGCCGTCACTGCTATTGGGCTTGTTTAGTACGTACCCCATCACCCACATAATTCTATATTCTCTCTTTTTTTTCAACCGACAAGATCAAACAAAATAAAATCTAAGAGAAATCCCCTCATTCACCGTACCTGTAAAGCTCGCACATTTTTTTTAAGCTCGCTATTATAGAAATCTCAGTTTTAGCTTTCTTCTCTTCATTATTACCAAATACACAAGCTTTTCCATACATTTAAATTTTCTTTTATTTCATTCAAAAGCAAAACTTTTTTCATTATGACATTGTATGCTGTGTTATTTAGTAATGAAGTAGTATGTTAAGTAGAGAATCATTAAATAAAGATGGTGGAGTTTCTATTTTTGAAAAAAATTCACTGTAATTGGAACTTATACAATAAAAATATGTCATTTTGAATGGGACATGAATAATACTCCCTGGATTCCCTTTTAAAAGAGTTTATAATTTTCTTTTCGAAGTGTTGGCGTATCATGAAAGTTGCATCAACCCCACATGTACGGATTATGTTTTCAAAAAAATTGTTCGAAAATGTATATTTTAAGTGATTCGGATCGTTAATGAGATTTTAGCAATTTAAAATATAAGTTTGATGGGGGCTTAAGGCCTTTTGACAATCCATTTGTGTCACTACATCCACATGCATAGTTAAAATGTTTAAGTCTCGTACGAGAGCAATGTTTGTATGGTTTTTCGGGTGGGTTGGATATGTCATACACTAGTTATACTTAGCTCTTTGAATCCATTATTGTTTTGTGTTGCTGGTTGCCTCTAGTTTTATCGTTATCTAATGTTTGATTTGTGGTTTATGTATCGAGTTAGCGTCCTTTTGTTTGTTGTCTGTTGCACATGGTAATTGATTAGTCATCTCTTGTATTTTATTTATCTTCTTATTAAGTCTCTTAGGGTAAGTTTTATTGGTTATGTGATGCAATAATAATTTTTTCTCTACTCACCATTTTTATTGAATATTTTGTGTTCTATCTAAAACAACATTCAAAACGAGACTAGAGTTTTTCTTCACTTATAAATTGACTTATGTCTTGATATTTGGCCTAACTTTGCATAATCACGAAGCAACTAAAAAATTAAAACAATATTATCAAGCCAAATTATTAAGTTCTAACGGTATGGGCTTTTTAACCCAATAAGTTTCCAACCAATTCAAGCCCAATAAGCATTTTCACAACTAGCCCATTTAACGCTATCAGAAAGCGTCCAAAGGGCCCAAGCAACATAATCTGGCCCACAGGGCATAATCGTAAATTCGGATAAAATCTAACAAAATCAGCCCTAGGGTTTTACACGCAGCTCTCATATTTATTTTCGACTTCTTCTTCGTCTCCACACACTCCACATCCACCGCAGATTTGCAGAGCTCCCCCCCCCCGTACAGAAGCTGCACAATGGAGGCCGCCGCCGTTCCCGACGTAGCTGTTGTAGTAGATGAAGTCCAGGATAAGAGCCGCAGCGAGGTCATGCTCTTCAATCGCTGGTCCTACGACGGAGTTGAGGTGACTTTTTCTCTTTTGATTTATATTTGATTCGATCCGGTTTTTTTCTAAATCTTAACCTCGATTTTATTAGTTTTATTTTGCGTTTGATTTTTTGATATTTTCTCCGATTACTTTTGAATCTTAGAATGATTTTGTATTATTTATTTGGTAGTAGTTATGGCCGATCTTTGCATTAATATACCGTATTTATTTCAAAATTGTTTTTATTTACGATGCTGATTGTATTAGGAGTAAATTTCATTGCTGCCTCTTTAGCTATGAACTAGAATTTAGGTATAATGTTTTGAGCTGAATGAGCTAAAGAAGCCTTTGATTGTTGGTGTTTGTGTTCTATAGATGTACGTCAGGTTATTGGCTGAACCTGCTAGCTGTGTGATTAATATTGCAGTGAATCTCTAGCTTACCATTATCCTTTAATTAAGTTTTCAGTTAAAAAATTTTCAGTTTGAATCTTAAGACTTTGGTGAAGATAAATAAGTCTGATGCAAGCTGGTTAGTTTAAATCCAATTAATGGGTTACACATTTATTATTTTAATGAATCTATAATATTTTTAGGTTAGCGACATTTCTGTTGAGGATTACATCACTGCAACTGCCTCAAAGCGCCCTATTTACATGCCCCACACTGCCGGGAGGTACCAAGCCAGGCGATTCAGGAAGGCTCAGTGCCCAATTGTTGAAAGGCTGACCAACTCCCTCATGATGCACGGGAGAAACAACGGCAAGAAGTTGATGGCTGTCCGCATTATCAAGCATGCTATGGAGATCATCCACCTGCTAACTGACCAGAACCCAATCCAAGTCATTGTTGATGCTGTCATTAACAGGTATTAGAAGCGCCGGTTGCTATTTGGATCATTACCGTGCATACCATTACTGTCCAGAGTCCTCCATATTCCTAGAACTATATCCTATCTATATGAATGTTGTTTTGAAGTGTATTCTTGAAACACTTCAACTTACATTGTGTGTTCATTTGACAGTGTGCTTCTGCAGCACTTATTTTTACATGTTTTAGTAACCTGTTTTGGCCTAACTTCTAACATTGAATTGATTTTTCTTTGCAGTGGACCAAGAGAAGATGCCACCAGGATTGGTTCAGCTGGTGTTGTGAGGCGTCAAGCAGTTGATATCTCACCTCTTCGCCGTGTTAACCAGGCTATATACCTCCTGACAACTGGTGCCAGAGAGAGTTCCTTCAGGAACGTCAAGACCATTGCTGAATGCCTTGCTGATGAACTTATCAACGCAGCAAAAGGGTCATCTAACAGGTAAGAAAGGAATCAATCACAGTTATCCCTATCTGTCCATCTATCTATCTATATGTACTTATATAACTTGTGTTGTTATTTATTGACCACCATTTTTTGATGCAGCTATGCCATCAAGAAGAAGGATGAAATCGAGAGGGTGGCCAAGGCCAATCGTTAAGAACAGTGTTGTTTTGGTTTCGGTTGCATCTCTTTTTAGGACGTTTGAACATTATGGGATTTTGAGCTTCGACTTCCCTATTATTGGTACTTCGTACTCTTTTTGTTAAGACCATCCAAAGTTGTTGAAAACCATTGAGTTATTTTGGTTTTGTTTTATATAGAACGTCTCAGTTTTACTATTGGTATGTATCTTGAATCCGTTGATCAGTTGCAGTCGTATTTCAATGTTGATTTGGACTTCTAGTAACATCTTAGTTGCGTTAGTTTTTTCCACGTTATCCATCTTCATATAAAATTTAGTCGTATACTTTCAATAAAATTACAACAAAATCGTGATGTTCTTTACTTGAAATAAAATTACAATATTTGAAGAGAAAATCTACTCCTTTTAGCAGAGGATGCAGCTTTAATCGTTTCGATGTGATAAATTTTCAGAGATAAATAGTGCAAGTGATATATGTGTCTAATTTTAGGCCTTGTTCGGGTGGTTTATTTTAGCCCAGACACGGTTAATTTCATATGTGTCTAATTTTAGGCCTTGTTCGGGTGGTTCATTTTAGCCCAGACACGGTTAATTTCACTTGTGAACATAAAAGCATTCACAATAGAATTCCCCAACAGTATTTTACCCGAGGGAGTCTACTCCCTGCAATGCAAGGGTCCTTCCAATAGGCCTATCCCTTTCCATTTCAGTTTCACGTCATCACTATTTTGTTTTAATTTTTTTGCACTTCTATATTTAATATGTTATCAAATTAAATAAATTTAAATGCAAAAATATTAATATGTAAATCTTTGTTGTATTACAATATTGAAAAAAAGAATGCAACGTGCAAATTTAAATAAAAATATTATGGAGTATTTATAGGGTAGAAATTATGAAATAAAAAAAAATATACATCTAAGGGCCGATGGTCAGCCCTTCTTCCGCAATGGTTGGCCGATGGGCCCGATCGGGAAATCATCTCCATTGGCCAACCATTGTGAATGCTCTAAGGCAGTTTATATTTAAAAAATCATAAGGCAGTTTAAGTTTTTTTAAAACAATACCACTTCCCTCATCAAATTCAGTTAAAAAATTGTTCATCTTTTTACGACTTGTTAAACACAATTAGAATTTAATTAGAATAGGGGCATTTCCGTCAATCAACAAGGTTGCCATTGACCAAGTGGGTTTATTTCCCTCGCGTCTAGGCCTGTAAATTCGGGTACCTGCGGGTACCCAAACTAGAAAATTCGGGTACCCGAATCCGAAATATCAAAAATATCATACCCAATACCCGACCCGAATGTGAATTCGGGTACCCTAATACCCGGTGTGGGTACCTGAACATAACTAATCGGGTACCCATAAACCCGAAATTAGTATATTTCAAATTTATTCTTTTACATAAATTATATTGTGATGAGAATAGAAATTATTAAAAATAACACAATAATACTATTTATTGACTATTATTAAAAATCTAAACTTCAATTCTAATGCTTTAGCTTTAGCTTTCTCTAGATTATGATTCTATTATATAATAGACATTAGACAAATAGACACTACTTAATTTTAAAATAAAGAAATTTTTAGCATAAATCTACATGTGATTAAATATATTTACCCTAGATTTACCCTACGGGCCATAGGCCCTATACTAGAGAAAAATATTTATCACATATACATAATTAATCGGGTTTAACCGGGTATTAGTCGGGTACCCAAATACGGGTTTCAGGTACCCTAAACCCGAAAAATCCTAACATTAACTAACAAACTCGTACCCGAACCCATAATTTTGGGTTTCGGGTACCTAAAACCCGTCGGGTATTGGGTCGAGATCGAGTATACCCGAAACCCGTGGAGTAAATTTGCAGGCCTACTCGCGCCCCTTTCCCCTCTCTCTGGCGGAGACGAATAGAGAGAAAGCGACAAACTCAAAGAGACAGTTGAAGGCAGCGAAAACACAGCTCCACCACACTCCAAGCTTCGGTCTCTCCGCCTAAATTGGGCTTTTGCGCTCCCCAATTTACCCCTCTCCCTCTCTCTCTCTAGATTCAACCGCTGCCTTTCCTGTGTCGTCGTCTCAACCGTAATGTCGGCCGTTCCGAGTTCCACGTGCCGGCATTTCGAAATCAGACCTGCATTCATCGCAGATAATCACCCCGCTTTGACGTCGTCGATCAATCACAGGCAGTTGAATCTCAGGCCTTCGCGCGAGGTAATTTCACCATAAATTCGTGACGGAATTGCGAGTGGTTGGTTGAAACTTGATTTTTTTTCTTTGCTGTAAATTGAGGGCTTTGGATGTCATTCATGCCTTTCTGTTAATTCTTCTCTAATCGTCACCAAGTAATAATGCATGCTCTGTGATGCTATCAGATACGCGACTCAATCTTGTTATCACAACGAGATCGATTCCGGAACGAGAAGAACGAATACTTGATATGAAAATGAATAAGCAAGAAAACAATTCTTGGAGAGTCAATGGAAATCTTGTGTTTTATTTGTGTGGAAGATTACAAAACTCTTGGATGAAAAAATTCTTTTTTTTTTCTTTTTCCACAGCTCGGCTCTATTTAACTAACACTTATCTAACAACTAGTTCAAACCTAACGGCTTTCATTTAAAGCTAACTAACTAGTCGCATCCGACGACGTGCATCAGTTAATAACAACTGTCAACTCCGAACTCGTTTAAGTTCGGCCAACACCGAGCACCAACACCGAGCACTGAGCACCGAGCTCAACACCGAACATTGAGCACCGAGCTCAACACCGAACATTGAGCTCGGTTAATCCCTGAGCACGACTACAAACTCGACCAATCACCGAGCATGATTGCAGTTCGTCAGATCACCGAACAGCATATCGGTCCCTAATCGCCGAACAGTATATTGGTAACCGAACTGAACTGATTGTGCAGTTTTGCCCCAATCCTCATAACAAATCTCCACCTTGGGACATAACTGGACAATCCATAGATTTCATCCATCTTCCACAATCACTCCAGCTGAATCAGATTCACCAAATCCATGCAATACTTCAACTTAAGTCCGGGCAACACCTTTGTTAGCATATCAGCTGCATTGTGCTCAGTAGCTACCTTTTCAATCTTCACTGAGCCCATTTCAACTTCATCCCTCACAAAATGAAGCTTAACATCCACATGCTTGCTCCTCTCATGGAATGTCTGATGTTTTGACAAACATATGGCACTATTTGAATCACATAATACAGTCACAGCTCCTTGATCAACTCCAAAATCCGAGCAGATTCCTTTCAGCCACATGCTCTCCTTTACGGCCTCAGCCATGGAAATATATTCTGCCTCAGTTGTTGAGAGTGCCACCACAGATTGCAAACTCGACTTCCAACTTACAGCAGCTCCATACATGCAGAAAACATAGCCGGATTGGGACTTCCTTGTGTCAATGTTAGTAGCAAAATCAGAATCACAATATCCCAATAGAGGCTGTGCATCAAAATTCTTACTTCCATCAAACAGTATGCCATAATCCTGAGTACCATTCAGATACCTTAGTATCCATTTTAAAGCATGCCAATGCTCCATACCTGGATCTGCCATGTATCTGCTCACAACACTTATGGCTTGGCTGATGTCTGGCCTTGTACACACCATGGTGTACATGATGCTTCCCACTATGTTTGCATATGGGATTTTATCCATCTCTCTTCTCTGACTATCATCTTTAGGGCACTGATTTACACTGAGCTTAAACTGCTGGCTCAGGGGCACACTCACTGGTTTGCTTTTATCCATCTGAAATTTCTTGATCACATTCCTGATGTAATCTTTCTGAGTTAGCCATATCCTTTTCTTGTCTCTATCCCTTATGATCTCCATTCCAAGGATCTTCTTTGCATCTCCAAGATCCTTCATATCAAATTCAGATTTCAGATCACCTTTCACTAACTCCACCTCTTCCTTATGCTCTGCAGAGATCAGCATATCATCTACATACAATAGTAGATATGCCACAGCAACTCCACCTCTTCTCTTGATGAAGACACAATGATCATACAAAGACTTCTCAAAACCGATCTTATGCATGAACTCATTGAACCTGAGATACCACTGTCTTGAACTTTGTTTTAGACCATACAAGCTTCTTTTCAGCAAACACACCTTTCCTTCATTTCCTGGTTGGACAAAACCAGGAGGCTGCTCCATGTAAATTTTCTCTTCGAGCTCTCCATGAAGAAAGGCTGTTTTGACATCGAGTTGCTGCAATTCCCAATTTCTCTGAGCAACAATGGCAAGTAGAATCCTGATGGAGCTATGCTTTACCACAGGGGAGAATATTTCATTATAATCTACTCCCTCCTTTTGTGTAAAGCCTTTGGCCACCAACCTGGCTTTAAATCTGATTTGATTGTTGTTGAAGGCCTCAATTTTCTTCTTAAAAATCCATTTACAACCAACTGTTTTCTGATCAGTTGGCCTCAACACCAAAATCCATGTGTGATTTTTGTACAAGCTATCAATCTCCTCCTGCATGGCTAATAGCCACTGATCCTTCTCCGGACTCCTTATTGCTTCCTTGTAATTTGAAGGCTCATGATAGTCCATCTCCTCAGCTATGGCCAGTGCATAGTGCATCATATCAAAATCCTGAAATCTGGAAGGGAGCTTGATCCTTCTTCTGGTTCTGTCTCTTGCAACCAGTCTCTGTGGAGTCTTGATGTTACTTTCATGTTCAGAGGATCCACCAACACTGGTTTCTTGTGAATTTCTCACAGTATCTGGTGGACTTCTTACAGCATCAGATGAGGATTCCCTCTGACCCTCCACCTCAAACTCAACAGTCTGAACTTGCTTCATGAAGAAAGGCATTTCAGATTCCCTGAAAATAACATCCCTACTGATGACAACCTTCTTATTCCCTTCCTCACAGCACCATAATCTGTAACCTTTAACTCCAACCTGATAGCCTATCATCACACATCTGAGAGCCCTTGGTTCCAGCTTTCCTTGTTTGATGTGAGCATATGCTCTACACCCAAATGGTCTTAATTTTGAATAGTCTCCATAAGATCCATACCATCTACTATCCGGAGTCTGATTTTCAATGGCAGCAGAGGGGCATTTGTTGATTAAAACAACAGCTGTGGAGGCTGCTTCTGCCCAAAATGGTTTTGACATTCCAGATGCTATCAACATGCATCTTACCCTTTCAAGAATGGTTCTATTTATTCTCTCGGCGACCCCATTTTGTTGTGGGTTGTGAGGCACCGTTCTATGCCTTTTAATTCCTTTTCTCTTGCAAAACTCATCAAACTCATGGGACAAAAATTCCAGCCCATTGTCAGTTCTTAGGCATCTCAAAGGCTTCCCCTTTTCTAGCTCAACTGCAGTACACCACTCCTGAAATTTCTTGAAGGTCTCTGACTTTTCTTTCATGATCATTATCCAAACCTTTCTTGAAAAATCATCAACAAATGATAAGAAATACCTGCCTCCTCCAATGCTATTTACTGGTGCAGGGCCCCATATGTCACTGTGAACATATTGGAGAAGTTGTGTTGAGTTATGTTTGCCCACTCCATATGGCAGCTTCTTGTTTTTGCCAAGAATGCATTCTTCACACGATCCAATGGCTCTTTGTATCTCTGAATCAGCCATCTGAATAATGCCTTGCTTTACCAGCTGCATCAGCCCAGTGTCCCCCACATGGCCCAGCCTAGCATGCCAATTGATGGTCTTTTGTGTGTTGTTAGCTGTTCCAGCAACTGCCTCAGCTTTCAGATAATAGAGCACATTGTTTCTGACAGCCTTCATGATCATTTGGCCATCCTTTTTGACAAGCATCTCTCCACCAAAGAGAGTCAATTCGTAGCCATTCTTCTCAAGAAGACCCAAGGATATAAGATTCCTTTTAATGGATGGGATGTATCTCACATCAGTGAGAGTTCTGAAAATTCCATTGTCCATCCTCAAACATATGCTCCCAACACCCCTTACATCACACACATGGTCATCTCCCAGCAACACCGAGCCTTCAGATTCCTTTAAATCTTGGAACCAGTCGAGATTGGAGGACATATGGAAACTGCAGCCTGAGTCCATGATCCATAGCCTTGATAATGGGCTATCCTCCACCACATTGAGAGCTCTTGCCTCTTCAATTTCCTCAGTGATAGCTGCTGTGCCATCTCCTTTGTGATTTTCAGATTGCTTTTTCTTCCAAGCAAAACAATTTTGCTTGATGTGTCCTGGTTTCTTACACCAGAAGCAGCTTCTAGATTCCTTTTGATCTCCTTCCTTAGATGATCTTGGCTTCCACTTGTCAGATGGGGGTTTCTTGAATTTGAATTGTTTCTTTGAAGTTGCCTTCACATTGAGGCTTTCAGCAGCTTGATCGATTGGCTTGCTGACACATTTCTGCATTGCCTTCAGCTTTAATGCAGAAAATACCTCCTCCAAAGTCACTTTCGAATCCCTTCCAAGAAGTATTGAGTCTTTGAATTGCTCAAAACTCTGAGGCAGAGCATTCAATAACATCAAAGCTTTATCCTCATCTTTCATGGGATCATCCACACCCTCAAGATCATCTATATACTTTCGAAAATCTTCCAGCTGATCCGCCAGATTCTTGGAGTCAGAAAATCTAAAGTTGAACAATCTTTGCTTGAGATGCAACCTATTGGAGATTGACTTCTCCATATATATTTTCTCCAATTTCTCCCACACTCCCGCGGCATCATCCTCTTTCTGAACCTCCCTCAAGACTCTATCGCTGAGGCACAAGACAATCGAGCTATACGCCTTGTATTCCAGTTCTTGACATTTCGCCGCATCCATCCCTTGAATCTCTTTCCTGTCCGTCTTGGATTTCACATAATCCCAGACGCCTTGCTGCATCAGAACAGCTCTCATCTTCAATCTCCACAGGCCGAAATCATTTTCGCCGGTGAATTTCTCAACGTCGAACTTTGCGGTAGACATTGTTGAATTCGTCGTCCTTCTTCGATTCCCACAGACGGCGCCAATTTGTGATGCTATCAGATACGCGACTCAATCTTGTTATCACAACGAGATCGATTCCGGAACGAGAAGAACGAATACTTGATATGAAAATGAATAAGCAAGAAAACAATTCTTGGAGAGTCAATGGAAATCTTGTGTTTTATTTGTGTGGAAGATTACAAAACTCTTGGATGAAAAAATTCTTTTTTTTTTTCTTTTTCCACAGCTCGGCTCTATTTAACTAACACTTATCTAACAACTAGTTCAAACCTAACGGCTTTCATTTAAAGCTAACTAACTAGTCGCATCCGACGACGTGCATCAGTTAATAACAACTGTCAACTCCGAACTCGTTTAAGTTCGGCCAACACCGAGCACCAACACCGAGCACTGAGCACCGAGCTCAACACCGAACATTGAGCACCGAGCTCAACACCGAACATTGAGCTCGGTTAATCCCTGAGCACGACTACAAACTCGACCAATCACCGAGCATGATTGCAGTTCGTCAGATCACCGAACAGCATATCGGTCCCTAATCGCCGAACAGTATATTGGTAACCGAACTGAACTGATTGTGCAGTTTTGCCCCAATCCTCATAACATGCTCATCTTCTTTCAATTATTCATTTTGAGGACTTAAATCGCATTTTTTGTCTATCAAATAAATTTAGGCTTTGATTGAACTAGAGATTTATCAGACAGTGTTTGAATTTTGTTACAGGACTTGAAATCTAAGCTTAAAACCTTATGTGTGTGCGTGTGTGTGTGTTGTGTTAATTTTCTAAACTCTTAATAGTTTTTTTCAATGTTTGAATTTACCCTCTCAGGTAGCTTTGAAGCGCTCAAAGAGGGCATCAATATGTCCGAAAATACGCATGACAACGGTAGATGAGAGGCTAGTGGATAGGAGAACTATTGTGAAGCCAGCTGACATTTTGGTAATCAGAAGCATATGAAATATAATTTCTAAACTCAAGGCTATTTTTTTAACTTGCTATTTTATTCTGATCTTTGTGTTTCTAAAGGGTTTTACTGATTAACTAATTTATATTTTGTGCAGGCATATGATCTTGTTCAAGGAGCAGAAGTGAGTCCAGTGTCTCTTTGTTAACTTGTTAGAGACATTGAGGGTCATTTTGAGGCTGTACTTCATATTCCATAGTTTCCATAAGTTCTAAGTGATAATTCATTGTTCAAAGAATATTACTCCCTCCGTCCCTGAAAATTTGTCACTTATTTTTATTTTTGTCTGTCCCCAAAAATTTGTCACATTTCACTTTTACTATTTTTGGTAATGGACCTCACATTCCACTAACTCATTCCACTCACATTTTATTATAAAACTAATATACTCCCTTTGTCCCACTCTAAGTGGAGCATTTCCTTTTCGGCCTAGGATTTTATGTAGTGTTATTATGTGAGTCAAGTGGAGATAACAAAGTAAGCGAGAGGGAAAAGGTAGAGAAAGTGAGGTTTCCATTTTCAGAAATGTGCCATTATTTAGAGTGGGACATCCCAAAATGGAAAATGTGTCACTTAGGGTGGGATGGAGGGAGTATAAAAGTAGGACTCACATTCCACTAACTTTTTCAACCCACTTTCTATTACATTTCTTAAAACCCGTGCCGGGTTAAATGGTGACAAATTATAAGGGACGGAGAGAGGAATATTTTTCTATTTGTATGTTACTTATATAAAGTTTTTATTTTTACTCCCATTTTCAAAATTGTAGGATGTCTAGAAGAATTTATGGGCATCATGCATTCAGAGAAGAGGAACTCTATGTTATAGAATGTGTGTTTGCGTGGTTATGACCGTTTTATATTGGTCCACAGGTGAGGTGGAGTTATATCTTGGACAGAACAGCACCTGAGCCTCCAACTGCTGTTCTTTTGCATGGCATTCTGGGTAGCAGAAAAAATTGGGGTGAGTATTATTGTGTTAATCCTATATTTGGAGTAAATTTGGAAGCAGATTTGTAATGAACATGGATCACTACATAAATATGTAAGAACTCTTTTTTTTTTTCTTGAAATTTTGTCTAAATGTAGACATAGCTAAAGCACAACATGACTTGGCAAACTATGTTAACATTAAGTTGCAAGAAAGTTCATGTGCATTGATCATAACATCTTGGTTTGTTTATTGCCAACAGGAACTTTTGCTAGGAGATTGGCAAAAGAATTTCCCAAATGGCAGGTAAAACCAATAATGCTTTTGGCTTTATTTTTTGTACGAGTGCCAAATGTCATCAACTGCAAGATCCCTTTCTTCATGTTTTGATTCACGTCTTCAGGGATTTTTAACAACTGTTGCTCCCTCTAATTCCATAGCCCCTTTCTTCAGATGTAAAATTATTGCTCTTAACCATAAAATTTGAGTGTGGAAAGTTGAAGATACTCGGTCCCATTAGCTTTTATATATATTCACTCTGAAGCTTACACCTTTTTCCTTCTTTCATCGACTCAGTTTCTGCTCGTAGACTTGCGTTGTCATGGTGATTCAGCATCTCTAAAGAACAGAGGACCTCATAATGTTGCTTCAGCTGCTCGTGATGTTTTAAAGCTAGTATGTAATCCTTCTACTGAACATTATCATATTGTAATTGTTTTTTTCTAGTGTTCTATACAAAGTAATTTGGACAATCATTGTTACTCTTATTACAGCTCCTTTTGTCAGTGCCCGTGTTGATACCAACAATGTCACCATTCCTTTTCTCGTTACTAGTTTCACTTGCTTATTAAAACTGCTAGATTTTATGTGAACTTTAAGCTATTCATTCATTATAATGTTTTCTATTTCCAGCCACTGTAAGTAATAGGATCATAAGGCTGACCTAGTTTCATTAGGGCCCATACTAATTGCAACAGTTTCTACATTGACTCGACAAAGATGATTTGAGTCTAGGTTACCCATGTTGGATCCACCTTCCATCTTCTTAGCATAGAGGCCATGGAATAAAGTTGCAACATTCATTCATCTCACCAGTACTTATTTACTTCTTTTCCCTAGCTTGGTGTGATGAAGCTCACTCCTCGAGTACTCGTTGGTCACAGTTTTGGGGGTAAAGGTAATTATCCATCCATGCCTGCATATATTTAGTTAGTGAATTTTTGTCACTGTGATGCATTTTCACAGTACATCACTCCTGTGATTGGGTGCAATTACTTATTTATTTAATATTGTGCAGTGTCTTTGAGCATGGTAGATCAGGTTCCAAAACCTCTTGCTCGCCCTGTTAGAGTAAGTAATGGATTTCTGTGATCTCCAGGATGTGTTATTTTTTCACATTTTAACTGACCAATACGGAAGCACGAAGTGTATGACTCTTCCATTTGTCAACTTTTCTATCTATATAATTAATTTGAAAGTGCTAAGTTGTCCTACTAGATTTCTTGTTGCTTGGGATGTCACTCTCCCTTCCATGAGCTCTGGGTCTGAAGCCCTTTCATTTTATGTAGTAGCTGTTTATATTCTAGATCGCTTATTCTCTTTGTTTCTATCTTTAATGACATCTTAGGTCTGGGTATTAGATTCTACGCCTGGAAAAGTTCGAGCTGGTGCAGATGGAGATGACCATCCCGCTGAACTTATTTCT
Source organism: Salvia splendens (assembly GCF_004379255.2). Classification (NCBI taxonomy): domain Eukaryota; kingdom Viridiplantae; phylum Streptophyta; class Magnoliopsida; order Lamiales; family Lamiaceae; genus Salvia; species Salvia splendens. The sequence continues at coordinate 864,828 of NC_056032.1, forward strand.
TTCCTACGTACCTTGCCAAAAGAGGTAAGCAATGTGTTCATCAGCTGAAACAGTTTAATCTTTTCCTCTTTTCATTTTATTCTCTTGCTTCCCCAGAGCATTCTACAGTGAAATAGATACCGTAATAGACTTAGCAATTTGTGGAACATGGTTGGTTTTACTCTTTGTATTTCCGTCTCAGAACTTGGTCTAAAATCTGACTCGCCTATGCTGCTATATGTTTGATTAGTCAATTTCACCTGTTTGATTCAGTATTCAATTCTGAATGTTATTATATATGTTCAACGCAACCTCTATTCCATGAGTATTGATCAGACTAAGTTTTACTGATACCACGTTGAACTTCTTTTTCGAATTGTTTTTCAAGGAAGGTCTCTTCCAAACAGGATGTTGTGGATGCTCTTCTTAATCATGGGTTCTCAAAAGATGTGGCACAGGTACGCTTAAGACGCAAAATACCTACTGCTAGCACTATATTTCCTTTGGTTTTCTATTCTGTATTCTCAAACAGTGTTTATGCCAAAAACTTTTCTGAATCGTATCTTTTTACCACGCCATCACAGTGGGTGGTCACTAATCTTCGACAAATGAAAATTAATGGAGCATCATCACCAAGCTTGTCATGGGCGTTTGATCTCAATGGTATTTCAGAGATGTATCAATCATACGAAGACACAAATCTTTGGTAATTATACTTTTCTTACATTACAAAAGACAAATCACATTCTCAAAGAGAGAAATCCATGTAACTAGGATTGCATTTGCTGCACCTCCTTTGTGCACACAGGAAGCTCGTGGAAAACGTTCCTCGTGGCGTACACATAAATTTCCTAAAAGCAGAAAGAAGTTTGCACAGATGGGCTCTTGAAGACCTTCACAGGATCCATGTTGCTGAGGAACAAGCTGTCGAAGAGGGAGGTGGAGTTGAAATGCACCTCCTTGAAGATGCCGGCCACTGGGTATGTAGCGAGTAGATTTCTAAATTTTAACAAACATCCGTAATGAAATAGATGATCGACTTTTTAAAACTTACTCCCTCTCCCAAGTTACTTGAGGTATTTCATTTTCTAGCATTCTCTCCTCTATTTTACTCTCTATTCTTCGCTTAACCTTCTAATATCAATTTCTTAAATCTCATGCCCAAACAAATGCCTCAAGGAACTCGGGATGGAGAGAATATTCAATAAAGTTCACTTCATCTTATATTATACTATATGCAAAATCTTAGGATACTAACTGTGATAACAATTTCAGGTGCATGCAGACAACCCAGATGGGCTGTTTAGAATTCTTTCTTTCTCGTTCCAAGGATTTTAAGCAATCAGTCTGACTACTGCAACAAAACTCGATCTAAAATATCAACACTTTTATAGGTGTGAGAAGAATTTTGTTCATAGATTTTGTCGTTGCATTTTCAACCATGAAAGTAAGTAGAAAAAAAGACAGAAAAACAACGCTATAAAAGTGTCATTTGCCTGTATAATATAGGGCATCATTTTTTCACGATTGGACGAAGTATTTAGTTAGAATGATTTGTTCTTGAATTTATTACACCTTAGTATTGAACAACCCTGACTATTAAGTTCATTGTATCATTATTGAACGTGTACTTCTAATCACAACTTTTTTTTCATAATTAAATGTATTATAACCATTTAAAAAAATTATTGGGAGGCGAATTATTCTTGTAAATAATGTGAAGATTAGCCAAATTGGTTTCATTTTTCCAAGCACATTGGCCAACTTCTATCTCCAATACTAATAAATTAGAATAAAATTAACTATTTTTAAGAAAAAACAATAAAGAGAAGATAATTTGAGGAGCATATGCATAGTTGATCTACGTGTCATCATCGAAAATGTGTGGCCATGCAATACTCTACATGTCCATCATCACTCAACGCGCCTCTTCTCCACCTCCCATAACCACTGACTATGGCCACCGCGGCGCCTAAATTCACCACCACCAAAGTCTCCTCCGCCGCCCCTAAATTGTCTCTCCTCCGCCGCAATCCACCACCTCACTGCCAATTTCCGGCGGCGCTGCTCACAAAGCCCTCTCCCTCGTGCTCCTTTAGCAGAATTAGGGTAATCAAATGCAAGGCCACCGAGGTCTCTCCGCCGTCGCCGCTAGCGGCGGAGGACGGGAAGAATTGGGTGCCCGTGGTGCCCCTGGCGGCGCTGCCGAAGGGAGAGCGGCGCGTGATTATACAAGATGGGGAGACGATTTTGCTTCTGTGGTATAAAAATGACGTCTTTGCTATCGAGAATAGGTCCCCTGCTGAAGGCGCCTATTCTGAAGGCTTGCTCAATGCTAAGCTCACTCAGGTAATAGTAATGCCTAGTGTTGATTATTGAATTGTTCTGGTTTAATTAGTTATGTATTTGTGAAAATTGAAACTGATTTATTGAATGGAAATGGCGAGCCATTGATTTGATACTTGGTGATTATGGTTTTGTGTATTTATGGAGATATGTCAATGTGTATTTTAGGACTTGTTAGGCAAATAGGGCATATTTGAGTGATGGTGATGTGAAGCAGAGGAGAAGTTGTTGATAATTTATCCAAGAATGAATTACTACTACCTAGCCTAATTCGATTTCAATAGAATAGTAATGTATTAGTACTTATATGCTCGTTGCCTCGATCTAGTTATGCTCGTTCCAACATTCCATATGCAATACATTGTGTTGCAGGAAGGTTGAATTCTTCTCTGTGAGGGTCATGTATGTATACACCGTTGTATCATTTGAACTACATTCAGTCGTGGATGGATATTTCATGGTGCATTATTTCTAGGATCAAAAGTCGTGAAGCAATTTCGAGCTATGCTGGTGTTGATTAGATAAGAAATTTGAAATTTGAGCTCCCTTGATATCATTTCTTAACCTTTTCAAGAATGAGTATTCAGTGTAGAATGATTTTATGGTTCAAGCCGATCCCTTTGTCGTGGATCATGATCTGATGTTTCGATTTGTGAACGTTCCAGTGTTGATATGGAATGATGAACCATCTGTTTTCTTGCAGGATGGATGTATAATCTGCCCGACAACAGACAGCACGTTTAATCTGCAAACCGGAGAGATCAAAGAGTGGTATCCTAAGAATCCGGTTCTTCGTGCCCTCACTCCACCACTGAGGGGGCTCTTTATCTACCCCGTAAAAACTGATGAAAACAACATTTATATCAACATGGGGGGCAGTGCCCCGTTGGATGCATCAACGGAGATCGTTTTCAGTGGCAAGGCTCAGCCAGGATTCACATCAACAGATGTCAATGTTGACGAGGTAATATATAAAGCAGCATTTGTTGCTATATACATGAACTTCCACCCTATTTTTTTCGCAGACGAACCAAACATTCTGCCTCCAAGTATACGAACTTTAAGTTCTCATTTTTTTTCACACGTTTGTCAGTTTGTATATGATGCGAGATCTATTCTCCAGGTCAGGATGGTTGTAGACGAAAATCTCGAGGGCTTTGGGTTCAATAGGAAGAACGAGCTGATCAACGGGAAAGCAGCCGTGATTGGCTTCCTAGTGCTGCTAGATTTCGAGCTTTTGACCGGTAAAGGCATACTCAAAGGAACTGGTTTCTTGGACTTCATCTACTCTGTTTCGAACGCTCTGCAGTGATTCTTTCCACGAGAAAACGTTACAGATGAAATCCCCGAGTCCACAATCTGTGTTCGACTCCAGTCGACTACCGAGGTAGAAATTTTAAGTAATGGTTATGATCATATGAATGATGAGACTTGCTTTTCTAGTTTGCTTAAAGTTTCAACTCATGTATGAGATGTGCCATAGTTGAATATGGATTATTGACTAGAGGATTTAGGACTGAGATTTACTGATGGTATATAAATATTTACTTCCTTTTATTGCATTATACCTTGTAAACCGAGACACATTATTTATATATTGAAAGTATATATTGACATAATCCAATTTTTCAATAAAAAATATTTATGTTTCTCGTATGTAAATACAAACCCCCAACTAAATATAGTAGTAATTTCTACTGCCATTCATAATTTCGACCCAATTTTATACAGAGTAAAATATTGGAGTACTATTTTTCATATATTTTTAATTATATATAGAACGTATAGTTAGTTTTAATATATTGTTCATGTATTTATTCATAATTCATAATTTCACTTTCACATACTACCTACTTATTCAACGAGTAGTACTTCATATTCATAGGAACTCAATTAATTACTTTCATACATATCTATTATAATTTTCAACTCATTTACATCTTAGGATAAGGTCTTTTGCACTAGCAGCATACTTTTGACTTTTTCTTCTCCCTTTTTAAATATCGAAATTGTTGATTTTGTCAACAAATTAACAACCAAGCAATATGATCATGTCATAATCCTAAGCTAATAGTAGTATAGAATTTTTTTTTTGATTAATAGGGAGTAGTATAGATTTGTTTTGTAAGAAATTAATAGCACGGATGGCTAACATCATGACATAAATATTATGCCAACCAAAAAAAAAACCCACAAGTCCACAATCACTAATTAAAATGTTAAATTCTTTTGTTTAATTTATTGAAAATTTATTTTTCATTTCTATTTTAAAACTTTGGGATGACTATTTTGCCGATATTTATTTGAACACATCTATTGAAGTTTTTGACTCGTAAGTATCTCGATTATTTGTCTACATCTACCTATATAATTTTAGACATAAACTATGGTTATAAATAATGACCACAAATTGGTATAGTAGTAACAGTAATATTAAATCCCTACAGCATGAGACGTCACGCATGATGAAAACTACCACAAAAGAAGTAGAGGCTCCAAATCTGCATTTGACCAAGTTAATTACATCATTTATGCATTGCCAATTTGCACGTGACCCCATTAACTTAACTAAATAGTAGTAGTAATTCTCTTTTCTTTCCTTCTAATATATGTCTCACTTTAATTAGACAATATTATATATAAATAAAAAGCTGATTAAAAAAAGTAAGTGGAATATGAATTCTATATTTATAGACTATTAATTTTATGATAAAATGTGAGTGACAACGAAGTAGTGGAATAAATATGAAATGTACTATCGAAAATTTTAAAATAAAATAAATAAATAAATTAACATAAGACGACTATGAAACACATATATGTTCAATCGAGTAGTTCCATCACATGACATTATTTGATTTTATTATAGTAGTAATAAATATTACAAGTATGTCGACATTACCTATTAAAAAAAACACCGACATGCCAATTCTTATAACTACTACTAGTATATACACAAACCAAATTCTTCAATGCATTTAATTAATGATTTTCCTCAACACCTCAACACCAACTTGACAAGTGGCCTCATGATTTAATTTTAAAAAGTGAAACCATTTTACTTTGACCATTGACAATCTTGACTTCCCACCCCACACAAAATCTCACCCTTTTGAGTCTTTGACTTTACAAATCTTCAACCTATATAAAGGAGACCAACTCCCACAAATCATTATTCAAACACACAAAATCACTTAAATTAGTCCGTACAAACACATACAAAAAATGAGCACTTCATCAGACGACAACAGCCCCCGCCACGGCGGCGGCAAGAAGTACAAGGGCGTCCGCCGCCGCAAGTGGGGGAAATGGGTGTCTGAGATCAGAGTCCCCGGCACCCCAGAGCGCATGTGGCTCGGGTCCTACACCACCGCAGAAGCGGCCGCGGTGGCCCATGACGTGGCATTCTACTGCCTCAGAGGGGACTCGTCGCCGCAGAATCTCAACTTCCACCCCCTGCAGCTGCCCGCGGGGGCCGGCGCCGGAATGTCGCCCCGCTCGGTGCAGAGGGCGGCGTCGGACGCCGGATTAGCGACCGACGCGCGCTTGATCGATTCGACGCCCGCCGGAAATGCGGCGACCCCGCACGAGAGTTCGTGGCAGCAGCAGCAGACACGATCGTCGCTGAAAAGCGACGAATTTTTCGATATTTCTGTCGAAGATTATCTCTAGCTAGTATATGAATTATGATGGCAATGTTTTAAGCTTTAAATTCATACATGCACCAAGAAAATGTTTGGTTGCTGCTCTGTTTTTTCTTGACAAAAATATTGTCAGTTTCAGACAAGCTATGGCCAGAATAGTTCTTCAATCAGAAATTCAGAAGAGCATTTAAATTTATGCAATCAAATAATTTAAAGTTCGTATAATTACACACTTATGAATACTAAAGTTCAATGTGATAAATTTTCAACACATTTAAAATATGGTCTTTTTAAGTCAATTTTAGAAATCAAACCAAACAAAACAGTTCAGCCCACTAACGACTACAGTTCACGCTGCTAAGAAACACATGAAATTAAAACCAAATAAAAAAAGGTAAATAAAGAGTGAAAACATTTACTGATCACTCAATCGGAGAACGACATTCTCCGACTGTTTGATGGCTTGGAAGCCCCCTCGGGGCTTCCAAGAAATCTCCTTGGGGAGGCGGCCTCGAGGAGAGGACTTCCAATCCTCTGGGGAGAGGACGGCTCTAGAAGGGGCCGTCCGGTGCCTATGAAGGAGGTCGTCCGGGCGGCTCCACCGTCGGTCAAGAGGAACCGGAAGGTCCAGTGCAGGACTTTGGGCGCAAACACTCTGTAGAGGAAGAATACGTCGTACCAGCTCGGATACTTCACGTACGGGTCCCCTCTGCACGCTCCCGAGACGATGTGCTTCGCGAACTCCTCCACCGGACCGCCTCGTACATTGGCCTTGAAAACATTGGAATGGATCGAACAATTATACGAGATTCGTATGTTTGGTTGATTGTAGAAAAGATTTAAGCAAGTGTGGGGAAGATCGATTATCTTACTTCTCTTTCTTCCTTCCATTGCATCTCGGCACCGTCCTCCATCACGAACTTGCCCCTCCTCATCTCTGTCCCAATCCAGCCGTGCGTGGCGACGGTTATCCCCACCTCGTCCTTCAGCTCGAACCTCAGTGTCTCGTAGAAGTTCATGAGGGCCGATTTCGCAGCCTAAAAAGAGGAAGAAAATATCATATATATTAATCTTGATTAAAAAACGACTTTCGAGTACATAAATCTTGAAATAAAACAATATTTATAGTAATCACGGATAAAGAGATCCTCTATTTCAAAACGCGATCACGTTTTATATGATCGAACATTTTGAAACAGAGTTCAACTTACAGAATACAAGCTCATCCTAGGCAAAGGCAGCCAGTTCTCGACCGAGGTGTTCACTACTATACGGCCGTTACTCTCACGCAAATACGGCAGTGCCACATACGTCGGATACACATTGCCCCAAAAATTTATATCCTAAAAGAGCAGATTAATATTTTTCTCGAAGTGACAAACGAATATTGATGACATATATAAGTCGATCGTACCATTATAATGGGAAACAGATTCGAATCCGTGGCTTCCTCGAAATAGAAAGTATGTCCTAATGTGACTGTATTCACTAGATGATCCACTGCATCAAGGCTAACGATTAAACAACAGGGCATTCCTCGTAAATGTTGGTTGTGCAATCAATTGTGTCATAGATTACCTCGTCCGAAGCAGTTGATGGTCTCGTTGATGAATCTCCGACATTCGTCTTCCTTCACAACATCAGCAGCTATTGTCAAGACATGTGGTGCTCCGAATCTTCTGGCATTGTCGCTTATTGCTCGTAGCCTGTGGTCTCTTCGTGCGACTAGCACAAGATTTGCGCCTCTCTTCGCATACTCATACGCGATTTGCTGTTGATTCAATGGAAAACATTGTTATATATACTGGTTTTGTGAGTTAGATGAAAACATTGTTATACGAACCATGATCTTGTCATAGAAGAAATTCTTCGAAATTGATGGGTTTTGATGTGAAATTAATCTGAATTATATCACCATTCAATAACACAAACAATAAATCATCCAGAAAATCTAAAGTTCGGATTTGTTCTCAACTATTCCATAGTGAAAAATTCTAGTCGTCTGCTCGTATATTGTTCATATTTTTGAACCAAACAATGTCGTTTTCTATAGGATTGATTAGACAACATGATTTAATTCATCGTCTGTGAGATTCACGTATTATTTTTTCAGTTGTTATATCAGTTACAGCATGACAAAAATCTCTATAGACAAATCCAAACTTCACCCCTTTTTCTAACTGATTTTTAAAGTTGCAGAACATACCAGAATTTAACCAAATTTCATGATTTTTCCGACCATTTCACAAAACCCCAATTCCCCAAATTTTATTGAGAGTTCAAATAAAAGTAATTAGCTCATTTCCTTTATAAAAAAGAGCATCTCACATACATATAACATACTTCAATTTCATGAAAAGTGAAAGGATTGTGATATGAATTAACCTCTCCGATCCCGGAGGAAGCGCCGGTGATGACGACGACCTTATTTTCGACGGTCTGACGGTTGAAATAGGTGGTGTAAATCCACTCGCAGCAGCTGATGAAGTAGAGAGTTGGCCACGCAAATGCCATCATCATCAAACTTGCCGGCGGCACCACCAGATTCAAAGCTCTGTTCAACAACTCCATTTTGTTATGAAAGCAGATTCTTATTTTTTCTTTGTGTTGGAGAATGGAGATGGTGTGTTTTGACATTTAGTAGTGGAAAGATGAACACTATAGCTGCATGCAGAGGAATTGTGAACACGTGTTTTTCTAGGCAGGCAACCTGGTTGATTTTCAGAGATATAATATTTGCATATTTTAATTATTTAAATATGAAATTTTAAGATTTTACATTGAAATTTAGTTTGTACATTTTTTTATGGGGAGATGTTCTTTCGTTTTCGAATAAGTGTTTTCACCAATCAAAGATTATAGAAAAGAAATTTATGTTCTGATAGAAATTAGAAGTGGAAATTTAGATATAAAACTATGTTGCAAAGTATATACATTTTAGGCATGATGTAACATTAGTCTTGGAAACAAATGGTCTCTCGCAATTTTAGATGCTAACATTTCCCGTTATTCTCTCTGTTGCCATTGTTAATAATCAACAGATTTGATTACACTAATTTTTTTTTCTGTAATTAAAAAACAACAAATATAGGAAAAAAAAGAAGTATTGATAGTTTTCCAACAAAGAAAAAAAATTGTTTTCTGGAACCCAAAATCTCCAAGAACCTTGACCAGAACTCTTGCATCAAATCATCTATACATATAGTTCCAATATATATACATTCGTGTATATTTTCATATGCATTTATTCCCTAGAAAAACATATGTAAAACCTTTTTTTGATGTACTGCTAAATTCTGGTCTAGGCTTTTGAAATTCAAACCCTTTTTTCTCATTTTTGATGAAGATCATTCGTCTATTCTCATATTTATTTCCCCATTCTATTATTTTTCCATACATATTCAACAGATTTTGGGATTTATGAAAACAATTTTGGATTTTCAGGAGGTGCAAGAATTTCTTCATATATCATCAAGAATTTTCGAGCTAGGGCATCATGCATTAGGAAATTTGTTTTGTCTCAAATTTTTGGGGGAATAAGGAATATATATTATGGGATGCCTATGTTCAAAAGGAACACATGTTAACAACCATGTTGCCGAATATGAAGCGAAAAAGGAAACGGAGAGAAGCCAACGGCCAACTGAGCTAACTCCACCGGTGGAGGTCACAGTGAGAGGCAACGTCGCCTCCCGGAATTCCCGATCGTCGATGAAATCGAGCTTGCGATTGCATTCGGTTAAGGCCGAGCCAGTTGAACAAAACCCTAAGGATAAGATCATCGATAGGCCGGCAAGCGGACACCGGAGGCATTTCACGTCGGATTCGATGCAAGGAAGAGGGAGGCAAGAGCCGGTCACGAGCATTCCCCACGGCGCCAAAGGCGAGGCTTCCACCGCTGGATGGCCGCCCTGGCTCACTTCCGTTGCCGGGGAGGCCGTCAAGGGATGGGCTCCTCGGAGTGCGGACTCGTACGAGAAGTTAAAGAAAGTAGGGTTTCTCTTTTAACTCTCATCCGAGTTTGCATACCTTCTTCTCTTAGCGACGTTGCTCTGCTAATTAACACGCCTGTACTGTACTGATCTGTGCAGATCGGGCAAGGGACGTACAGTAGCGTCTACAAGGCTCGTGATCTCAAGAACGACAAGATCGTGGCGATGAAGAAAGTGAGATTTGTTCAGATGGAACCGGAGAGTGTTCGTTTCATGGCAAGGGAGATCGGGATCCTTCGCCGGCTAGACCATCCGAACGTGATGAGGCTCGAAGCCATCGTGATCTCGAGTCCGTCGGGGAGTTTGTACCTCGTGTTCGAGTACATGGAGCATGACCTAGCCGGACTTTTATCGTCTTCCAAGGTCAAATTCACCGAACCACAGGTAAAACGGCTAGTGAAATTTAAACCTTTTAGCCACCAACTACGAGGCTAACTACTTTCCGTAAACAGATCAAATGCTATATGCAGCAGATTTTACGCGGGCTCGAGCATTGCCACGGTCGGGATATTCTCCACCGCGATATCAAGGGTGCAAACATCCTTGTCGACACTAACGGATCCCTCAAGATTGCAGACTTCGGCTTGGCTACAATCCTCAACCCCAGCAAGAAGCACCCCTTAACGAGCAGGGTCGTGACTCTCTGGTACCGAGCTCCCGAGCTGTTGCTCGGAGCAACAGATTATGGAGCAGCCATTGATTTGTGGAGTGTTGGTTGCATTCTTGCTGAGCTCTTCACTGGGAAGCCTATCATGCCTGGTAGAACAGAGGTATCTTCAAGTTTCAAATACAAAACTAAATAATCATGAAAAAAAATATCAAAAACTGTTTATTTGTTCAGGTGGAACAAACACACAAGATATTCAAGCTGTGTGGCTCACCAACAGAAGCCTTCTGGAAAAAGACCAAGTTACCACTTGCTAGTAGCTTCAGAACACAGCGCGTCTACAAGCGTAGCGTTTCTCAGACATTCAAGGACTTCCCCTCGTCTACGTTGGCTCTTCTTGAAGTCCTCCTCTCCATAGATCCACAGGAACGGGGCACTGCTTCTTCCGCGCTCAAGACTGGGGTACATACATTACTTTCTCCTTACCTGTATTGAATCATTGGCTCGTGCTACAATTGGGCTGTCTCTTGGTTTCAGTTTTTCACTTCGATGCCTCTGCCCTGCGAGCCGTCTAAACTGGCAAGGTACCCTTCAAGTAAGGAGCTCGAGGCCAGGATTAGAGACGAGGAAGCAAAGAGGTAACATGTACACACAAAAGAAGCACATAAAACACACACTATTCTCTGAGAAAACTATGTTTGGTCCTAAAACAGGCGAAGAGGCGGTAAAGGAGGTAAAGAAGATGATGCAAGCAAGATTTCAAACACACAGAAAGCTATTCCAGAGGGACAGGTTCTCTATATATTTTCACATGCTTTTTATGATCCTGCAATTTCAAAAAAATCGGGATTATATATGAGCGAATTTTTCACAAACAGGGGATTCCAAATTATCAGTATAATCCAGACAGCAGTAATGTATTCCCTATTGTTCCTCCGAGAGTTAGGAATGGATGTACTCACCAGTCGAAGTCCGTGATCCACCCGAATGCAGCAGGATACTCTTGGAACAAGAAGATGAACGATGATCCCGGCCACTCAGGCCACGGCCTGCGCCACAACCATCCTGCACAGCTCATGAGACAGGGAACTGAACTACGTCAGCCTATGGTAGACTCCACCGACTTCCATCCAAAGAATGGCCGGAGGGGATTGAATAATGAGTCGAGGGTATGTTTCTCGAAAGATAGCTATATCTTCAGTGGTTTAAAACACATCTTTTAAACTCAACCCGCCCATCTCATCTATTCAGGGGCCAAGAAAAAACAAGATCAATTACTCGGGGCCGTTGATACCTCCCGGAGGAAACACGGAGGACATGCTTAAAGAGCACGAGAGGCAAATCCAAGTGGCAGTGCGCAAGGCGCTGCTCAACAAAGTCAGGTCAAATTTAAACATCGAGACAAACTGCAATGGTTAAGAATAGATCTCTACTAGGCAATGCAGCAAAAGAGAACAACTTACATAAAATGTATATGGAAGTAAATTGCCTTAAAGATTAATGTCAAAGCAGAATTTGTAGCTGGAGGAGGGAATGCTGGTTATGGTTAGTTCAGTGCTAGTCGAGCAAATTTTAAGTAAAACGTACAAGTCTATGAGGAGATTTATATTTTGGGCAGGATAATTTTCTAACATTGTAGAAAATGTAATCATCTTATTCTTAAATAAATAGCTTCTAACAATCTAACTAGAAAAAATAGACTCAACTAAAAACACATAAAGAGCCGGTTTTCTAGGTGTCTGAATAATTTTTGCCAGCAAAAAGCTCTAGTTTTTGAAAGTTTCTTAATAAGGTTATTACAACAAACGACATCACACAATAGACGTAGAAAAAAGCAACAAGGATCACCAAATTTCTCTACATAAATAACTTCAATGGAGCAACAGCTTATCATCTGCTTAAAATTCAGCTGGTCAATTGATCAAACACCTTCTAGCATCAGCATTTAAAAAATTCTCTCTGATCAAATAAATAATTAAGAATGAAAATTTATTCGAATTAGAAGAGGATGAACTTCAATTACTATTATTACTGGAATTTCCATAGCTCAATTTCGCCATAACTAGAGCTGAAACCGATCGCCGCCTTTGCTCGGGAAATTTTGGCTTCGATCAAACAGATTTTGATCGTCTACACTAGCTATAATTAATTTAATATTTTAATTGGTATACATTAATTATTAAATAATTCGATTGTCCTGTTTACTTCCGACTAGATTGTGTATATTTTTATCTCTTTTGTTTTTTCCTCAAAAATTTAAATTTTGGCAATGTACTTGGTTAGTCTTCTTAGGATTATCCATCTAACATCTACCATTGTTACTAATTTAATTTTAGACTAACTCACATATCACATATTATTATATCCACTATTATCTTACCTAACAAGTACTTATATTAGAAATGGGCCACTCACCCCTTAAAAGGCCTCATAAGGGGGAGGGTTATCCACACTTATATAGATTAGATGGGATCTTCACCAAGTCGATGTGGGACAGAATTTAGAGAATTTATCACGCCCCCTCACGTGTGGGCCGGAAAGGACATCGGTCTTCCATCACGTGGGTAGGCAATGCAAGAGAAACCATCATCGATGTGGGCCGGAAAGGACATCGGTCTTCCACTCGTGAGGTAGATAAGAGATAAAGAGAAAACCATCATCGACTTGGGCCCGCTCTGATACCATATTAGAAATGGATACTCACCCCTTAAACCTAAATTATCATTTATTATGATAGAGAGGTCCGAAAATTGTTCAATGAAGCAATTTACATGAACGTTAAGACTACCCGAAATAATCCGATTCTCAAATGGTGTAATTTTCAACTAACACCTCTAAATTAACAAATTATTTGAGTTAATTTTTGAATTTCAGCCTAAACTGAACTAGTGAAGTAGTGAGTAACATTGAAGATATGATAATAAAAAAAAATTTAAATAAATAATCCACCTTAAATATTGAACATTTGTCGTTTCATCCTATCTCTTTCTATTATAATGCAGATCCAATTTCTCAAAATAATCGGCAGTTATTTGGCCAAGACTGCTACATAACTAAATCCCATATTTTTCTCAAACGAGAACTTTTATTAATTTTGGATATAGATTTTAGGACCGATTCTTATTAGCTTTCACTAAATCGGGATCTAAGATACGACCAAAAACATATGGTTTTCACTCTCATCTTATAAATATGTCTAAAGTAATCATCAATTTCACCTCACTCAACTCCACACCACTGTATTTTTTGACTCTTCTTAATCAAGAATTGGATGGTGCGTTTTGTTCTTTGTTTTTATACATTGTATATCTATGTCGTTTTCCATAAACTATTATGTTATTGAATTTTGTTATAGGCTGAACCGAATTCGAGGCCAAATACGGAGGCGGAGTTGAATAGTTGGTTGCCTATAACCGCGTCCCGTAAAGCGAAATGGCGGTATTCCGCTTTTCATTGCGTCACTGCTATGGTTGGCGCTGGCGTGCTCGGTTTGCCACTAGTCTTGGCTCGGCTGGTAAATTTACGACTTAACATACGTCAAGTATGATGTCATTTTTCAATTTTAGATGAGAAATCATTATTGATCATTTTTTGAAAAGAAAATATAATTTACATCTTAAAATATAATAAAATCAGTTATAGATCCATCAATTTTAAACTGTACTATTGACATTATGTAATGCCCTAATTCTTGGCATAGGATTCCTGGAGTCCTGGCTATACTTGTAGCATGGTTAGTAACATGGTACACAGTTTGGCTATTGATTCAACTCCACAAATCAGAGACGGGTAAACGGTTCGACCGGTTCACTGAGCTCGGGCAACATGCCTTTGGAGAATACCTAGGATTCTGGCTGGTAATGCCGCAACAAATGATAGTCCAAGTTGGATCCGACATCGTATACATGGTCACGGGAGGGAAATCGCTCCAAAAATACTTAGCTCTCATCACACCAAAAGCCGATATTCGAAACACTTATTACATCTTGATGTTTGCTGCCGTTCAATTGGTACTTTCTCAATCTCCCAACTTCAATTCCTGAAGATCGTCTCTCTTCTCGCGGTCGTCATGTCAATAAGGTGAAAGAAAATCTTCTTAGCATTTGGTTTATCGCATACTGTATATATCATTATTGTCTTGTCTAACGAATTGAACTGTCACCTTTAGTGAATAAATTAATGATTATATGAGTATAATGTCTGATTGAATTTATTTTGTGTAGCTACTCTTTCATAGCCACGGGTGCATCTCTATGGAAAGGCTTCACGGGGCACCACGTAGTTAACTATGGTGTCCGATCATTTTTGACATCTTTTTTTTTAAATTAACTTCTATATAAGGGAGGAAATTACAAATAAACTCCTACACTATAGATATGAGGAAATTATAACTGATGTCAAGAGGGCTCGAACTCGGCACCTCATGCAATAATGTCTAAGCTCCTTGCCGTTAGGACAAACGCTCTGGACACATCATTTTTGACATCTTCAGTAGCTTAGGAGTGCTATCATTCGCCTTTGCTGGTCACAGTGTGGCATTGGAAATTCAGGCGACAATCCCTTCAACACACACAAAGCCGTCGAAAAATTCAATGACTAAGGGTGTCACCGTGGCTTATCTTATCGTGGCGTTGTGCTATTTTCCCGTTGCAATATCGGGGTACTGGGCATTCGGAAATGAAGTCGAGGATGATGTGCTTCTTTCTTTGGAGCACCCGAAATGGCTCATTAGTGCTGCTAATTTCATGGTGTTCATTCATGTTATTTGAAGCTATCAGGTAAATTTATTCAAAGATAAAAGGAGTTATCTAACATAAAATGTGTTTTTTTCATATTTTTATCTTATCTCATCTTCCTTCAGTAACAGACGAGGGGACGGAACGCTTGCAATGCGACCCTATCCCGTCTTGTCCACCCGTAACATGACAAAGGGGGTTTGCATTGTGCACGCTCTTAATATAAGAATGTAGAATTGATTAAAATTCATGATTTTATTCTATTTTATTTAGGTATTCGGTATGCCTATTTTTGACAAAATTGAATCCGCGTTAGTCACAAAGTGGCATTTCAACCCGGGAAGACCTCTTCGTCTTGTCGCATGCAGTGCATTTGTTGGTAATTATCTACATTTTTAAAAATTTTATTAGTATGATTTATTAGCCTAATTAATTTGAAATTATTCAAGCTAGATAAAGTAAATATTAATACGCCACTGAATAGAAATTTGGATCTAACAATTGACTTGTATTACAATAAGATATTATTACGTAGAATTATTTGTATATTTAAAAAGGAAGGTAATCAAATGTAGGAAATAGGAAAAACATAAAATATTACTAAGTTTTAAAATTATGGAGTACTATGTTAAACCTTGAAATTATGTTCTTTTTATTTGCTGCAGAGTGTTCACCGCATTTATGGCTATGCTCCTTCCATTTTTTGGAGGATTATTGGGATTTATTGGAGGACTAGCATTTTCAAGCACATCTTATATTGTGAGTAAATTAAACTGAAGAAATTGTGAAACTATTTTTTCAAAAATCTGATCATATTATTTCAATTGATAATTATATATATATGATGCAATTTTGATGTTTAAATTTATACCAGATTCCTTGTGCTGTTTGGCTTAAAACCCAAAAACCTAAAGCATGGAGCATCCACTGGATTTTATGTTGGGTGAGTGCACAAATATTAATTAATTCGTTTTATGCTTTTAAAAATATCAATTTTTTTACAAAATTATAACATTATATTCATTCAATTTCAGACTTCACTGCTAATTGGATTTACTATCATGACGGTGGCACCAATTGGAGGAGCTCACGAGATCATCGTTTCATGGAAGAGTTACAAACTTTTTCAATAATAATAATTTGATCATTTTATTTTTTCTACAAATGATCCATTGGCACATTTCTATTTTTCTTGAAATGCTATCCATTTTATAGCAACTTTTAGTCACTTCGAAGTGTACTTTTGTTGTTATTCGTAGAATGAAATGCTATGAGAATTTTAGTTTGTTGCCTTTCACTCTGTATTTTATGCGTTAGATATACACAAATTCAATAAACTATATCTATTGTAGAAATATGGAGACCTTTTAATATCCAAAATACTTTTTGACCATAAAATGATTATTTCGCAAGTCTAAACAAATAAATGCTTTCACTATTTTCATCTGAAATGCTCATATTCCTACTAATTCTAATAGTCAAATTGCTAAATTAACAAATTATGAAAGATGTTAAATTTTTGCCCGTCTCACACTTTTCAAAAACTAAATTGTAAATTACGAAGTTTGTAATTTTGCAATTATCTCATCCGTCCTTTTTTTCAGCGAAATATTCAGTGACGTGATAAAATAGACCGACACAATTCATCATTCCATATTTCACCAAAAAAGAAAACGGATGAAATACTGTGAAAATTACAAAATTTATAATATACTAGCATTTACAATTTAATTTTAAAAAAAATAAACCCTTCATTATTTATCTGACAATTTATCCTAAAAAAAATACTAATACACTCATTTTTTCAGAACTGAAGAGCAACGGCCATAACCACCACAATCTTCAAATGCATTCCTCACCAATTTCATCCCCAAATCCAACTCCAATCGGTGGAATAGTTCACATAAACTCCAACCCTTTTGCTAGAGCTCAATTCCCACCTTCAATCCTCGTCAAATTCAAGGTCGCAGTTTCTCGCAGAAATTGTCACAAAAATGTCGTTTTTTGCAAAAGAAACAAATTTTGTGTGAGAAATTCCTCCAATCAAGAAGCGGAAGCCCAAATTTCTCAAGAAAAAGGAGCTCGCGATAATGACGGCGGTGGCCCCTCAACTAGCTTGTTGTCTTTTCTTTGCCCCTTGCTTAAGCTCTTCGCTGTAAGTAACTATGATTCAATTGATTGAAATTGTTTGCTTGTTTAGGAAATTTGGGCGTTACATGAATTTTACGGTCTAGGGTTTATGCTGCTGAATGTTGATTACACTATTTCTTGTTTTGATTAATCTATGCTTCTAAACCTGAAAGTAAAACTATTATATTAGTGATTTTAGTCCAAGAGCTTGTTTGAGCTCGAATCCATAAACATATCAGATAGAAGTGGTTGTAATTTGTGTTTGATAAAGAATTAAGCTACACGAAGTTTAGCTAAGTTAAAGCAACCAAACAAATTGTTTTGCATGTAATTTTGTTTGAGCTCGATTCGATAAGAATATCAAATAAATTTGAGCCTAATTTTGTGTTTGATAAATTTCATAGCTCCAGACTAGCATAAAAATGTTAAGCTACACGAAGTTGCTCAATTAAAGCTTGTCCATGCTCGATTCATTGTTATCATCAGACGAACTCAGACGCAAATTCTAGTACATGTTTGAATAGCTGTATGTTTAGTTTGATTCAACTTGCTTACAGCCTGCTTGTCTTGCAGGCAGGGGATCCGTCTGCAGAGCGGAACTATCTACTAGAGGTATCTTGAGCTTTTTGGGAAGCTTATATCTCTGTATAAAGGAATATAATTTGTAGATCCATCTCTTTTGTTTGCATTGATTTCATAAGATGTGTAGTTGAATTATTTCATATGATTGACAGACAAATTCTTGGGAAGTTAGTAAGATGTTATGTATGTGTTTCAATGAATTTTTCATATGTAATAGGAGGCTACATCTTCGTTATCTACTATAGCAAGGTTTCCGTGGGGTTCTAAGTCACTATCCGATGGTTTAAACAACGAACAAAGAGCAGATCCTCCACTGCCTCTCCAACTATATGAATTTGGTATCTTCTCTTTCCCATTTCTTTCTTGTTTCGTCTAGCTTTGGTCATTCATTTCCTTGTTTAAGTCCTTGTATAGTAAAGCATATCTCGTAGACTCTATGATATTTGTACCAATCAATTATCCCTTTAACTTCTGACTAACTGAAGCTTGTAGGAATTGTCAACAGAGGCATGCCCGTTCTGTAGAAGGGTTCGTGAGGCCATGACTGAGCTAGATCTCTCCGTAGAGGTACACAATCCAAACTTTCCATTTAAAATATACTCTTGTCTCTCATGGTCTCTATCAAAGATTGTTCCACTTTGCACATTTAAATTTTCAAGAAAAAAGTAAGAGTTTGAACGGCTGGTGTACTAAACGATCATGTTGGATGTCTACGTCGTCACTTCATCAAGTTATCAATTCACTGTCAATTGAGTGAAAATTCAGAATAACTAAAAGCAAAAATTTGCTCATGAGAAAAATAAGGGTGAAAGTTCTTGTATCTAGATTCAGTAACAGTTATCCCTTTCAAAAATCTTGAGTGATTTTCAGTGGTTGAATTTGCACAGTCGATTGTCATTCATGCAGATCTTTCCATGCCCAAAAGGGTCAGTAAGACATAGGGCAACAGTCAGACGACTTGGTGGCAGGGAACAGTAAGATTGCGTTGCTTTTCACTCACACTTGGTTGATTCGTAAATACTTAGTTCAAGATTATAATGTCTTCATTTCCTTACAACTTACAAGAGCAAATTATATCCCCATTCAGGTTTCCCTTCCTCGTTGACCCGAACACCGGAATTTCTATCTATGAAAGCAGTAAGTAACAGGCTGTTTTTTCAAATATATTTTGGAGGATTTTGTATTTAGGTGCCTTAGAAAATTTTGTTGTCTCATTCCTGGGTTTAAAAGTGGATTTTGGAATCCATTTAACTTGAATGTCGCGTCTATTTACTCCATTAATGATTGTGAATTTATCTGCAGGTGACATTGTTAAATACTTATTTCAGCAATATGGAGGAAATAGGAGTCCGTCATTCGGAATCTTGGAGAGGTATTTTAGTTTAGTACTACAATTATCGTTATTTTGGAACAATGTATTAAAATTTGTCACCTGTCTATTTTTTTTCTTTTAGTACATTTTTATATTCCATTATTTCCCACATATGTGATTTGGCTACAAGAAGTTCTTCATACCTTTTATCCTTTTCCTTTCATGAAGACCTTTTGGCATTTATTCTATGCTAAAAGTATGGTTAATCTCAGTTTGTGTCCCCAACATTCAGCGTTTTTTGAAAAATGTCAGCACCTTGCCATTTCAATCTTTCATTTTTATATGAAATTGGTAAAAATTGTAGACACAAACTAACTATGATTAACTATAAAAGAACAAGTATGTTTCAATCTTTCATTTTTATATGAGGGGTTGGGCCTTTGCTCTTAGGATGTTTGCATACTTTTAGATCTACTGATCTAGTCGAACACAAGAGATTTGAAGTGTTTTATTTGGTTTGTGTATCTATACTTACGTAAAAATAGCGTTGCTTACAAAATTGACTTGTCTATGATATGTATTTAATTTAAGGGTAACAGTGTCATATTTATCTGTTGTATCTCTGTCTATTATATGACTTATAAATTTGTCATTTTAAATGAGGTTACACATGCACTGCACACACTCCTCTAGGTTTTTTGAAGGGTGAATAAGTACAAATTGCACCTTCGCCAAAATTTCAAATATGTATATAACCTTGCAATTGTATCATTTTAAAAATGCAGCACACTGCTCACAGGTTGGGTACCGACACTACTTCGAGCAGGCAGAGGAATGACATTGTGGGAAAATTCAGTAGAACAATCGCCTCCTCAAAAACTGGAGCTCTTCTCATATGAAAACAACCCTGTAAGCATTAATGTTACACGATTCCTTCTCTCTGCGTGTGTGTTTGTGCGTGCTAATCTAGTGCTTACTACCAATCACTTGAAATGGGATCAAACGATATAATACTTATTTGGCAGTATGCTCGAATTGTTCGTGAAGCACTTTGTGAACTGGAACTTCCTTATATTCTTCAGAGCGTGGGTGAAGGGTCTATACGGGAAAGAATGCTCAACGAGATGTCCGGATCAAAAGAGGTCAGCTCATGTAACGTTCATAGCGCCTAGATCCATTTGTTATAGATAAATATTTATATAATGCAAAAATGGCTTGATTCAATCCCCACACTTCTCATGCATTATTGAAGGTTTTGCTAACTTGTGACCAAAAGTTTACGTGTAAGCTCTGAAACGGAATGTAATGCAGGTACCTTACCTTGTTGATCACAACACCGGCATGGAAATCAGAGATTACAAGAAGATCATTTCGTACTTGTTTGAAACGTATAGTTCGAAGAGAGTTCCTGCATATCTCCAGCAGTGAGTTCTGCCATTGAAGGAACTTTGTGCAGCATGATTCCATTATTTATTTAGGTATGTGTCTCTTCCATTAGTAATTTGAGATGTTGTAAAGGTTCACGTTATAAGTGGTTTAGTTGAGGAACACTTCGGTGTTTGTATTCGATTTAAGGGGAGGAACATTGTGGTGTTTGTCCCTAGACCTTCTAGTTAATATATATAAAGTTGAAAGTTGTCCAAATCATGAAGCAATGATAACTACTGATTTTGCAGTTAAAAATGATGTACGGCATTTAAATTAACTACTATCACACCCCGTGATACGCACGGACTAAGGTATTTTCAGATATTGATTTGAGAGTTAATACTCACAAATTATAATGTTTCAATGTGAAATAGTAAGAATGAAATAAGAGTAAAATATATACATTCGAATCCATTTTTTTGAAATTTTTAATAAATAAGTAGAGCATTCATCCACATATAATAGTGCCAATAAACCAGTAATATCTTTTGAGTGTCCATAAAAATAAATTAAGGACAACTAAAACCCATAATCAAAAACAAAAAATAAAAAAAGAAAGAAAAAACATTATATTGAAAAGATATTACTTGTTTATTGGCATGACTTGGAATGTGGCCACAAACCAAGTCACTAGACCGGCCAACCCGTACGCAGGCACACGGTCGACCATAGGTGTACACTAATCCAAGTTGGGTTTGCGGCCCTACAAGGACCCGAATTTGATTTAAATAATAAATGGCATTTCAGATAGGCACGTTAAAACCAAAATACGGCATGATAAACATTTTCACATTTCATTCCCATCGATAAAATAATTATGACATTGTCCTTATTTAAAAGAAAGTCCACCTCGAGTGTTTAATCTGAAATCATAATCTTTCTCTTGTGATCACGATTCACTTGCAAGATATCACCTTTAGAAATTAAAATAACACATAGTTCAACACAAGGAATCAAGCAATTAAATAAGATGCATGCATCATAAGGCTTCGATGTGTGTTGCTTAGTTTAAGATTTTGAATTGGTTGAGATGAAATGACAGCCGTCGGATGGGATCAGCAAGGTGGTGTTTGGAGGTCAGGTTACTGATGAGGAAGTTTAGAGTTTGAATAAGAGGTCAGAGATCTTGCTTCGCATTTCCTTTTATTTGTTATGTACGTTACTCTATTTTTCAATTTTATTTTGCCTAATTATGGTATGTTTCTGAAGTAAGCAATAATTTTTCTATTTGTCAATAATTTGCGTGAAATTCGGAGCTGTGGTGAGTGATAATTAAGTTATGCTGAGTGGATGTCATTGTTAATTGAAGAAAGCAGCTAAAATTTGAGATCTCTGTCTTCATTTCTGGTTCGGTTGTAGTGATCGTCAAGATCGAATGACTTAAAAGGCTGAAAAGGTTGAAAATTTGAATCTTGTGCGTGTTATTAGATCAAATTTATGATGAATTCAATCGTCTCTTGTAGATCTTTTTGTAAATTAGAAATTTTCAAGTGAAAATTTATATTTATGAATTTAAATAAAATTACAATGGCATTCTTGTTAATTTTCTCAAAACTCTCCTTTTACATATGTATAGATGGATAGATACTACAAAATAGTATACTAGTATTATATCAAGATCATTTGAATGTTGGCTTCCAAATGTACTAGAATATTTCGAAAATATTGCCCACATAAATTTATTAAATCTAAATATTTCAAAGCAATTCAAAATCAAATCCACCATGTTGTGAGGAATAGCAGGAAATATAATTAGCAAATGAATTTTAATTGTATTTTGAACCGGAATACAGATTCCTCTCCGAAAGGAAAAATTTCAGAAAAAATTATTAGATTCGCGTACCTTTCAGATTTTAAGATTAAATTTACTAACCTTTCAATAAGAATTTTTCAGAATATATGAATTGACCAAAAGATTTCATTAAATAACTAAAAATGTATTCTTGGATATGAGAAGCTCTATCCTTTACAACTATTATTATTTTTTTATTTGTAATTATTAAATATGATTGCTCATTAGAAAATGAATCATAAAACTGATTAATTAGCAGAAAAACATACGATTGTGATATGTTATTTAAAATAATTAAATAATGAATTGTTTATATGTTATCTGGGAAAAAAGAGAGAGAGAGAGAAGAGAAAAATGCAAAAATCCATATTTTGAAAATATCATATCCTAAATTCTGAAAGGCGAGCCAAATTAATTCCTTCTTTTTCGAAATTGATTCCTTCTTATTTGAATTGTTGACAACAGTTCAGATTCTCATGCGGTTTGAAATATATATCTGCTGAGCCAATTGAAAAATTGTAAAATCAACAGATCTTCCATCACAAAACCTCAAAAAATGCTGTCAGCTCTAATCCTCATAACCGCATTATTAGTCTTTCTCTCACGGCTACTCTTCAACCGCCCCCCGCCGCGGAAGCTTCCACCGGGGCCGAAGCCATGGCCGATAATCGGCAACATCCACCTCCTCGGCCCTTCCCCGCACCGCACCGCTCCCAAAAACACGGCGACCTTATGCTCATCAAGCTAGGAAATTCACCATCTCTGATCGCCTCTGATGGGGTACGGACTAAACAAGCCCAACAGCAGTGACGGCCCATCAGCCCAAAGCCCAAGGAAGAGTATCAGTTCGGCATTACCAAAGAGTTCGGCCCCAGCCTACAGCTCGGTAAAAGCCGACCAGTCAAACTCTACTCTCAGATCGGCTAAAGCTGCTCGGCAATAGTTCAGCAGTTCGGTCTCAGTATTCGACCGAACTGGAAGATAGTCAACTCATGCAGGATCACATGCAGGATAGTGGACCAAGTACAGAGATAGTGGACTCATGCAGGATCTCATGCAAGATAGTGGACCCATGCAGGATCTCCATGACCTCCACGACATCCACAACCATCATTAGTGGTGATGCAAGCCACGATCTTAGTTCAATGTATAAATAGAACTTAGATCAGATAGAAAAGGGTTAAGTTCTAAAGAAGTTCTCTAGAGATCAAATATCAAATAGCAAGTCTGTATTGTAAGCTGTAGAAAACAGATCAAGCAATACAACTCTGCCCTCTTTTCTTCCCGTGGACGTAGATTTACCTCAGTAAATCGAACCACGTAAATCTCTGTGTCGTGATCTGCATTTTCCTGCATTCATCACCATCAAAAATTCGCCAAACCATCACTGGCGCCGTCTGTGGGAAACAGAGAACCAAATTTGTGATAAAGCGAATTTTTGACCCTTTTTCCACCCCAAAAAAATGCATACCAGATCACATACTACCCGTAATACCGTTCGTGAAAACCATGAGGAAGCTAGTCCAGCCCGCAGGTCCGGAAAACAGCCTCGGGAGACATCTACTTCCAGTTTTCACGATGAAGGAACAAGCCGCTCAAAAGGTCCACACACCGAGTCTTCCCAGCAGCCTGATTTGAATGAGGCTGTCAAGCTGTTCTTGGCTGAGAAGCAGGATGAGTTCTTAGCCTTCCTGCAAAAGAGCCAAGAGCCGAAGACGAAAACGGTGGATTCTCCTTCCTCATCCAGACATGAAAGTCACTACCGCAGTAGTGCCGTGTCTTCCAGGAAGAAGAATCCTCAACCCCGACATGTTCCTGTTCCTCCTCGGTACCGGAATCACAGGAGATCTCCATCTCCTCCATACCGAAGAGATGTCGGGTTCGCCATGTACGGAGCATTGAAGACTCCGTTCTCGGACGATATCACCCGAACTCCCTTGCCACAGAACTACCGAACTCCGTCGATGACTTATGACGGGTTAGTGGATCCTCATGATTTCTTGGGACGCTATCAGTATAATATGGCGAACCAGGGTCTCAATGAGGTCCATATGTGCAAGCTGTTCCCCGAGCTGCTTATCGGGAACGCGAGAAGGTGGTTCGATAGCCTCCCCCAAGGCAGCATTAGATCTTACCGAGATCTAATGGATGCTTTCCACAGGAGGTTCTTTCAGAAAGCGGAAGCCCGGATCACTTCGGCTCAGCTGCTTTCTATACGTCAAGGTCGCGACGAAAAGATCAGCGACTTCATGACGAGATTCCACAAGGAATGCCTACAAGTAGATGATCTCAACGATCTACTTGTCATTTCGGCATTCCAAAATGGAATCCTGCCCGGAGCTCTCTACAGAAAGCTCGTGGAATGCAGTCCGCAAACAGCTCAAGAGATGTGGGACATTGCGGACCAGTTCTCCCGTGCCGATGAGGCAGACCGTCGCAAACGGTCTTTAGACAGCTCATCCCGAGGAGACAGGAGGAAGCCCGATCATAGCGATCAGGGACATCCTCGCCGAACTCCTTTTGGCGATCAGGGACATCCTCGCCGAACTCCTTTTGAAAGGATTCAAAGGACTCCGGTGCAAGACCGATTGGGGCCACGTCTCAATCCTGAGAAGCCGCCCGCTCAGTTCGTACCATTGAACAAGTCAAGAGCGGAAATTTTCGAACTGCATTCCGATATGTTCGAAAAGCCAAGGCGGATGACGAAATCGGCCGCGCGCCGACCTCAGGATCAATATTGCTCCTTCCATCAAGACTACGGTCACGATACCGAGGAGTGCCGACATTTGGCTGCAGGTATTGATGCCCTTGTGAAAGCAGGGACGTTAAAAAAATACCAAAGCAAGCAGCCGAAAAAGAACAAAAAGCAGGGAGGTGCGAACTGCGCTCCTCAGGATCCGAAAAGGCAACAGGATCCCGAAGACGATAACGAGCCGCAATATGATGGAGTAATCCTAACTATTGACGCTCTCCCTGCCGGGAAGACTAAATCGTCTCTGAAGTCATAGAGCAGAGGTTTAAAAGCTCGGTCTCCCACCCACAAGCAAACGGACTGAAGCCGTGATTCCGGTTGAGATCGGCATACCCAGTCCCCGAACTCTAAATTTCTCCTCAGAAATGAATGATGACGGACTGAGAGCCGAACTAGATCTGGCCGAAGAAAGAAGAGAATTGGCCTGCATAAAAGCAGCCAAGTACAAGGAGCAAGTAGCCCGGTATTATAACCAAAGGGTGAAAAAGCTGCAATTTCAAGTGGGAGATCTCGTCTTGAGAAACAACGAAGTAAGCCGAGCAGAAAAGCTGGGCGAACTCGAACCCACATGGGAAGGTCCATATCGGGTGTCAGAAGTCCTCGGCAAAGGGTCTTACAAATTGACTCACGTGTCAGGAGCACAAGTACCCCGAACATGGTACGTTTCCAACCTCAAAAAGTTCCATTTGTAAGAGACAGTCCGGTCTGTCAGTCTTGTGTCTAGTTCGGTCCTAAGGCTATGTGCGTTTTTGTCTCTATGTGCTTTTTATTTGTCTAGGTGTGTTTTGTCTATGTGCGTGTCGTCTCTTACAAATGTTGCTGAGGTATCTTGTTCTTCGAAGGCTGATCCCCTTTTTAGAACATATATAAGCCTACGATTGTGAGTCCAAGCTTCTAAAGAGGATACAAGACCACAATTCGGCTTAAGAAACAAGCAGTTCGTCTGAAACGAACTGCAACAATAAGCCAACGATTATGAGTCCAAGCTTCTGAAGAAGATACAAGACCACAATTCGGTTTAAAAAACAAGCAATTCGTCTGAAACGAACTGCAACAAATGGATAGTCCGATCCACGCGATAAAACTCGCCGAATTAGGACAAAGGAAAGTCCGATCCAAGCGATAAAACTCGCCAAATTAAGACACAAGCTTAGTCCGGTCAAAGATGTTTATTTCATCAGACCAAAGACGAGTCCGGTCAAAGATGTTTATTTCATCAGACCAAAGACGAGTCCGGTCAAAGAAGTTTATTTCATAAGACCAAGGACCAAGTCCGGTCAAAGAAGTTTACTTCATAAGACCGAGGACAAGTACGATGAAATTTTTTCGCTAAGCTGTAAATACACAGTGTTAGAAGCGAAAACAAAATTTCATTTTTCAAATCTTGTTCGGCACACAACTCCGCTACCCTACGAGATGGCGTTACGCTATTACAAAGGACTATTCTACTGTCCAGGGTTGCTAAAGTTGAGCCATCTATTCACAAAATCCTCGTGAAGCTGAGTTCGGGCGTTCCGGGCAGCTGCAGAATAAGCAGGTCGACGAGATGCTCTAATCGACCTGCCACCTCTTCTCTGAGCCCAGGAAGCCCTAGCACCTCGGCGGCGAAGAGTCTCTTCACGAAGCATTTGCCGATCTTGCTCACTCATAACCACAGCTCCTCTGCGAACTTCAGTCCGTCCTCGACTTGACGTCTCTGGTTGTCCCTGAGTTCGTTGCTGACTTGGAGTAGGGTTTTGAGCAAGTGAATCAGAGGTTTGAGCTGGAGTACTAGCATCTGTTGGCGGGAAATGCCTGAGGAATCTCTCAATTGAGGGACGCCGGGAAAGAACTATGTCGTACCGAGAAGCCCAGCGCCGCAATGATTTCACGACTTGTTGGCAAGCCGAGCTCTCCAGCGCATTGTTCCTCCGGAGTACATGATATTCCTCCCACAGTTCGTCAACTCGTTCCTGAACTTCAGAGATGGTCATTCCCCCACGCCTGCAGATGAAATCCTCATACGCAGTCCTCTCAGCGACGGCAGTGTTCAGCTCGGCCTCCAGATCCTTCTTTTCGGACTCTAAGTCCTTATTATCGGCCTCCAGCTTCACTGAACGAGCCAAGAGTTCGTCATTCTTCACCTGGTCAGCTATGGCTCTTTTCTCAGCTTCGTCTAAAGCCGAAGAGTACAGCCGCTTCCAGTGAAGTACCTCCAGCTCCTTAAGAGTTCAGAATATAGAGCAGCTATGTCAGTTCGGCATTTCAGATTACTGAGCAGGTAGTAAACCACAACAGGAGTAAAAGAGAGTACGAAAGGCTATACGAAGACACAAGAGCAGAAAGAAGAATTTTTTCATTCATAAGAAAAAATTTTTTCTACACAAGGGCTTCAAGGCCGTTTTACAAGAAGGAAGAAACTAAACTAAGAGAAGGGAGACGAAATCATACTCCGCCAGCTTCGTCTCCGCCTTCTCGGTGAGGTTCAGCTTCCTTCTCCTTGTCTGCTTCAGCTTCAGCCTCGGCCTCCCTGCTCTCCCCAGCCTGCTCGGCGCCACCGTAGCCGATCTGCTGCGCCTCCTGCTCGGCCTGCTCATCGCCGGTCTGCCGCTCATGCTGCTCGGTCTCACCCTCTCCATGGAAAATTGGAGCGGGTGAAACTGACCCTATGGAGGCAAAGATAGCCTCCATGTTCTCATCGCGGTCAGCTCCGCAACTACGAACTTGGTCTGCAGAAAGCAGGACCGAGGACGAAGCAAGCTCCTCAAGCACCGGCAGACTCTGAAGCCGAGCTGCTATCTCTCGGCCGTACAGCGGCAGGATGACTTCGGGACCCTGCTCGGCTTTATCGGTCATCAGTTTCAGAAGATCACCGACAAAGGCCGAGAATTGGTTGCTCAGAAAGAGTTTCTCCACGAAAGCACGGAGAGCCTCTCCTTGGGCAACCACGGCGGCAGCATCCCTCCGTTTCGTCTGCTCTCGCTGGATGACGAGCTGGTTTTTGGCAAATTGAGCTTCATCCTGGGCCGAAATCCTAGCAGCTCTGGCTTTCTCAAAGTTTGCCTCAGCCTGCTCGGCCCGGTGACAAGCAGCCGCCAACTTCCTCTGCATCTCAGCATAGTCGTTGGACGCTTTGGAGAGTTCGACGGCGACGAGCTTGGAGAGCATATCGTTCCTCTGAAAATGGAAAAAGCAAAAAGTCAACAGAGGGGCTACAAAAAATACAGAGGAAAGAAGCAAAGCCAAAGAATCAAGAAGACAATTCACCTCGGCGAAGTCCGTGGGCCATGCAAAAGGCTCACAGACATTTTCCGAAGGGGGCCCCATGACGATGTCTCTCTCCGACGCTCTTGGGGGCTTCTGGGCCTTCCCCTTCCCCTTTGCCGAAGTCGACTCCGGCTTCTTCGGATCCGAAGAGGTTTTTTGCCTCTTCGGAGTCCTCTCGGCATCAGACGCCGAGCTGGTGGTTTTCGGCCTCTCCGGCTCCTTGGACTCCGAAGATTTGCGGCTCAGCTTATTCAATATGTTCACTACCGAAAAACAAGGAAACAAGGTTAGTTTTCGCCGCTAAAGCAGTAAGGCATAAAAAAGAAATCCTCACCCTCAGTCTCTTCGTCCGAAGACGAGATATTGAACACGAGGTCGCCCTTGACGAGCTCAGTTTCCGAGTATTGTTTCCTAATCATAGGAATCTTATTGAGCTCGCCCTCGAGCTCGGCCAACGGTTCTAACCGAGGATGGGGAATCACGGACTTCGGCCCTCTCCAAGGAAAGCCCGGAGCCGAAGTCCTATTATAAAAAAAGAAACGGTTTTGCCATTTCGGCCACTTGGTTTTGCAGAAGGCCCTAAAAGGCTGTAAGGGGATCAAGTAAAACCAAGATCCCTTCCTTTTAAACTGGAAAAAATTAAGGATTGCCCGCAGAGACAGATCCTTATCTAGCCTACGGAGTTCGGCAGCAAAAGCCGACAAGTGCCTCCAAGAATTCGGAGTCACCTGACCTAAAGGGAGTTGAAAAAAATCAAGAAGCTCTACAAAAGGTGGGGGAAGAGGGAAACGAAGCCCGCATTCTAAGCAGGCTTCGTAAACGGTGGCATAACCCTCCGGCGGGTCGTTAGCCCTATGATCATCGTCGGGAACCACCGCCTTCCCCCCGGGAAGAAGATATTTTTCGTGTAGAGATATCACGGTGTCCTTACTCAAGACGCTGTGAAAGTATTCTACAGTCTTCTCCCCGGACTCTTTCCGGCTAGAAGACCCCTTGCCCCCTTTCCTACCGCTACCCAACTCAGAAGAAGAAGAAGAAGACATGGTTCTTACTCTTTGCAAAATCTGAAGAAATTCTGAAGAAATTCTTGAAAGCAGAAGGAAATTTTTACGCAAAAGAGACAGAGTACAGAAGAAGCAATAGCAAAAGTATTCAAAGGATGAAGAAAGGGCGTATTTATCAGATTCGGAGAAGATTTCAAAATCATCGCACCGTTTCGAATCCCACCTTTTTAGGATTCAACGGCCGGATTTTACTGTCGCATTTAATGCAGTCACGCGCAAGGCACGTCCCCTGACGTCAGCCTCCCCCGTACCTTTATCAAAATGCCGAAGTGACTCGCTTCGCCGAAGTGATTCACTTCGTTTTTCGGGGGGGGTAGTGATGGGGTACGGACTAAACAAGCCCAACAGCAGTGACGGCCCATCAGCCCAAAGCCCAAGGAAGAGTATCAGTTCGGCATTACCAAAGAGTTCGGCCCCAGCCTACAGCTCGGTAAAAGCCGACCAGTCAAACTCTACTCTCAGATCGGCTAAAGCTGCTCGGCAATAGTTCAGCAGTTCGGTCTCAGTATTCGACCGAACTGGAAGATAGTCAACTCATGCAGGATCACATGCAGGATAGTGGACCAAGTACAGAGATAGTGGACTCATGCAGGATCTCATGCAAGATAGTGGACCCATGCAGGATCTCCATGACCTCCACGACATCCACAACCATCATTAGTGGTGATGCAAGCCACGATCTTAGTTCAATGTATAAATAGAACTTAGATCAGATAGAAAAGGGTTAAGTTCTAAAGAAGTTCTCTAGAGATCAAATATCAAATAGCAAGTCTGTATTGTAAGCTGTAGAAAACAGATCAAGCAATACAACTCTGCCCTCTTTTCTTCCCGTGGACGTAGATTTACCTCAGTAAATCGAACCACGTAAATCTCTGTGTCGTGATCTGCATTTTCCTGCATTCATCACCATCAAAAATTCGCCAAACCATCAGCCTCATCGCCCGAGATGGCCAAACAGTTCCTCAAGGTGCACGACGCCAACTTCGCCACCAGGCCCGCCCTCGCCGCCGGCAAATACACCGCCTACAACTACTCCGACATGACATGGTCCCCCTACGGCCCTTACTGGCGGCAAGCGCGTAAAATCTTCCTCTCCGAGGTCTTCCACCCAAACCGGCTCGAATTCTTCAAGCCGGTTCGGGATGAGGAAGGCCGGGCCTTCCTCTCGCGCCTGCATGCCCTCTCGGGAAAGCCGGTCCTGCTGAGGGGGCATCTGTCGAGATTTACGCTGTCGAACATAAGCAGGATGGTCGTGAGCAACAAGTATTTTGGTGATGGAGAAGGGTCGGTTTTCGAGCTTGGTGAATTGCAAGGCATGTTGGATGAGTGGTTTTTGCTGAATAGGGCGTTTAACGTTGGAGACTGGATACCGTGGCTTGGCTTCCTCGACTTGCAAGGCTATGTTGGGAGGATGAAGGAGCTGTACAAGAAACTTGATAGGTTTAATGAGCATGTGATTGATGATCATCAAGCTAGGAGATCGGACGAGAAATTCACCCCCAAAGATTTGGTGGATGTGTTGTTGGTGATGGCTGAGAAGCCTGATCTTGAGGTTAAATTTGACAAGAGATAGTGTCAAAGCATTTTTGCAGGTACTATCATTTACAAGATGTTTATTTTAAACTTTTGTGATTTATAGTATAATAGTATTGATTTGCAGTTTTTAGATTTTTATAAGTTAGTAGTATTACTTTTAACTAGTAGTATATGTTTGTGCTATCTGTTGTAATTGGATGCTAATCTGCTGTGATTTGGAATAAATATTGAATAGTTTCAATCTTTTTTGTTTTCTTTTTTAAAGAGTGTTCATATGCCTAAATTATAGTATTGGTATAGTAGTATTTTCATAAATAAATTCCACATGTGTAATTTTTATTAGTGTATTAGGAGATGTATGACTAGATTTAGGAGAGAGAATGAAGAAGAGATGGTGTTTTCATTTTAGGAAACATGCCGCTTTAAGTGAGACGAACGGCGTAGTATTTATCTTTTATTGAGTAGTTTCTTGTCAATTAGTTGTTCACTAATATAGTTTGAGTTGTGGCCTTTTTGGAGAATGGAATCTTAGTCTAGGAGGAGTGCTTATATGTTTCATTATACAACAATTTCTTCATCATTTATCATGCCTATCATATTAACAAATACTTATACTGCTTCCGCCTTCCACTCTGTATTATTGTAGGACTTGCTAACCGGTGGCACGGATACCTCGGCTAAAACAGTCGAATGGGCTATCCACGAAGTAATGAGGCACCCTCGAGTAGCTGAAAAGGTGAGAGAAGAATTAGACCGGGTAATCGGAAGGGAGAGATGGGTGGAAGAGAGCGACTACTCTCGATTACCTTACATTGATATGATGGTAAGTAACTTTTCCTTCTTGCCATTTAGCTCCGGGAGAAGGAGATGCCCCGGACACAAGCTTGGACTTAAGCTTGTTCGGACAACGCTGGCTAATTTGTTGCATGGTTTCGATTTGAGGTTGGTTGAGGGCATGAAGCCTCAAGATGTATGTCTTGAGGAACTATATGGGCTCACTGTGCATCCTAAAGAGCCTCTTCAACTTATCATGGAGCCTAGACTCCCATCCCACCTTTTCTAAGTTGTGTTCCTTGCATTTATTTAGCTATTAAACATGATTTATGTTGTTACATTCTGTTTCTTTGACCAGTACTCCGTTTTTCCCAATTTTCCCAATTGAGTTGAGTTATATATATTCCTTTTGAAATGGCCCAATTGAGTTGAGTTATATTCCTTTTTTTTTAAAAAAACAAATATTTAATCTGTCTTATTTTATAAAGTCAGAAATTTATAGCCTTCTTTCTCGTTTGTGGATAGTAGTTTCCATGAAATTCATGAAAGTGTGATTTTCTTAATTTCTTGGATAGTGATGTTTCCTAACACTTGTGTTTGGTTAATAATCTGAAAATGGATTGATAGGTTTACAAAGTCAAGCTATTTAGACAGGTGAGGAATTTCTACTTGTAATTGTTTAGCAAAGATCAATCCACTTGCCAAAAACACTTCAACCAATCAATTGTTATTAACTACTTGATTACATTTAAACCACGTCTCACACCACACTATTTTTTTATAGCATCTGATTCTCAACCACATACTTCATTTACCACGAGTAAAATGTCATGTAAACATATGAAAACTAATCGAAAAATATTGGGAAAACATTAATTAAATTCCTTCCAAAAACAAGGAAAATGCTAAAATAACAAATATTAAGGTGCTCAAATAGTGAAACAATTTTTGTATTTGCACAAACAAAAACACCAATTAATTTTGGAGATTCAAGTGATACCATAAGCATAAGGCCTAGTTTTTGTAATGAATATTGGACATTAAGTTGTGTAAAAAAAATCTAGCATGAAGTATGGATATTGAATACTAATAGATAGTGAATAGTAGGCGTTTGAACTAAATTTTAAATTAATTTATAGGTCCATAAAAAATAGACTAGTTTTATCTTTATTGGTCGTCCACCTAAATTAGACTAATTCTAAAAATAGAAAGTTTTAAAAACTAATAATGTGAACCCCACAAGCTACTAAGTACTAACACTACTTACATCACTTTTTCTCACGCTCTCTCTTAATTTACCAATTGCGCATTAAAATTCATTTATCTATCCCTTATGGACGATTATAATAATAAATATTTAAAAATACAATTATACCCCTTGCTCTAGCGTGGACAGCCACTGAATACACTACCACATATAGTAGTATTTGAAAAAACAAACTTTCAAAATGAAATAAGTGAAGAGACAAAAATAAATTTAGAATCCAATCAATCATCTAGTACTATAAATTTAGTAATGCAAAAACCATCATTCTTCACTACCAATGGAGATCTCATGGCTTCTTCTAGCCCTAATATACACCGCTGCAACATACTTCATTTCGAAAATAGCCAAAAGTAAACGAGTGCGGGAGCAAAATCTCCCGCCTGGCCCAAAACCATGGCCTATAATAGGCAACTTGAATCTCCTCTTGCCCATCCCCCACCAATCCCTCCACCATTTATCCCAAAAATAAGGAAAAATAATGCTATTTAAATTCGAAAAATTCTCAGTCCTAGATCGTCCTAGATCGCCTCGTCCCCCGAGATGGCCAAAAACACTTCAACCAATCATTTGTTATCACTCAATTCTCAACAACAT
The DNA here is from genome assembly GCF_004379255.2 of Salvia splendens. Taxonomy (NCBI): domain Eukaryota; kingdom Viridiplantae; phylum Streptophyta; class Magnoliopsida; order Lamiales; family Lamiaceae; genus Salvia; species Salvia splendens. Next base: position 898,609 of record NC_056032.1, read on the forward strand.
ACTTCACTTACCACGAGGAAAATTTTAAGTAGGCTTATGAAAACTAATTCCTGAAAAAAATCGAAAAATGCCGGGAGAAAATATTAATTAAACCCTTTCAAAAGGCTTCCTTCCAAAGAATTAAAATGCTAAAAAATCCAAATTTTAAGGTGCTGAAAAACTAAAATCTCAATATTTATGAGGCTAATATAAGTGACACAATTTTTGTATTTTTAAACAAAAACATATTAATTTCGAAGATCCAAAAGATACATAGTTATAACCCTAGCTGTAGATAAATTTTGTGTAGAAAAATAGAAATTTCGTCAAGATTTTTATATAGCAAGCCCATATATATTAATTTGGCCACAACAAAGAGATAAACAAAATATTGACATCTAATATTTGGGAATTTTGATTTTAGGTGCAACAAATAATCACATAACATGCAACAGTTAGAGCGATCCGAGTTGCGATAGACAACGCGCGGAGTGTGTAATATAATTGCCTTCCTCTCTCTCCATACTTTTTGTAATGAATATTGGACAATGATGAGTTGTGTAATATAATAGCTTATGAAGTGTAGATATAGATAATAGATCTTGAATAGTACTTCTGAACTAAATTTAGGAGTAATTTATACGAAATAGTAGTAAATAATTATATAATATTAAGGATACATTTATACCCCTTACTCTAGCGTGGATATGCCAGTGACTAACACCACCACCACCACCACCACATATATTTGATAAACAAATGTCCAAAATGAAATAATTGCACACTCAAACAATAAAATTAGAATCCGATCAATCCTCTATAAATTTACTAATGCAACAACCATAATTCTTCACAAACAATGGAGATCTCATGGCTGCATCTAGCCCTAATATACACCGCTGCAGCATACTTCATTTCCAAAATAGCCAAAACTAGACTACGACGGGAGCAGAAGCTGCTCCCGCCGGGCCCAAAACCATGGCCTATAGTAGGCAACTTGAATCTCCTCGGCCCAATCCCCCACCGATCCCTCCACCGTTTATCCCAAAAATACGGCGAAATAATGCTACTGAAATTCGGAAAATTCCCGGTCCTCGTCGCCTCATCCCCCGAGATGGCCAAACAGTTCCTCAAGGTCCACGACGCCGTCTTCGCCTCAAGACCCACTTTCGCGGCCTACAAACACGTCAGCTTCGACTACTCCGACGTCTCCTTCTCTCCCTACGGCCCCTACTGGCGAGAAGCGCGTAAAATATACATGACGAAGGTGTTGAACCCCCAAAAAGTCGAGAGCTTTGAGCCCATCCGTGTCGAGGAGAGGCGCCGGTTGTTCTCCCGTTTAATGTCGTTATCTGGAAAACCGGTTGAGCTGAGAGAGCATTTGTTGGGCTTCACTCTCTCGGTTGTTTCGAAGATGATTTTCAAGGAGAAGTATTTTGGTGATAAAGAAGATAAATCCGTTTTGGACATGGATGAGATGAGGGAGATAGTGAGGGAGTGGTTTGTGCTAAATGGAGCGTTTAATATTGGGGATTGGATTCCGTGGGTTGAGTTTCTTGATTTGCAGGGATATGGGAAGAAGATGAGGGCTTTGCGGAGGAAAATGGATGGATTTTGCGACTATGTGATTGATGATCATTTGGAGAGAAGAGGAGAAGGTGAGAATGATTTTGTGGATGTTTTGCTGCAGATTGAAGATGGAGTTCAATTCACAAGGGATTGTGTCAAGGCATTAATAATGGTACACTATCATTATATTTCAATTCCCATTATATATACTATCCAAAAACTTGTTAATTTGTCTTAAATATTGTTGCAGAATTTGTTGGTTGGCGCGACGGATACCTCAGCTGGAACGATTGAATGGGTCATGCTCGAACTCCTCAGACACCCGCGCGTTATGGAAAAGGCGAAAGCAGAGCTGAACAGCGTGACCGGAAGAAATAGATGGGTAGAAGAGCATGACATGGCTCAATTGCCATACATATATGCCGTCATCATGGAAACGTTGCGCCTACATCCAATTGCTACACTGTTAGCCCCTCATTGCGCCATCGGGGATTGCAACGTTGCAGGCTACAATGTCTCGAAGGGCACACTCGTCCTCGTTAACGCATGGAGCATAGGGAGGGACCCGGACTCGTGGGATGCTCCAGAAGAGTTCTTGCCTGAGAGATTCATAGGAAAGGATATCGAATTTATTACAGGATCTAACTTTGCAGTGTTGCCATTTGGGTCGGGCCGAAGAAGATGCCCGGGAATGAATCTTGCACTTAAGACTGTTCCAACAACGTTGGCTAATTTGTTGCATGGATTTGAGCTTAAATTGGAGGAAGGCATTAGGGTTGAAGATATAAGCATGGAGGAGCAATATGGATTAACTACTATTCCTAAACATCCTCTTTCTCTCATCATGGAGCCTACATTGCCAAGTTATCTTTATTGATTTCTTAATACTTAATCAATGAGGCTGCATTATATTGCTAACTTTTTAACTCATCAACACCTGTATTCAAAATGTCAACAAAATTATGTGTTGACATTTTTAATACACTCTATTGATGAGTTAGCAGAGTTAGCAACTTAAGAAAGTTCGCAATTGATCACACCTCTAATCAATGAATATTTTATCTATATATGAAACGTGACTTATCTTTATTGATTTTCTTAATGCTTAATCGATGAATATTGTTATCTATATATGATACCTATAGAAATAGATTGCGTGGTGAGACAAATATGATATCTTAGCGTAATGGTTGGAGATGCTCTTATATCATTTTATATGTTTACACTAACTATACTCGTATATTGCAGTACATTCTATAACACGATTTCGATGAAGACTTAAAGACCTTATGATCATTGGATATATTAATTGAGTTTCTTGAGTGGACACTGAAATCAAAACTCTATGAATTGCTTGTTTCAAAGTCTTTATTTGATTATTTATCTTATCTTAATTTAGTTGCAAAAATAAGAAAATCATGCACACAATTGATCGTCTTAATAGTTTAAGTAGTACATGTTGATTGATATTACAATACTCAGATTTGATTTACTAATTTTCGTGGATACGATATGCTTCATTGCCGAATCTGTTCTATTGTTACTATTTACTTGCCATTTTGCAACATCCTAAATAGTTTCGTCAACTTATCATGGAATCTAGACCATCACCCAACCTTAATTTACTAAGTTATGTTTCTTGCATTAATATATAAATTAATATTATATATTTCAGTATAATTTATAATCATATGATAAGTTTTCACAAGCTATTCTATCTGTGTGTAATTATAGTTTTAGGCATACTTCAGTCAAAACATATAAAGGTGGCCTACAAATTAATCAATTATTTTAAAATTAATATCAATTCATTTTCAAAACATATAAAGGTGGCCTAGAAATTAATCAATTAATTTAAAATTAATATCAATTCATTTTCAGAAGATCAATTCGATGGCCTAAAAAAATATTTGGGCTCTGACCCAGAAAATTGGCCCATCATGACAAAATGAACCTATTCATATTATAAGTGAGTAATTTATTCTACATAGTCTTTTTTCTTATTATTATAATTGTTTTTGTCACAGCATTGACCCAATAATTTAGTAATAATATTGGGACACAATTGATTACCCACTAAAAACCTTCCTTATTAAGCAAACCATTGCTAAGTAATAGTAATTCATTCTCTCTTTGACTCAATCGACCCATAATTTCCATGCAATAACCATTTACGTCGTAGACTCGTAGTAAAAGAGGAACATTCTCAAATGTCAAAGATTCTAGCAATTGCCCAATTATGAACCCTCTAAAACTTCTTTGATTATTATTTTGACTCGAATTGATAAAATAAACCTACAGGCATCTTTGTAATTTTAGAAAACAATTATTTTATGACTAGATCATTCAAAAATAACATACTCCTTCCGTCCCATTAAATATGCAACATTTGACACATCGATTTTATGTAGTGTTGTTTTGTGAGTTAATGAAGAGAGAGTAAAGTAAGAGAGATGAAAAAGTAGAAATATAGATGTTTTTATTTTAGTAAAAGTTTCATTTTTAATGGGACAAAGGAAAACGTTTCATTTCTAATGGAAAAAAAAAATATTTTGCTTTCTGAACATAATTTGACATCTACCATCAAATACTAGCTAGTATTATTGTAACGATCAATCTTATTATACATAATTTACACAATTAAAACGAATTCCCTTTAAACAAGAGAAATGCAACATTATTTTCAATTTCAACTTTACTTTCTCCATTTCAGTAAAAATGATATAGGGTAAAACATTTGGTATGAAACATAATTACCTCACCAAATTTCAATACTCAAAAACTTTTGAAAACTTCAAACGTCCAAACCCTAAATCTCCGCAATTCACTCATGAACATATAGATACAATCTACATAAACACTCGATCTCCTCCCATTCTATTGGATCTGTGGTTGTCGGCGCTTCTATCCAGTGTTTTGGTGATAATTCATTGTTTGAATTGCATATCGCAAAGTTTGGAGATCGATTTGAATCCATGGAGGCTATCGAGGAACTGGTGCAGCTCTCGGAATCGATGCGGCAGGCGTCGGCACTGCTCGCCGATGAGGATGTTGACGAGACGACGTCTTCGTCTTCTTCATCCAAGCGCTCGTCCACTTTCCTCAATGTCGTTGCTCTTGGAAACACTGTGAGTTAGCTCAATCAGAGGTTTCTTTGCAGTTCGTAGTTGAATTGGTTTATTGTTGTTGTACGGTCTAGATCTCTGGGGTTGGCCATTTTTGGGATCTGGATTTTGATTCAATTAATGGAAATTGCGGTTTATCTGATCTAAGCGGGAACTTTTGTTTGAGTAATTTAGCTGATTGCTGCGAAATTCAGCTTGTAATTCACTGGATTGGGCAAGTGAAGCAGATCATGTGGTTATGTTAATCGATTGGTTGGTGGGATTTATTCATGATTAGTGGGTTTTATTGAGCTGGGGAGTAGTATAGGAAAATGAGCATAAGAAGGGTATTTTGCATCGCTGTTGCGATTTACTTTTGCAGAATGGTGAAAAGCTAGTTGCAAAACTAAATTAATACTAGTTAGCTGGACTTATACTGCCCGATAACAGAAAAGTAAAAAAACAGTACTTTATTCTGAACTATTGATTGATCTATTTGTTTCATTTTCTCTATTTCCACCACTAGCCTATAATTTAAGTATTGCAATGAGATATTTGAGGAAAGAATTAAGATGCCGTGTGCTATTTCTGTTACGAGGTCTAGCTTTCAAGTTATTTGATTGAAGATTTTGTCGATGGACTGCATTTTGATATGCATTAGAGTTGCAGACATGCCCCTTTTTGTTGAGATATGTTCATCTTTTACTTCTCTTATTCTCTGTGGTAGTTATTTTAAACAACACGCACAAAAAAGAATAGAAAGAAAAAAGTTAACTAAACGCAATGAAGTATCCTACCAAAAAGTGTCATGTACTTTGTTTTCACTTTGCACTGAATGGGGGCTGTTGGTTAAGATGTTTGAGTGCATATGTGTGACATACAAATTCTTTATGGAGTAGTATTTATAACTGAATGACTGAAAAAAGGAAGTAAGTATTATTTCTTCAAGATCAGTGCTCATGTCTTGTCCGAGTCAGTTAGAAACTTGAAACGATGAACATGTACTATATGCATGAATTATGGCCTTCCTCTGCCAAGTAATTTACGAGATTTTTTTCAATCTGTTGTAATACTACTAGATATGTGGTAGTATGTAAGTATCTCATACCTAGTGGTCATAATTCTGCATAGCATGTTGAATGTGTGGTAAAATGGCATGTGCGAAGAGCTTTAATTAGGAGCTAACAGGTTGGTCAATGACTGTATATTGGTTCTCCCCTATATAGGTCGAAGAAAATCATCTGTTGTGTCTCTAGCTATTCTTGCATTCTCCAATTTGACATAAGTCACATAACATTTGTGGTAAATGAGATATCTGCATGTTTTACTATTCTTTGTATATAAGATAGAAATTTAATTCCCATGATACTTGTTTTTTCAGGGTGCAGGTAAGTCAGCTGTACTGAATAGTCTAATTGGGCATCCAGCATTGGTAAGTATGCTGTGTCACAAATATTGTATTTTGAGGTTGATTGGCATCTTCACGTGTAAAGTCATTTTTCCTGAAAGCTGCTGTTAATTTTTGTAGCCAACTGGTGAAGGTGGTGCAACCCGTGCTCCAATATGTGTTGACTTAACACGGGATAGTTCATTAAGCAGCAGATCTATCATGTTGCAGATTGATAGTAAATCTCAAGCAGTTTCTGCAAGTAAGTCCTCTAACTGCACACTACTCATAAAACAGATAATATGACTTCAAATCTGGTCTGTTCCTTGTTTTGTAATGAGAAAAATTCTTGTCACTTGATTTTATCATTGCATTAAATCATTCTTATTAATTTAATATTCTGCCTTAGGTGCACTTCGACATTCATTACAAGACAGGTTGAGTAAAGCATCTGGCAAGAGCCGTGATGAAATATATTTGAAGCTCCGAACAAGTACAGGTGAGTCTGCTTTTGGAAACGATATGGATTAATTAGTTTACTCATTTTTATCTTCTATCAGGTGTTCTGGCTGTGCTGCTGATATATTTTTTTCTGTTGTTTAGAAAAGCGAATCTAATAATTTTATTTCATAATAATGTTGGTATTTGCAACAAAATGAGGTTAGTTATCTAACTTTTTATCTTCATGTTATGGCAGCTCCTCCATTGAAATTGATTGATTTGCCTGGAGCAGATAAGGGAAATGTTGATGATTCATTGGTGAGTACCTTCTTAACAAAATTTGATTTCATTGTACAGGTGAAATAAGCATTGGAATTTAAAATGGAATTCAATCTGATGAAGATGGATTGCAGTTACACTTTTCTTGAATTTTTGATCATGTGCCCTACTTTGGCCTTGCTGAGTTTTGACCTTCTGACTCTGACTGAATGATACTAATAATTGTTAATCATACCCTAGGACCCAAAGTATTGATTTTCTGTTGTGTGATTGAATTTCTCTTCATTTCAGAGTCTGTATGCTGAACGCAGTGATGCAATTTTACTGGTTGTAATACCTGCTGCCCAGGCTCCTGAAGTTACATCAGCCAAAGCTATTAGAATTGCAAAGGAACTAGACGGAGAATGTTGGTTTGCTAGATCCATTTTTATCTCGATTAATATATTTAAGATGGGAAGAAAATAGAAACAAAATGTTTTTGTCAAAATCTGTTTATGTTTCTGATTAACTTATGTTCACTTCTTAATTAGGTACTAGAACCGTTGGAGTGATTAGCAAAGTAGATCAAGCATCATCAGACCCAAAAGTTCTTGCTGCAGTGCAGGCTCTTTTGCTAAATCAAGGGCCTAGAAGTACCTCTGACATCCCGTGGGTTGCTTTAATTGGTCAGTCGGTCGCTATAGCATCTGCTCAATCAGGGAGTGTTGGAGCTGATAATTCTTTAGAAAAAGCATGGCAAGCTGAGAGTGAAAGTTTGAAATCTATATTGACTGGAGCCCCTCAAAGCAAGCTCGGGAGGTTAGCATTGGTGGAGACCATTGCTCAACAGATCCGTAGTCGCATGAAAATAAGGCTGCCAAATCTTCTTTCAGGGTATTGCTGTCTTGTCAAGCTGCTTCTATTTTCTTTATGTGCATCATATGCTAGAGTATCATGTTTTCAGTTAGCATTTAGTACTTGACCTGTAAAAGGATATATTACTGGATGTGTTGATTCATTAAGTGAGTGATATTGATTGAGTCACTACTGCAGGCTCCAGGGCAAGTCCCAAGTAGTGCAGGATGAACTTTTTAGACTTGGTGAACAGATGGTTCATAGTTCTGAAGGTACAAGGGCATTGGCACTGGAGCTTTGCCGTGAATTTGAGGACAAGTTCCTCCATCATATCACAACCGGAGAGGTGATGCCCTGAACTCAGGGAAATAACAATATGTGAATCATATATACATATATTATAATATTTCCTTGTGGTGTCATGGAATGTTGTCCTATTGAACTCTTCATTAGTCAAACCTCTGATCTATCTATCTCTGGTCCTATCTTATCAGTGTTCATCTTGATAGTCATTATTCTTATGCATGGTTTATATTAAAGTTGTTTATTCCTATTTGATCTATCTATTGCCGGCATACTGTTGAGAATATGGATTACTTTACCTGTCCAGGGTTCTGGCTGGAAAGTGGTTTCTAGTTTTGAAGGCAATTTTCCAAACAGGATCAAGCAACTGCCTCTGGATCGACATTTTGACATTAATAATGTTAAAAGAGTATGTATTTTGATTACTTATGTCATTTGGAGTATGTGACTTTTGATGCCTTTTGTGTTTATATTGATGCTTCAAAACTGAACCAGATTGTGCTCGAAGCTGATGGTTATCAACCATATCTTATTTCTCCCGAGAAAGGGCTGAGGTCATTAATCAAAGGTGTTTTAGAGCTAGCGAAAGAATCATCACGCCTCTGTGTTGATGAGGTAAATAAATGTTGGTTTTGTTACCTATTTGTGTCTATTTTGCTTGTAGTTGTTTTCCATTAAACAATTTTCTTTTTCCTTTTGTAGGTGCACCGTGTGCTTGTTGATATTGTGTCAGCTTCTGCAAATGCCACACCGGGCCTCGGGAGATATCCTCCTTTTAAGCGCGAGGTTGATGGAATGCTATTATTTCATTTACTGATTTACAGATTACATTTTCCCTTGTTCATTTTGTTTAATCTTCAAGGAACATTCTTTCATGAAACTTATGTAGGTTATAGCAATCGCCACAACTGCTTTGGAAGGGTTCAAGAATGAAGCTAAAACCATGGTAGTTGCACTTGTCGACATGGAACGTGCATATGTTCCACCTCAACATTTCATACGTCTTGTGCAGAGGCGGTGAGCACTGCAACTGATTCAGTTCTACAGTCTCAGTATTCAATTATTTTTCTCTTACACTTGCTGTCTTTGATGGTTTTTCAGGATGGATAGGCAGCGACGTGAAGAGGAGTTGAAAGGCCGATCTTCCAAAAAGGGTTCCGAGGCAGAGCAATCAATATTGAATAGGGTAAACATCTTCGGAACTTTTGTTACTTTATTCAGGAATGGAATTTGTCTTCTTATTTAATGTATGTCAATTGTCAACAACCATACAAGCATTCCATGACAATGAGATGAAAAAGGGTTGATGCTATATGCTCTTCTTAGTCTTCTAAATTCTAATTGTCTTTTTCCTACTTTTAGGCGACTAGCCCACAAACTGGGGGCAGCTCAAAACCGATGAAGGATAGCAAATCTGGTCTACAAGATAAAGATAAAGATAAAGATAAAGATAAAGATAAAGACAAAGACGCCCAAGAAGGATCTGGGCTGAAGATTGCTGGACCAGATGGAGAACTAACAGCAGGTTCTTGCAAAATAGTCTCATAGAAGCTGTATTTCTGTTTGCATATTTCATTTCATGTCTTGGCATAGGTGATTTGTAGAATAATTATGGATCAGTTGTTCCTTGATGTGAGGTTTCTTTAGTATCCAGGTGAGCTTGGTTGTAAGGAAATCACAGGAGCTGTTGTTTTTTCCTTTTAAACACCCACAAGTCAAAACTACTGTCTTTGTTTTCTTTAACATGGATGCTTTTCTTTGGATTGGTTGAAAAAAAAAGGTCCTTGACTCATTGGCAATGAATACATAAACAGTAAATTGGCACTTGACACTTGAGCTGCTTGTCTCCCCTAGACAAAGTTGGACCATTATGGTTGGACTAAATGAAATTGAAAAAGAAAAGCTGATTATATATTTATTGTATGTGTTCTATTGAAGGTCCTGTTATATGTATTTTCTATGTTTAGAATGTTCTTACAGAAGACCTCTTCCATTTTCTTTGCTTTATGGTGCGTGCTGCTTCTTTAATAAGTTAATGTAAGTTTGAAAAATGTATGTCTGGTCTATAGATGATTCAAAGCTTATTTACTTGTATGTGTATACTGTCAGATTACGTATGTATTACTAACCTTTCTTTATACAGGTTTTTTGTTGAAGAAGAGTGCGAAAACTAATGGTTGGAGCCGCAGATGGTTCGTCTTAAATGGAAAAACAGGAAAAGTGAGTTCCTTAACTCCCAACCAACAACTACTGGTAGAGAAGCTAATATCTTTTCAAACTTTCATGAAATATACTTTCCATGACCTCTGCAGCTTGGTTACACGAAGAAGCAGGAAGAGAGGCATTTTCGTGGTGTCATTACATTGGAGGTACTTTATGGCTATATGATAGTACATATCTTACTCAGCCCCCTAGTTTAGTCCTGAAATATGCTTATATGCTAATGCTACAAGTGCTTAGATGCTACTAAAGATGTCGGAAAACATTTATAATTGCAAAAGAATGAGTCACACGGGGGACATGTTAATACTTAACACACAGAACTGAATTTCATTGCTGTATGCTGTGGAGCTATATGAATTTAAACATATTTAATTCAATCTTGTGATTTTTGTTATTGCGATTCCCAGGAATGTAATTTAGAAGAAGTTGCAGAAAATGAGGAAACTCCTCCAGCGAAGAGTTCTAAAGATAAAAAAGCAAACGGTCCAGATTCAGGAAAAGCACCCAGTCTAGTATTTAAGATAACAAGTAGAGTTCCATATAAGACTGTCCTAAAAGGTACTACAAATATTGCTACCTTCTCTTTCTGAAACTTGTTGCAATTTAATTTATAGACAACTAAGTAGAAGCTCCCTGCTACCTGCAGCCAATAGTGCTGTTGTTTTGAAGGCTGAAAGTGCTACTGACAAGGCAGAATGGTTAAATAAACTTAGAGATGTTATCAGTTCAAAAGGAGGTCAAGTGAAGGGTGAATCTGGCCCTCCATTGCGCCAAAGTCTTTCTGATGGTTCTCTTGTGAGTTCATGAACTTCCTAGCATTGCCAAATTTGTCCAACATTTATGTTATTACTACTGTGCATTTAAGTAGTTCGATTTATAAAGGTTCAAGTGTTTGGTTCATTTTAGCGTCTTTCTGTTTGTTAATTGTAACTTGCGTACTTATATGTTCTCACATTTGAAATTTCTTCTAGGAAACAATGACCAGAAGACCTGCCGATCCAGAAGAAGAACTTCGGTGGATGTCTCAGGAAGTGCGTGGTTACGTCGAAGCTGTTCTTAACAGTCTTGCAGCCAATGTCCCAAAGGTCATATACATGACAGTAAAAATTTCCTCTGTACATTTCAAGAGAAATCGCCTTCTCACTTATGATGTATTTGATTACAGGCAGTTGTACTTTGCCAAGTTGAAAAGTCAAAAGAAGATATGCTATTTAAGCTATACAGTTCTATAAGGTTAGTCTCCTTTCATGCATCCAATGTTGGTGATGCTTTCGAGAGCCTGTGGTTCTTAGCCCACTACCCCCGCCTTGCTAAGCTAGTTTATTTATATCTGTGGAAACATTCATCTTATTGTTAAAAAATTTGTGTAAGTGTGCTTTTGTTTTGTGTTCATGACATGACATAACTCGTCTAATTCGGAATGATAGTGCTCAAAGCATGGCAAGAATAGAAGAGCTGCTCCAAGAGGACCAGAATGTCAAGCGGAGGAGAGAGCGTATCCAGAAACAGTCCTCTATTCTTTCTAAGCTCACTAGACAACTCAGTATTCATGATAACCGGGCAGCCGCTGCATCCAGCTATTCAAATGGTGTTGGAGCAGGTGATCTATTTACTACTCCCGAAGTTGCATTTTACTATATCGATTTCATAATTGTAGTATGATGAATCCTTTTGATGTCTTCCTCTTTTACGTTAGTAGAAAGTCCAACCACTGCTGGTTCATCATCCGGGGACGACTGGAGATCTGCATTTGATGCTGCCTCCAACGGTCCAAACCTATCATACGGGGATTCTAGATCAAATGGTCACAGCCGCAGGAATAGTGATCCTTCTCAAAATGGTGATATCAACCCTGGTGGGCGACGCACGCCCACCCGTGTGCCACCAGCTCCTCCATCGTCTGGCTCTGGTTATAGATTCTAAGTTTGATGGAAATTTTGACAGTCGATTCTTGCAATTCTTGTCGGGTCGGGTGTTTGATCAGTTTCTCGAGCTCTCATCGAGCTCGAAATCTTGTTATAGTTTCCCTTGCCCTTGCCCTTGCCCTTTTTGAGGATTGATCAAAATAGACATTTGTGTATATAGATATCCGGTTTATGTTGTGGCTTCTGTCAGTTGTGTTTTGCAGCTGCTGAAGTTCACTTGTATTGGTAGAACTCCTATGGAAAAAATATTATCGTGAATGCTATATATATGTATTCTCTAAATTTTTTTGGGAAGAATTATTTTTTTGAATTGTTATTGTTCTTTTACTAGTGAAAGATGTTTATAATTTTATGGAGTATGACTGGTATATTGATACTTCCCATTTTGAATTTGAGGATGTTATTTGTTGTTTTTCATTATTATATATTGTGGGTCGGATTTATAAAAGTCGTAGGATGTTTTGAGTTTGAGATTTTGAAAGTAATTTTACCAACTTTTAAACACCATGATTTTATAAAAATAAGAGAATATGGTGGGAATTAATAATTCTTTTGATGAAAAATAGTCTCATTTTTTTATTGTTGCTTGTCCTCAAATATTTAGTTCCATTTCTTTTTGTGGAAACCTCCTCATCATTTTTTTCTCTCTTTTATACATTTTTTTTCCTTTTATACTTTAATACTATTGTGTATTAAAAAGCCTACCGTTCACTAACAATACTCCCTTCGTCCCATTTTATGTAACATATTTTTTTTGGGTACATGTTTATGGGAGTGAAAAAAAGTAGAGAGAAAAAATAAGATAGAGGATAAAGTAAGAAATATATAGTGTTACTTTTTGTTAAAAAAAGAAATGTCTCATTTCTAATGAGACGGCCTAAATCTTCACTTATATTGGGACGGATGAAATATTATTTATGTAAAATTATATAATGTGAAGATCCATCCCGTTAGAAGGACGACTATATTAGAAGTCACTTGTTAGATTAAACATAACAACCTCAATGTCATCTAATATCTCACCTAATTAACCTAACATCACCAAATCATCATAGGTTTGTTTCCCTGTCCCAACCAACACTACCACTCATTATTGCTTCAATTCCAAGACTAAATAAATCAAAACCACCATAACAATCATACCATTCTTGTGTCCCTTCTACAAAACCTTCAAATCTCCCCCTCTCCCACACCCTACCCAACATCTCAACACACTCTCAAATTTTCGATTTCGGATCGATTTAACCAGACATGAAAGGTAAACCACACAACTCTTTTAATCTCAAGACAATCTTGATATGTCTCTTCTTCCTTCTCTTCCTCTTCTTGATCCTCCGATCAACTTTCCCCTACCCCCAACACAACTCTCTCCAAACTCCGCCCATCCTCCACCCCTCGAACGCCTCGGAGGGCTGCCCCTCTCTCTCCAACTCCCCACCAACATGCACCAAAATCCCACCTTCCCTATCACACGCATTACTCCACTATGCCACCCTAAACTTCACCCCACAACAAACTTTCAAGGAAATCTCCATTTCCCTCAACATCCTCCAAAAAAAATCCCCATGCAACTTCCTAGTCTTCGGATTGGGCCACGACAGCTTGATGTGGACAGCTCTCAACCACGGAGGCCGGACCGTTTTCCTAGAAGAGGACAAGGAGTGGATCGCACAAATCAAGGCACAGATCCCTTCACTCGAGGCCTACCACGTGGCCTATGACACAAAAGTGGCCTAGGCCGACGAGCTTCTCAAGGTGGCCTCAAGGGAAGAATGCAAGGTCGTGACTGACCCTAGATTCTCCAAGTGCCAGCTGGCGCTTTCTAATTTTCCAAGTGAGATTTACGACGTGGAGTGGGACCTCATCATGGTGGACGCCCCGGCAGGGTACTTTGAGGGGGCGCCCGGGCGGATGAGCGCGATCTACACGGCCGGATTGATGGCGAGGAATAGAGAGAATGGTGAGAGTGATGTGTTTGTGCATGATGTGGATAGGGTTGTGGAGGATAGGTTTTCAAAGGCATTGTTGTGCGAGGGTTACTCGGTTGAGCAAGAAGGGAGAATTAGGCACTTCAATATCCCTAGTCATAGGACTAGTCCTAGTAGACCTTTTTGTCCATAGATGTTTTTAAAAATAATGCATGCTTCCTATATTTCATGTGTTTTTTATTTTATTATTGTAAATTTAAGGATTCATATTGATTGTACACTTTTTCGAATTGAATGAATGTAGCATGAAAATTTTTGGTACATTGCTAAACTATAATACGACGTCGTATCTTCTCCACCAGTACTCTATCTTCTTCTTCTTTCAATTCTCAACGCTGCTGCAAAAACAGAAACCGAATTAGGGACAAATTAATCGCGATTATGGCGCAAAAGAAGAAAGAGCTGCTATCATCAGCGCCATGGAGGGCGGGGCCACAAGAAGACGATAAATTCAAGGACGCGAAGATGAAGGTGACGTCACAGCCTGGTGTGACGCCCACAATGCATGTCCCGGGAAAGAAGAAGTTCGGGTCGAAAAACGACGCCGTTGGAGAGGATTCTCTCACTGAAATAGACCCCGAGCTGCGCTACAGCTTCCAGCGCAATTTCCAGGTGAATTGAATTTGAAAGCTGCCGCTGCTTATCGAATTTTTTCATTTAGTTTTTATGTGCATTTTGCAAATTGAAATCTGTGGTTTTTGGGTGTTAGTTGTTTGTTTTGGCATTAGTTTTTATGCTCTTTCACTTTGTTTCATAGTAGTAAAGTAGTTAATTTAAATACTTCCAAGCAATGCGCACAAAATGTTTGAGAAAATGTCTTTCTTGATCAGTTTTTTGTGGCTCTAAAATGGGCCAATGCTATTCCTTGATCACATTTTACTAAAATATGCTGTAGAGATGCATTGAAAGATGATAATCTAGTTTTTGATGATAATTTGTTGCAGAGATTTTTTATACTATTTAAAATGTTCTTCATTGAAAGATAAAAAGGTTTCATTTGCTTTAGTTTTTGAAGGAGTGAAAGATCAGTTGATTATGTATGCAGTATGCTTGCGATTTGCGAATCACCTAAAAAATTGAATCAAGTTCTAAAATCACTTCAAAACATTCGTAATCTTCTTCCACAAGAGATGTGCTATCTTTCTTTCTTCACTTCTTTCCATAGAGGAATGTTGTGTTGTGCTACTGTGAGTTGTATAGCTTCGCAACGAGCATTTCTTCTTAGCAATCTTTTTCTAGAAGAAATATAGGAACTCCTCCCATTGTTTGTGGATGGATTGGACACTGCCATCTTGTGATGTTCTTGGTGTGATGAAACAAAGTCCTTTCATGTTTCTGCAGTTCCTTCAAAACGTATTCAGCATTGATACGGTTGTGAAGCCCCTTCCTCCGACAATGGCATATAATGTCTCGCGCAATTTGTCCTTCTTCACAAGGATCTTTACACAGTTCTTTGGTGAGTCTGCCTCCTTCACACTTATGATTTTGCGGTGTCCTATTGCATTCGTTTTATGCACCTATCTCAATTGAAATGATTCGTGATTAATCCCATTTGACGCCTCAAACCAGAGGTGAAAATATATATTTTGACTGTTGTTATCTTTGTGTCGTTTGCTGGAGCCAGATCCCGACGGTATAGCAGATGCACAGAAATCGCTCGGACTAGGGCAGGAAGAGAAAGCTCGTAAAGTTCGTTAAGACATCGATATGTTT
Organism: Salvia splendens; assembly: GCF_004379255.2. NCBI lineage: Eukaryota > Viridiplantae > Streptophyta > Magnoliopsida > Lamiales > Lamiaceae > Salvia > Salvia splendens. The sequence continues at coordinate 914,354 of NC_056032.1, forward strand.
CTTGGTGGAAAACTCTGTAAATCTTCACCACAGAGAGAGCTTTGGTTTCCTTGTATACATCTGAAGTATTGTAAAATTGCTGCAATTTGAATAAGCTTTCTGCATCTTTATTGATTTCAGGATCATGAGGAATGAGCTTTATGCATTTCAATTTTTTGTTGGTAATATTCTTTTAATTTTTGGTTTTGATTAGGTAATCCTAAGATTTACATTATGTAATTTTACTTTATTTAATTTATGTAATTTTCAGTTTTAATATATTTTGTTACTCAAATTTTTTCAAGAAAAAAAATCCTTATAAAATGATCTTAACACTGTACATTTACCACCTCGTACCTTGTATAAATTATCTTACAAGAGCAACATTTTCCCTATATAATTTAAAGGAACAAACATTGATATAATCAAGAACTAAAATCACAAGTAAATTGAAAGAAGAAAAGTAGAAAACTGAATACAGAATTGATGGAGCCTCTACTGTGGTGAACCTCCACGCCAATAGCCATAACTGCTCATTCCACATTCTGAAAGAAATTTCTCGTAGTCACCTTCAAGCTCGTTGAAATCACGCGACGAGTCTTCGAGGTGAAGCTGCTCTTCGTCATCTAGCAACAACTGCAGCAATGTTTTGAACGAGAAAAGTCTAAGATTAGACATTCAATTTATGGTTCAAGTGAGTCCATGTATAAATAGACACCAACGAAGCATTACGAATTTTCCACCTATAGGATAATGACAAATTCATTTAGCAAGCTAAGTGATGAATCAATCGTAGATCTTCGCAATCTAATGGCTGAAAACGATTCCTATTTTATACGGGATATATCTGGACTCGTTTGAAACACTGTCCCAAGATGCTAACTTGCAGAAGCAGTGAATTTTATGAAAGAGAAAGGTATAATGAATTCACAAACGAGATTTGTACTTACCTCAGAATCTGGTGGAGATTCAGTATGCAATGAGTCTGGATCTCTCAAGTCGCTAAGAGCAGTTCTCCATCGCGCGCTGTGAGTCAATTTATTCGCAGCTTTATGCCTCGAGTTTTTAGCTAGCATGATCTGGAACACGGCCATTATGCATCCAATGCAAAAGGCCACCGCAGCAGCCATAACGGGGAATGAGCCGAAGGCCTTAGCCTTAGCCTGGTCATCAAATTTAGGTTGGAACACAAATATCCACATAAATATAAAGGGCAAATACCACTTTCTTGATCAAAATATGCTAGTGTTTTTAGACATATTAAGGAGTACAATAAATTGTTTCCGAATTTTCAAATACTAGTGACGAACATGAATTTTCTACACTTTGTTGGTGCATTTGTATGTTATACTCCATGTGAATGAAAATCATGTTTTCTAACAAGCTTGAAGCTTCATTTCCTTTTATTTTATTAAATATTATGCTTGTTGGATTGTTTTGGTGCAATATCATCTGTTATCGAAAGCATGAGACATTCTAAGAACTCCATTTGGTTTAACATAAATTCAAATGAAAATTTTGAGGTAAATGAGGAAAATGGCATGGGAAACGCTTACAATGGGAAATTGATGGAATGGCATAGTGGAGATTTGATTCTTCCATTGTCTGATTTGAAATCCCAACCTCAGAAATCCATTTGGCAATGGACGTCCCTCAGAGTTGCACTGATACAAAAGGTCGAACATAAGAAAATCGAACTGAAGAAAGATAGGAGTAAAAACATTCAAGGCTTCACAAATATCTCACACATTTGGTTCATGACATCCATTTTTTCTATGTGATAGGGTAAAAGCTAATAGACAACATCTACAAGCTCAAATTCGGTTGCATTTCTTTATCTAACACAGCAAGCCAGAAAAAGGTCATGAGGCCAAACCACAAAATGAGGGGGATTTATTGTTGAGAATCTAGAGTCGCGTTAGGCAATGTTTCATAGGTCATAAGGAAGATAAGAAAGCAAGAAATTGATGAAATTCAATAAGCATAGTATAAGAACTAAGCAACCAAAGTGATAGCATACAACGGCTACAGGATCTGAAATTCAGCATTCTAAAATTGCATTTCTTTAAGGACTTATCACATCAAGCATAATCAATCCTGAGCAATGTTGAATTCACACAAGAGTCACAAAGAATTACGGAGACGAACCACACAGCAAGAGGCAAGATTCTCAAGAATCCAGAGTCGCGCTAGCCAGTGTTCTTACATCATGATTCATGAGGAAGATAAGCAATAAAGAAATTGTTGGAATACAATAAGAATGGCATGGGAACTATGCTGCTAACGTGATTGCATTTCTTTTCAAAGCCTTAACATAGAAGCATAATTGTGTTTGATGTTAAATTTACTAATTTAAGACCCACAAAAGTTATGAAGTCGAACCACAAAGCAGAGGGTCAAGGTTATATCTAGAGCCGTGCTAGGAAATGTTCTTACATCATGAGGAAGATAAGCAATCGAGAAATTGTTGAACTTGAAATTCTATAACAATAACATAGGAACTATTGTAAGCTGCCAGTAAAGTGACGATATCCACAAGCTCCCAATCATGTTCCGTTTCCAATTTTTATCACCGCAAGCATAATTCTGGCCAACATTTATTCACATCACATATAAAGCCAAACCATACAATTTTAGAAACATTTAGGCAGATAACTATTCAAGAAAAGATGGCAATCGAGCAACTAAACAACAATGAGGATGAAAAGGCTAACCAGTTGAGCACATTCAGAAGCAGCAGAGGGGATTTTGAGATGTTGGCCTTCGAATACGACATTAACATCAACAATCTCCTTATTCGAATCAGCAATTTCAAGAACTGGCACCCCATACAGTTTTGAAATTGAAGTCAGAGTTTCACCTCTACCATGTTCAAAACCCCAAGTAAATATTAAGCATAATCAAAAACCATTAAACAACACCAAAATCCAGCACAAATTTTCAACATAAAACTTAAAAAAGCTAAAATCTTGCTTAATTGCAGCTCCAATGTTCAAACACAATAAAAAAATCCTACAAAATGAAGGCATAATAACAAAAAAAAAGTTCAAGAAAGCTAAAATCTTTATCAATGCAGCTCAAATTTTCAAACACAAAACACAGCAACCTAAGCAAATACAAAATCTAAAACAAAAGCTAAAATCTTGACCAAATGCAGCTACAGGGTGCAAAAACAATAAACAACCTCTTTAAAAAAACATGCATAATCAGGAACCTTAAAGAGAGAGAAAATATTTATGAAGTGCAGCTCATATTAAAGAGCTAAAAAAAACTCCCAAATGCACAAAAAAATACAACAATTTTGAACAAAAATTTAAAAAAATGCTCCTAGAAAATTTTACTCTTTAACTACATGAACCAAGATTTTCTTGCTCATGAAATGGCCCTTCCAAGCAATCCTCTGAATCTTAAGCTTCCATCTCTGTACCATAAAAACCCAACAACAATTAGCTCAGATTTTCACAAAAATAAACAAATTTTAATCCAAATAAAGTTCCCTAAAAAACCGCAAAATGCGTGAAATTTAAAGAAGTGAAAAATTCGTAGAGAGAGAAAAGGACCTGAGAAAGTAGAGCAAATGGCTTGGGAATGAGAGGAGATGGATTGGAGATGGGTGTTGGAAGAGAAGATTGGCTAAGCTTCAGTTCCATTGAACATTATTTCTTGCTTTTTTGGTTATGTCTGATCACAATCACAAGTCACAACACTGTTTTGTTAAAAATATAAATATTTATAGTTATATAAAAAATGAAAATGCTTTGAGGTGAAAGTGACCAAATTATTGGGCCTTTATCTTATTAGGCTGTGGGCTTTGAGCCCAATAAATTCTCAAAGGCCGATTAAAATCCAAAAATCCTAGAAAATTAATTCAGAAAATAAATTTCGTAATTTGGATATTAATTATTTTTAGCCTCTCGTTTCTTTTTCGCATTTTATTTAGTAGATTAAGATTTTTTTATAAAGGTGTATGAATTACATTTAATATAATGTAAAATGATTTTTAAAAAAGAAACAGGTTTAGAAAGTGATTTATTTAGGTGTTCAAACAACCAAGAAATGACAATTGTCATTCAATTATTCACAATTATCAGAGAGTTAACAATTAAAGATGGAGAATTTTGAATCCTTTACCATAATTAATTTGTATTTTCTATTGGTTTGCTAACAAAATTTATGTAATACTCACATCAAATAGAGTAATTAAATAAATTTACCCAATGCTCACAACCACAATGGATAAAGTGTCATTCTATACATATGATTCAACGTCTAACATTTCATGATTCACGGATAAATTAATTAAATTTCACTCACCTTTACCAACAAACAAACACAATTGCTCACGAGATTTGAGCTCTCATCACCGCTCATTTTAGCACAAAAACTATAGTAAAAACACAACCAATTTTTCATTCATGAACTACACCTAAAAGAGAATTTTCCAATCACGGATTCCAACTTCTCTCGAATCCAAGAATCTCAATATAAATAAACACCAAAACACCCCCAAAATCCCCACCACCAAAAAAAAACATTGCAAAAAATGTCTATTTTCCGGCACATATTTTTGTGGACAATTCTCATTTTCTTGCACTTAGCAAATGCTAAGGCTTGCAATAACAATGGGTGTTCACAAGTGCGAGGTTTCTTCATATTTGGAGATTCACTAGTTGACAATGGCAATAACAATGACATGTTGACTCTTGCTAGGGCGGACTATAGTCCTTACGGAATTGATTTTTCGGATGGTGCCACGGGGCGTTTCACCAACGGCCGAACCTTTGTCGACGTGTTAGGTAATTCGGTCGCTTTTTACCCTTCGCACGATCACGAATTTTACGTATTTTGCACTTTGAGATAATATTTTATGTTTATTTTATATATTTTGCAGCTCAATTGTTGGGGTTTCCTGACTATATTCCTCCCTACGCCGAGGCTCGTGGCCGAGCCTTGCTGCAGGGAGCGAATTATGCCTCGGGGGCATCTGGAATACGAGATGAAACAGGAAATAATTTGGTATGTCTTTATTTATATAGGTAATTAAGCCTAATTGAATGGGTTTAGAGTTAAAGGTTTAGGGTCACCCCATAACCAAATAAATCAATCAACTTATATAGTATTACTATATGATTTTGAAATTATTTTAATTTTAGCACCTCTCCTCAACAAAAAAATCAATTTAAATTCCCCGAAAACTAATTTCTGCATCCGCCCTTGACCCGCAGGGTGACCACTCCTCGATGAACCAACAAGTCTCGAGCTTCGCCAAGACAGTGAGGCAGCTAAGGAGATACTTCAATGAAGACAACGGCAGCCTATGCAACTACCTAAGCAAATGCATCTTCTACTCCGGTTTAGGCAGCAACGACTATCTCAACAACTACTTCATGCGCGACTACTACTCAACCGGTGACCAATACACTCCCGCAGCCTACGCAGCTTCCCTCATTCACGACTACACCAAACAATTAACGGTTCGATTTCAAGATTCTCTTCCATGTTTTTAAAAAATTCGATGATTTTACATCGAATTTACAATTTTGTGGGAATTGTGTCAACTAGTCGAAAATGACTAGTACTATTTGTCTCTAATTTATTAATTTAGTTATTTAGGTTCGTACTTTTTAAAATATAACTCTGTTCGATTTTTAAAATCCTAGCTTTGTCACTGCTTGTTGATGATTAGGACTTATACAATTTGGGGGCGAGGAAGGTGGTGGTGGCCGGAGTCGGACAAATAGGCTGCATACCGTATCAGCTAGCGCGACTCGATGGGAACAACAGCCGATGCAACGAGGAAATCAACAGTGCGATCTCCCTCTTCAACGCTGGCCTCAGAAGAGTCGTGGACCGGTTCAATGGAGGCCGGTTTCCCGGCGCTAGATTCGTGTATCTCGACTCGTTCCAGAGCAGCCAAGATTTGATTGAGAATGCAAGAACATATGGTACAAGTCTTGCAACTGCAAAATTGTACTAATGCAAGTAGATTTATAATACTTTTTAAAAAAATTTATTTATGGTTTTGGAATAGGATTTGAAGTGATTGACGAGGGGTGTTGCGGCGTGGGGAAGAACAACGGGCAGATCACGTGCCTCCCGCTTCAAATGCCTTGCGACAAGCGTGGGAAGTACGTGTTCTGGGACGCGTTTCATCCGACTGAGGCTGCGAACGTCATTCTCGCCCGAAAAGCATATGGTTCTAAGACGAGATCGCATGCGTACCCTATGAATATACAACAGTTAGCATCGCTCTAGCAACGGGAGAGCGCTTATGGCCCCAACTTTTAGCGTATTCCAAAAAATATCCTTGACTCGAGTATTCACTTTAAAACTTTAAATTTTGAGCAAATTTTGATTTCTAGTGACAGAATGATGAATCAACTCGTCGGATTATCAGATGTTTAATAGATGGACTTTATTTCCATGTAAGCATAAAAACGAATCTAATAATCCGACATGTAATTCATCATTCCGTCATTGGAATCTGTTATATGAGTTATTAATAAAAAAAAATATTTCAAAAATTGGAAGTATTTAAAGTGAAAACATGAGTTCCGAACTATTTTTGGGAAAACACTTAAGTTGGTGTCACAAACTATGGATTACCATTTTTCACTTTCAAATGTTGTAGTTCTCTGTATTTTGTTGTAACCATTTCTTTTCCTTATTACAACTGTAATTTTGATGATTTGATGAATTGTGAACTAGTGTTTGTTGCAATTGAAATCATATTTGGAATAAAAATCAAATAAATTCAAGAGCAAAAGTAGAAAGAAAAATAATCTCCCTAATTACGTAGACCAAGTTTGTTTATTCGACCACATTTGTTCAAAATTAAGATACGTAACAATCATGATTGAAATAGAAACAACATATGTTTTGTTCTTACAAAAGACACAAAATTAGCATCCACAAATATCACAACAACAACAAAACAAAAACATTAAACTTCAAAGACTAGCAAGTTGTGCTATATTGACAGGATAAACAACATCACTACTGCCATTGAAGGCCTTCCTCCCTAACAAGACATTCACGGCTTCAGTCGGGTGAAATGCGTCCCAGAAAATGAACCGGTTTCTATCAAGGCACGGCCTCTGAAACGGGAGACAAGTTATCTGTCCCCTGTTCCGCCCAATTCCGCAACACCCGCGGTTCACAACACTGAAACCTACACAATCAATCAAATTTATTGCTATAGTAGTACTATTTTACTACACACCGAATTTCGGTATCACTCTTTAAATTTAATGTTGCGACCAATTAAAGGTGTCACGTACCATATGACCTGGCATTAGCCAGGAGATCACTAAACATTTTGTTGATGTCAATGTAGGAGAATCGGATACCGGGAAGATTTCGGATTAGGTTGTTTATCATGACCTTCGTGTTCAAGTTGAACGGGGCAACGAGTTTGTTCACCTCCTCGTTGCACAACCCAGTCCTGCTCTGTGCTAGAATGCTCGGGATGCACCCCATTTGCCCTAATCCGGCTATCACCAACTTCCTAGCTCCAAGATTGTACAATCTCTGCAATCCAGAAGTCATCATTAATTATTGCAAAACAATAAGACAACTGTCTTTTCAAAATCTCAAATTTAAAATTTAATTTTGCAGGATTTTTTTTTTTTTTTTGCGTCTGCCCCTGACTTACAGTGAGTTGTTGGGAATACTGTTTGACTAGGAAATCGGCATATTGTTGACCATTGTATTGATTCTTGGTGTCGTAGTTGGGCAAGAGGTAGTTGTTGAGGTAGTCGTTTGATGGATCCGCGAATTTTTGATGTTAGCAAATGCTGGTAGAGAATGAAAATACAGACACAAAGAATTTACGTGGTTCGATTTACTGAAGTAAATCTACGTCCACGGAAAAAGGGAGGGCAAGATTGTATTGCTTGATCTGTTTTCTACAGCTTACAAATACAAACTTGCTATTTGCTATATGGTGTTTTATCTCTAGAGAGCTTAACCTTCTCATATCAGATCTAAGTTCCATTTATATCTTGGACTAAGATCGTGGCTTGCATCACCACCCTAAGTCGTGGATGTCGTGTAGGTCATGGCCTAAGATCGTGGATGTAGCGTAGGTCACGGCCTACGATCGTGGCCTGAGTTGACACCACGTGGTAGTGGGTGTGTTGGACATCCTGTATGGGTCCACTAACTCCTTGTTCGGTCGAATACCGAGACCGAACTGCTTTGGTTGCCGATCTGAGAGTAGAGCTTGATGCCGACCTGAGAGCAGAGCTAGATTGGTTGGCTTTTACCGAGCTGTAGGCTGAGGCCGAACTCTTTGGTAATGCCGAACTCATACTCCTGCTTTGGTTGCCGATCTGAGAGTAGAGCTTGATGCCGACCTGAGAGCAGAGCTTGATAGGTTGGCTTTTACCGAGCTGTAGGCTGAGGCCGAACTCTTTGGTAATGCCGAACTCATACTCTTCCTTGGGCTTTGGGCTGATGGGCCGTCATTGCTGTTGGGCTTGTTTAGTACGCACCCCATTGCTGTTGGGCTTGTTTAGTACGCACCCCATCACTACCCCCCCCGAAAAGCGAAGTGAATCACTTCGGCGAAGCGAGTCACTTCGGCATTCTGGAATACGGGGGGAGGCTGAAGTCGGGGGACGTGCCCTGCGCGTGACTGCATTAAATGCGGCATTAAATGCGACAGTAAAATCCGGCCGTCGAATCCTGAAAAGGTGGGATATGAAACGGTGCGATGATTTGAAATCTTTTCCAAATCTGATAAATACCGCCTTTCTTCATCATTTGAACACCTTTGCTATTGGCTTCTTCTGCACTCTCTATCTTTTGCGTGAAAAATTTCCTTCCGCTTTCAAAAATTTCCTCAGGATTTCTTCAAACTTTCAAAGAGTAAGAACCATGTCTGCTTCTTCTTCGTCTGAGTCTGGTAGCGGTAGAAAAGGGGGTAAGGGGTCTTCTAGCCGGAAAGAATCCGGGGAGAAGACCGTAGAGTATTTTCACAGTATCTTGAGTAAGGATACTGTGATATCCCTTTACGAAAAATACTCTTTTCCTGGGGGGAAGGCGGTGGTTCCCGACGATGATCATAGGGCTAACGATCCGCCGGAGGGTTATGCCACCGTTTACGAAGCCTGCTTAGAATGCGGGCTTCGTTTCCCTCTTCCCCCACCTTTTGTAGAGTTTCTTGATTTTTTTCAACTCCCTTTAGGTCAGGTGACTCCGAATTCTTGGAGGCACTTGTCGGCTTTTGCTGCCGAACTCCGTAGGTTAGATAAGGATCTGTCTCTGCGGGCAATCCTTAATTTTTTCCAATTTAAAAGGAAGGGATCTTGGTTTTACTTGATCCCCTTACAGCCTTTTAGGGCATTCTGCAAAACCAAGTGGCCGAAATGGCAAAACCGCTTCTTTTTTTATAATAGGACAGCGGCTCCGGGCTTCCCCTGGAGAGGGCCGAAATCCGTGATTCCTCACCCTCGGTTAGAACCATTGGCCGAGCTCGATGACGAGCTCAACAAGATTCCCATAGTTAGGAAACAATACACGGAGTCTGAGCTCGTCAAGGGCGACGTCGTGTTCGACATCTCGTCTTCGGACGAAGAGGCCGAGGGTGAGGATTTCTCTTTACCTTTATGTTCTACTGCTTTAACGAAGAAAACTAACCTTGCTTTCTTGCTTTTTGGCAGTGTACATGCTGAACAAGGCTACCCGAAAATCTTCGGAGTCCAAGGAGCCGGAGAGGCCGAAAACCGCCAGCTCGGCGTCTGATGCCGAGAGGACTCCGAAAAGGCAAAAAACCTCTTCGGATCCGAAGAAGCCGGAGTCAACTTCGGCAAAGGGGAGGGGGAAGGCCCAGAAGCCCCCGAGAGCGCCAGAGAAAGACGTGGTCTTGGCGCCTCCTTCGGAACATATCTGTGAGCCGTTTTTATGGCCCACGGACTTCGCCGAGGTGAATTCTCTTCTTGATTTTTTGGCCTTGCTTTTTTTTTTTTGTATTTTTTGTGGTCCCTTTGTTGACTTTTTTCTTTATTCATTTTCAGAGGAACGATATGCTCTCCAAGCTCGTCGCCGTCGAACTCTCCAAAGCGTCCAATGACTATGCCGAGATGCAGAGGAAGTTGGCAGCTGCTTGTCATCGGGCCGAACAGGCTGAGGCTAACTTTGAGAAGGCCAGAGCTGCTAGGATTTCGGCCCAGGATGAAGCTCAGTTTGCCAAAAACCAGCTCGTCATCCAGCGAGAGCAGGCGAAGCGGAGCGATGCTGCTGCCGTGGTTGCCCAAGGGGAGGCTCTCCGTGTTTACACGGAGAAACTCTTTTTGAGCAGCCAGTTCTCGGCCTTTGTCGGTAGCCTGGTAAGGCTAATTGCCGATAAGGGCGAGCAGGGGGCCGACGTCGTGCTGCCTCTGTACAGCCGAGAGATAGCAGCTCGGCTTCAGAATCTGCCGCTCCTTGAGGAGCTCGCTTCATCTTCGGTCCTGCTTTCTGCAGACCGAGTCCGGAGTTGTCGAGCTGATCGGGACGAGAACCTGGAGGCTATCTTTGCCTCCGTGGGACCCGTTTCACCCGCTTCGACTTACAACGGAGAGGGTGAGGCCGAGCCGCTGGAGCGGGAGGCCGAAGTCGATCAGGCCGGGCATCCGGAGAAGGAGGCCGATCAGGAGGCGGAGGCGAGGCCGGCAGGAGGCGAGGCCGAGGCTGAGGTAGCCCAGGAGAAGGAAGCTGTACCAGACCGAGGAGCCGGAGACGAAGCAGGCGGAGTATGATTTCGTCTCCCTTCTCTTAGTCTAGTTTCTTCCTTGTAAAATGGCCTTGAAGCCCTAGTGTAAAAAATTTTCCTTGTGAATGAAAAATTCTCTACATTTGTCTTCGTATAGCTTTTCGTACTCGCCTTTATTCCTGTTGTATTTTACTATCTGCTCGGTATAGCTGCCGAACTAATATAGCTGCTTTGTACCCAAGGAGATGGAGATACTTCACTGGAAACGGCTGTACTCTTCGGCTTTGGACGAAGCTGAGAGAAGAGCTATAGCCGATCAGACGAAGAATGACGAGCTTCTGGCTCGTTTAGTGAAGCTGGAGGCCGATATCAAGGACTTAGAGTCCGATAAGAAAGATCTGGAGGCCGAGCTGAATACGGCCATTGCTGAGAGGACTGCGTATGAGGATTACATCCGTGTGCGCGGGGGAATGACCATATCAGAAGTTCAGGAACGAGTTGACGAACTGTGGGAGGAGTATAATGTACTCCGGAGGAACAATGCGCTGGAGAGCTCGGCTTGCCAACAAGTCGTGAAATCATTGCGGCGCTGGGCTTCTCGGTATGACATTGTTCTTGCCCGGCGTCCCTCAATTGAGAGATTCCTCCGGCATATCGCGCCAACAGATGCTCGCACTCCAGATCAAACCTCTGGTTCCCTTGTTCAAAATCCTACTCCCAGCCAACAACGAACTCCGGAACAGCCGGAAACGTCAAGACGAGAACGGGCTCAGGAGCAACCGGAATCGTCAAGACGGGGACGGACTGAAATTCGCCGAGGAGTTGTGACTATGAGCGAGCAAGATCAGCAGATGCTTATTGCAGAGACTCTTCATCGCCGAGGTGTTAGGACTTCTCGGGCTCGGGGAAGAGGCGTTGGGTCGAGGATAGCATCTCGTCGACCTGCTTATTCTTCATCTGCTCGGAACAACCGAACTCGGCTTCCAGAGGATTTTGCAGATAGGTGGCTTAACTTCAGCAACCCTGGACAGTAGAATAGTCCTTTGTAATAGCGTAACGCCATTTTGTAGGGTAGCGGAGTTGTATGCTGAACAAGATTTGATAAATGAAATTTTGTTTTCGCTTCTAACACTGTATTTACAGCTTAGCGAAAAAATTTCATCGTACTCGTCCTCGGTCTTATGAAGTAAACTTCTTTGACCGGACTTGGTCCTTGGTCTGATGAAATAAACATCTTTGACCGGACTCGTCTTTGGTCTGATGAAATAAACATCTTTGACCGGTCTCGTCTTTGGTCTGATGAAATAAACATCTTTGACCGGACTCGTCTTTGGTCTGATGAAATAAACATCTTTGACCGGACTCGTCTTTGGTCTGATGAAATAAACATCTTTGACCGGACTCGTCTTGTGTTCTAATTTGGCGATTTTTGTCGCCGGGATTGAACTTTCCCTTGTCCTAATTCGGCGAGTTTTATCGCGTGGATCGGACTTTCCCAGTTAACCGAAGTGGTCTTATGCAGTAAACCTCTTTGACTAGACATGGTCGTCCTCGGTCTTATGAGGTAAACTTCTTTGACCGAACTTGGTCGTCCTAATTCGGCGAGGTTTATCGCGTGGATCGGACTTTCCCTTGTCCTAATTCAGGCAAGTTTTATCGCGAGAATCGGACTTTCGTTGCAGTTCGTTTCAGACGAAGTGCTTGATTTTTAAGCCGAATTGTGGTCTTGTATCCTCTTTAGAAGCTTGGACTTCACAATCGTTGGCTTATTGCAGCTCGTTTCAGACGAACTGCTTGTTTAAGCTGAATTGTGGTCTTGTATCTTCTGTAGAAGCTTTGACTCACAATCGTTGGCTTGTTGCAGCTCGTTTCAGACGAACTGCTTGTTAAGCTGAATTGTGGTCTTATATCCTCCTTAGAAGCTTGGACTCACAATAGTCTTTAATAATCGATCTAAAAAGGGGATCAGTCTTTAAAGAACGATATACCTTGGTACCATTTGTAAGAGACGACAAGCACATAGAGACAAAACACACAGAGAAAAAATGAAAAAGACGAAGGAAAAAAACTTTAAACCTTTTTTTAAAAAACGACAAGTAAAAGGTACAAGTAAAAAACAAACAAATAAAAACACATACCCCTATGACCGAACTAGACACGAGACGGACTGACCGGACTTTGTCTCTTACAAGTGGAACTTCTTGAGGTTGGAGACGTGCCATGTTCGGGGTACTTGTTCTCCTGACATGTGAGTCAATTTATAAGACCCTTTGCCGAGGACTTCGGACACCCGATATGGACCCTCCCATGTGGGTTCGAGTTTGCCCAGCTTTTCTGCTCGGCTTACTTCGTTGTTTCTCAAGACGAGATCTCCCACTTGAAATTGAAGCTTTTTCACCCTTTGGTTATAATACCGGGCTACTTGCTCCTTATACTTGGCTGCTTTTATGCACGCCAATTCTCTTCTTTCTTCGGCGAGATCTAGTTCTGCTCTCAGTCCGTCGTCATTCATTTCTGAGGAGAAATTTAGGGTTCGGGGACTGGGTACGCCGATCTCCACCGGAATTACGGCTTCAGTGCCGTACACCAGGCTATACGGAGTTTCACCGTTGGAGGTTTTGGGTGTAGTTCGGTAGGACCATAGGACTTGAGGGAGATTTTCTACCCATTGTCCTTTGGCTTGTTCTAACCGAGCTTTTAACCCTTTCACCAGAATCCGGTTCGTTACTTCCGTTTGTCCGTTTGCTTGGGGATGGGAGACCGAAGTGAACCGCTGTTGAATGTTCAGCTCTTGGCACCAATTCTTGAACGTCTTGTCGGTGAACTGAGTCCCATTATCCGAGATGAGGATGTGGGGTATGCCAAATCGGCACACTATGTTCTTCCAGACGAAGTCCAATGCCTTTGAGCTCGTTATCGTAGCTAAAGGTTCAGCCTCCACCCACTTCGTGAAGTAGTCCACGGCAACGATAAGGAATTTCATTTGCCGAGGAGCTTGAGGAAGTGGTCCCACTATGTCTATGCCCCATTGCATGAAAGGCCAAGGGCTTTGCATAGTGTATAGATCGGTCTGCGGCATCCTTGGGACATTTGCATGAATTTGGCACTTCGTACACTTCTTGACGAGCTGCACTGCCTCTTGTACCATGGTTGGCCAATAATATCCCCATCTCAGAACTTTTTTAGCTAAAGCTCTGGCTCCGATGTGGCTACCGCACGATCCTTCATGAACTTCTCTGAGGATGTAGTCCGTCTCTTCTGGTCCTACGCACCGCAATAACGGCTGGAGGTAAGACTTTCTAAAGAGGACTCCTTCATGAAGTTCGTACCGAAGAGCTCGGCACGTGATCTTCCGAGCTTCTCTCTTATCCTCGGGCAATTGTCCTTGATCCAGATACTGCAAGATCGGCGTCATCCAGTTCGGCGAGCTGGATACAGACTGTACCTCGGCTTCATCAATGCTTCGATGCATTAATTCTTCCGCCTTTGAGCTCGGATCTGAGGCCAACTTACTTAAGGTATCTGCTCGGCTATTTTCCGCTCTGGGAATGCGGATTATCCGAAAATAGGAGAAACTTCGGCTGATGCTTTGCGCTTTGTCCAAATACTTCTTCATTCTCTCGTCACGGGCTTCACTTGTACCCAACATGTGATTTACTATGACTTGTGAATCACAATGGACTTTGAGAGATTTGACGAGTAGACTTTGCGCTAACTGGAGTCCGGCCAGGAGGGCTTCGTACTCGGCTTCATTATTAGTAGTGGGGAATAGGAAACGAAGTGAGTAGGTTACCTCGTGTCCGTCGTCAGCGACAAGTAAAATACCAGCTCCACTTCCCATCTTGTTTGAAGCTCCATCTACGAATCCGCTCCAGCAGTCCGGCGGCTCTACTTCGGATTCCAAGGGCTGTGCTAGTTCGGCATTGGCAGAATTCTTCTGTTCGGCAATAATAGGAATTGCTTGATCGAACTTCGCTTCTGCAAGAAAATCTGCCAAGGCTTGTCCCTTGATGGCTTTCCGAGGTAGATATTCAATTGTGTGCTCTCCCAACTCTATAGCCCACTTGGCGATTCTGCCTGATGCTTCTGGCTTGGTCAAAACTTGCCGAAGAGGTAGATCGGTTAAGACGCATACCTTGTGAGCATAGAAGTATGGCCGCAGTCTCCTTGCTGCATTTACTAACGCCAGAGCAATTTTTTCCAGAGGTTGATACCTTGTTTCTGGACCTCTTAATGCTCGGCTTGTAAAGTAGATGGGAAACTGCTTTAGGCCTTCTTCTCGTACAAGCACCGCGCTGATGGTTTGATCCGATGCCGCTAAGTATAAGAATAGTACTTCGGCTTCGGCTGGAGCAGAGAGAATAGGAAGCTCGGCTAGATAACTTTTGAGCTCGTCAAAGGCCTTTTTCTGCTCGGCTCCCCACTCGAACTTTGGTGCCTTTTTCAACACCTTGAAGAACGGCAGTTGCTTTTCGGCTGCTTGGGAAAGGAATCGACTCAGTGCGGCTAGACATCCGGTTAGCCTTTGCACGTCATGTATGGACTTCGGCATTGCCATGTTCTGAACGACTTGAACTTTTGAGGGGTTTGCCTTGAGTCCGTCTTTTGAAACCCAACAACCCAGAAACTTTCCCGAATCTACCAAAAAGGTACACTTTTGGGGATTAAGTTTGAGGTTGGCTTTCTTGAGCACGTTGAGAGTGGACTTGAGGTTGTGCTCGTACTCCGAGGTGCTTTTGCTCTTGACGACTATATCGTCAACATATACTTCGACTTCCTTTCCAATCAGGTGCCGAAAAAGCTTGTCTACCATCCTTTGATAAGTGGCTCCGGCATTCTTTAAACCGAATGGCATCTTTTTATAAGCGAAAATGCCGAAATCAGTAATGAAGGCCGTTTTTGAAGCGTCAATCTCATCCATTAAAACCTGATGGTATCCTTTGTATAGATCAAGAAAACAAAAAATTTCAAAGCCTATCAGAGCTTCTACTTTTTTATCTATGTTCGGAAGGGGATAGCAATCTTTGGGACAGTGCTTATTTAGATCGGTGAAATCTATGCACATCCGCCATCCTCCTTCCTTTTTCTTGATCATGACAGGATTGGCCACCCACGAAGGATACTTCACTTCGAATAACACATCCGCCTTCAATAATTGACGGACTTCGTCATGGATGACTTGACTTCGTTCTGCCGCAAAGAGTCTTTGCTTCTGTTTTATCGGCCGGACCGAAGGATCAATATTTAAACGATGAGTGATTACCTCGGGGGGCACTCCGGTCATGTCCAACGGAGACCATGCAAAGACGTCTTTGTACTCCTTGAGGAGCTGGATGGTTTTTTCCCGAAGTAGAGGCGTTCCCGCGAAGCCGATCTTAACCGTTCTGGATGGATCGTCTTCGTACAGCTGAACTGTCATCGAGTTCGGCTCCGGTATGACTTCGGTCATCGCCTCTGACTCCGGCTGCTGTGATTGCTATGCTTGGTGGTGCCGATCTGACTGCTCGGCACTTCTAAGCGCAATTTGCAGGCATTCCTTTGCTCTTTTTTGGTCACCTCGGATGACCGCTATCCCTCCTTTAGTAGGGATCTTGATGGTGAGGTGATAGGTGGAGCAAACGGCCCGAACTGTGTTGAGCCAGTCTCTTCCCAGGATGACGTTGTACGGGGACCGAGCTTTTACCACGAAAAACTCAATCATCGTACTGGAGCTAGTAGGCGCTTTCCCCACCGTGATCGGAAGGCTGATAATACCTTCAGGGCGGGTGTCCTCCTGGGCGAAGCTCTTCAGGGGAAGCGGAGCCGGGCTGAGCCGAGCTGGGTCCACTTCTAGTTTGTCGAAGCACTCTTTAAAAAGAATGCTGACTGACGCTCCTGTATCCACAAACACCCTGTGGATCAGTTTGTTTGCCACTCCGGCTTGGATGACAATGGCGTCTTGGTGAGGAGAGATGGCCGGGACGGGATCAGCATCCGAGAACGTAATCACTTCGTCCTGCTTCAGCCTTTTATGCGTTGGCTCCTCTCGATTGGAGCCCCTGCGCTCCGACTTCAGGGACGACTTGGTCTTCCCGGCAGGGAGAGCGTCAATAGTCAGGATTACTCCATCATATTGCGGCTCGTCATCGTCTTCGGGATCCGGCTGCCTTTTCGGATCCTGAGGAGCGCAGTTCGCACCTCTCTGCTTCTTATTCTTCTTTGACTGCTTGCTTTGGTATTTTTTCAATGTCCCTGCCCTCACAAGAACATCGATACCTGCAGCCAAGTTTCTGCACTCCTCGGTATCGTGACCGTGGTCTTGATGGTAGGAGCAGTAGTTATCCTGGGGTCGGCGCGCGGCAGATTTCGTCATCCGCTTTGGCTTTTCGAACAGGTCGGAGTGTAGTTCGAAAATTTCCGCTCTCGGCTTGTTCAGCGGTACGAACTGAGCGGGCGGCTTCTCGGGATTGAGACGGGGTCCCAATCTGTCTTGCACCGGAGTCCTTTGAATCCTTTCAAACGGAGTTCGGCGAGGATGTCCCTGATCGCCAAAAGGAGTTCGGCGAGGATGTCCCTGATCGCTATGATCGGGCTTCCTCCTGTCTCCTCGGGACGATGAGCTGTCTAACGACCGTTTGCGACGGTCTGCCTCATCGGCCCGGGAGTACTGGTCCGCAATGTCCCACATTTCCTGAGCTGTCTGCGGACCGCACTCAACGAGCTTCCTGTAGAGAGCTCCGGGCAGGATTCCATTTTGGAATGCCGAGATGACAAGCAGATCGTTGAGATCGTCTACTTGCAGGCATTCCTTGTGGAATCTTGTCATAAAGTCGCTGATTTTTTCGTCGCGACCTTGACGAATGGAAAGCAGCTGAGCCGAAGTGATTCGGGCTTCCGCTTTCTGAAAGAACCTCCTGTGGAAGGCATCCATTAGATCTCGGTAAGATCTGATGCTGCCCTGGGGGAGGCTATCGAACCACCTTCTCGCGTTCCCGATGAGCAGCTCGGGAAACAGCTTGCACATGTGGACCTCGTTGAGACCCTGGTTCGCCATGTTATACTGATAGCGCCCCAAGAAATCGTGAGGGTCCACGAGCCCGTCGTAAGTCATCGACGGAGTTCGGTAGTTCTGCGGTAGGGGAGTTCGGGTGATGTCGTCCGAGAACGGAGTCTTCAGTGCTCCGTACACGGCGAATCCGATATCTCGTCGGTATGGAGGAGATTGAGTTCTCCTGTGATTCCGGTACCGAGGAAGAGCAGGAATATGTCGGGGTTGAGGATTCTTCTTCCTGGAAGACACGGTACTACTGCGGTAGTGACTTTCATGTCTGGATGAGGAAGGAGAATCCTCCGCTTTCGTCTTCGGCTCTTGGCTCTTTTGCAGGAAGGCTAAGAACTCATCCTGCTTCTCAGCCAAGAATAGCTTGACAGCCTCATTCAAATCAGGCTGCTGGGAAGACTCAGTGGGACGATTTTTGGAGCGGCCTGTTCCTTCGCCATGAGAACTGGTGGTGGATTTATCCCTAGGCTGTTTTCCTGACCTATGGGATGGATTGGCTTCTTCCTGGTTCTCACGGGCAGGAATACGGGTACTCTGCGATCTGGTATGCATTTTTTGGGTGGAAAAAAATGGATCAAAAATTCGCTTTATCACAAATTTTGTTCTCTGTTTCCCACAGACGGCGCCAGTGATGGATCCGCGAATTTTTGATGTTAGCAAATGCTGGTAGAGAATGAAAATACAGACACAAAGAATTTACGTGGTTCGATTTACTGAAGTAAATCTACGTCCACGGAAAAATGGAGGGCAAGATTGTATTGCTTGATCTGTTTTCTACAGCTTACAAATACAAACTTGCTATTTGCTATATGGTGTTTTATCTCTAGAGAGCTTAACCTTCTCATATCAGATCTAAGTTCCATTTATATCTTGGACTAAGATCGTGGCTTGCATCACCACCCTAAGTCGTGGATGTCGTGTAGGTCATGGCCTAAGATCGTGGATGTAGCGTAGGTCACGGCCTACGATCGTGGCCTGAGTTGACACCACGTGGTAGTGGGTGTGTTGGACATCCTGTATGGGTCCACTAACTCCTTGTTCGGTCGAATACCGAGACCGAACTGCTTTGGTTGCCGATCTGAGAGTAGAGCTTGATGCCGACCTGAGAGCAGAGCTAGATTGGTTGGCTTTTACCGAGCTGTAGGCTGAGGCCGAACTCTTTGGTAATGCCGAACTCATACTCTTCCTTGGGCTTTGGGCTGATGGGCCGTCATTGCTGTTGGGCTTGTTTAGTACGCACCCCATTGCTGTTGGGCTTGTTTAGTACGCACCCCATCATCGTTGCTACCCATTCCGATGAAGAAAATGCACCTCGACAGATGATGGACCACCTCGTTAGCTCCGAGGGTACCCGTGAGTTCGTCGAGAATGTTCTCGAAGTTTCCGATCTGTTGGTTGAATGGGATTCGCCTCATCTGCATGCCCACATCACATTACCAAATAAATTTTGATATGTATAGCATATAATTTAATTGTATTGATTTATTTAAATACTACTTTATTCTAAAAATTGTCAATATTTCATGAATATAAATAAATTAATATCATTGCCATTAAATAAAAATATAAAAGGAACAATTTCATAATAATAGATTGTTTTTTCTTATTCTACCTAATTTCGATCTAAATATTTCCGATGGTGTCACGTTTATTTGCATGGAAGAGAACACTATTTATTAAAAAAAAAAAAAAACTCACAAAATTTCTTCCTGTGATGTCAAGAATTCCAGAAGCAGCAGACGCAAAATTAACTCCATGTTTCATTTGTTTGGCCGAAGCCTCCGAGTGAGGAGGGATCAACGGAAGTCCAAGCAACTCAGCTGCACGTACCACCCATTTATGCACGGTCATACACATACATATCGACTCATTTTGTCATTTTAAGATGGTCACGATATAAAGACCTATTTTCACTAAATTTTCTTTATAAAGCTACTAATTTTAAAATAGATGTTTAAATGGGGGACGAGGAGAGTAGATATATACCGATGGTGTCGACCATGGTGTAGCCGTTGGAGAATCTTCCGGTGGGGCCGTTGTTAAAATCGATACCATAAGGAAAGTAATTGGCTTTAGCAAAAGAAGGTAAATTATTGTTGTTGCCACTGTCGATCAAAGAATCGCCAAAAACAAACATGGCCGGAGCCAAAGGTTTTCTTATTTTTCCTCCTCCATTTGCATGTTGGGCATAGCATAAACCTGCAGTGAGAGATAGGAAGAGCATGAAAAGGTTGAAGAAAGTGTTAGCCATCTCTCTTTTTTCTGTCAAGGAATATAGTGGTGAGTGGGAAAAAGGAGGGTGGCGGAGGGGTTAAATAGGCGGCGGAAGGCGGTGGTTGGGGGAGGAGTAAATATGTTGCAGTTAATATGTATCAAAAAAATTAATTACTACGTACTACTTTTTATCTAATGTTTATGTGCATTTTCTCACTCGTCACTTGTTTTATAAAATGATTTTTATTACCTTTAATATATGCATGCTTTGTGTAGTTTATTACTCTCTTCGTCCCACAATAAGAGTCACATTCCACTTTTGTCATAAATGGTAAGTAGGTCTCACATTCCACTAACTCACTCCACTCACATTCTATTATAAAATCAATATAAAAGATGGACTTCATATTCCACCAACCGACTATCTTTACATTTCTTAAAATCTGTGATCACACCGAGTGTGACTTCTATTGTGGGACGGAGCGTGTGCTACTAGTATATACTACCTATATATAATGGCATTTGCAGCATTCAATTTGAAATTTGCTAAGATTTCGATATGAGACTTTAATTTGGTTTTTGGTCTCATGCATGGATCATTGTTAGGTTAGTTGTATAACTTTTGGAGTTTTTGCTATTTTGGGGGGAAATTGAAATTTTTTTATACTCCCTCCGTCTCATTAAATATGCAACATTTGCTTTCCGGCACGAGATTTTATGTAGTGTTGTTTAGTGAGCTAATGAAGAGAGAGAGCAAAATAAGAGAGAAGAAAAAGTAGAGAGAGTATTGCTTCAATTTTTAGAAATGTTTTATTTTAAATTGGACAAACTAAAAAGGAAAACGTTTCATTTCTAATGAGACTGAGGGAGTATTTGCTATGTGTATATACATAATACTACATCGTTATATATATATGATAAAGTGTTAATGAAATTGCTAGTACCGGTGTTTAAAATCAATTTTGTTGTGTTTTACTATGGTTATTTTTAGACGATACACATAGTCACAGATTATCGAATTTAGATGCAGATTTTGGAAAATCATATTTTGGGGTAGACATTAAACTAAAGTCAACTGATCAGACATAATATGAAAACACGTAACGATTGAAAAGACATTAATATTCACCAATATTAAGGTTGCTAGCTTTTCCTAATGTCAACGAATCAAATATACTTCAAAAGAGAGAGAGAAGATAGCTTCTGTATCTAACCATTCAATGAAGCAAGAGAAGAACAAAGTGATTGGAAGCTGTCGACGGCAAACGTATTCAAATTCAACTTTTTTTTTCCAACATGTCATAGGCAATTCAAATTCGATTGACCAACTACTGCTGAGTTCGATTTTATTATTTTATTCTAGTATAAATTTTGAACGACAATTAAAAATGACACGAATTTCAAGGATTTAATTGCTTGATATAAATATTTTATGTAAATAGTCTAGAGATTTATAGACGAAGTCTGCATTATTCAATTATTTGAAATAGTAAAATCTTAATTAGGACCTTTGAATCAAATTTTGGTGAAATAAATTCGATATGGCGGGAATACCACTTCTCGTATGTACGTATTTCTATATCAAATTCAGTAGGTTACGTGAGTTTTTCAGTGTTGAAATTAAACATTTACCTCATCATCTTAATTGAAAGTTGTTGAGACATTGTGTTCCAACTAACAAAAAGTCATAAATGCCTACTATTAGAGTTGTGCATAGAGCTATTTTTCAGTTGGAAAATCTTGTATTTAGTAAAAAAGTCAACAATAAAGTTTTCCATAATTTAATTTTCTTTTCTTTTATATATCTATCTCGAATCCGATGCCAAGTAAATTTGTAGTATTATCCAATCAACAGAACCCACATCATTTTGTGGTTTGTAATTAGTTTGCAATCTTTAAAATAGTACTCCAAGAAATCTCTCTATCTACCCTTAGAGGTCTCATTTCTTGGCAGCACGAAAATAAAAAAATGTCAAAAACAAGTGAGAGCAAAAAAATTAGTGAAATAGTAGTATCACTTGCATATATGGAATATTAGTTTTAAATGAAATATGAATAGTAACAAAATGAACCAGGACTCCTACTCGTAGACAGACTAAAATGAAAAAACGAGACTCATATTCGCAGACGGAGAGAGTAGTAACTAAATGAACTTAATTTTATAATAAATCAAGAAGGAAAATGCGCCTGACTCTAATTTTTCACTAGAACTATCAAATATTGCATACAATATCGTTTTCCGTAAGTGTGACATGAGAATAAAACAGTTAAAAATTACTCCATAAGTTTAATGCCCATTTTGATTAAACTTTTTTAATAAATCCAGTCTCTACAAAGTGTGGTATCCATCTCAATACAAACAAAAGTTTAGAGATCTTTTGACGAACGCAACATCTTCAACGTTCACACGCAAGTCTATTTAAATAAAATTTTGGAAAAGATGGAATATACTTACATCATTACAAACAGCCTAGATAATCTGAAAAAATGAAAGCAAAAATGGTTGAAATTGTAGTATGGTAGAAACAAATGCAAGCTGCTACTAGAAAGTTCTTCACGGCTTCCATAATTTCATGGTGCAGTCTTCGCCGTAGGTGGCGATGAGGTTTGTGTGGGGATGGTGAGTGATGCCTATCACATCCTTCTCATGTACCTGCCATTGAACCATTACAAAATTAGGACTGGCTTGGCTTGCTTGACTTGATATGACTGTTTAGATAGATTTAGATTTTATAACTATGTATTGAGCATATAAAGATCCTATTGTACAGGAACCTTAATAAAATTAACCTCTAATGAGTGTCATATTTCATAATCCTAAAGAAAAACGGCATCAGGCTTCCCTATTTTACCCTCGCCCTCTTTAATGCCGAAAGCTGGCATAACAGAAACATATTCTAAAAGTTGGCATTAATGCTTTGAAACTCGAAAGCAACTTACCTTCATTAGATGCTCTAGTTTGCCAGATTGATAACTGAAGCAATATAAATTTCTGCATGAAATTCAGATAAATTAGTGAATCAGTTCTAGAGAAGGAAGTGAAGATGGTACGATGTATATAGAAAATAAACAAGTGGTAGCTAGAGCAACAGAGTGGTGAATCCCCACAGAAATCACAACGTGCAAGAAAGGTGTGATTTTGGGCGAAAAGAGTTTGGTTGATTGTTACCCCTAAAACTATCACTAAATGACTTGAAGATAATCATGTACAATAATTTCATGTATAGATAGCTATCCCGGCAAAAAAATTTCTACTACATAAGATTAACAATGCAGGAGAGAACCCACTAGACAAGTCAACTTTCATTGCAGGTGCTGATCAGTGTGCATATGCCAAAGAATATGTGCGGTAATTTAAAAAGATGCACTTCATTTTTAGCTTACCTGTCTTCGCCGACACAATAAATCCACTCTCCTTTGGTTGATACACAAGCTGCCATAAAATCTCCACCTTCTCTTTTACCGGATGAAAAACTTTTTACCACCTATATAGGGGAAGATTCAAATGCAAAATATAACAGAGCAAAATTAGTTTGCTCTCTCGTTTGATACTATTCCACAAGAAAAAAGGGTACAACGTAAAGTACAAAGTATGGTGTTTAACACCCCTCAGTATCAATACAGCTCACTAATGAGATGATTTAAAGCGCTATATTCTAGGAAATAGCATATTTAAGCAAGGAGAACAGAAAGAAGCAATATGTGTAATATGTTACCTGCCCTTGGAGTGTCATGATGTATATTGCCGATGTCTTGTTGCAGACAACTATGTGATCTGTATTTTTGGGGAAAAGATGAACAGAATTCACAGACGCATCACCTCCCTGTAGCATATAAGATGAAGAAGAGAATAAAAGAGTTTTTAAAATAACTTAACTAGAGAAATACGTATAGTTAGCACAATTTCAAGCTCAAACAACTAACAACACACGAACCCGTAGTGGAGGTGGTGGCTTAAATGTCTGTAGACAATCTGTAGTCTTCACATCCCAAACCTAAATATCATTGAGACATGCATTACAAACATGAAAGCGGAAAATCCCAGAAAAAAAAGTAATTATTAAGGTTACATACTTTCACAGTGCAATCACTGGATGCAGTTATGATACGAGAACCATCAGCTGTGAAGATGGCATCATTAACATATGATGAATGACCACGGAACTCTTTCAAAATCTTCCCGGATTTCATGCCATGAATTCTGCACAAAATATGAAAATCAACAAGTGTCAAAAGCAATGGATCCATGCAATGCAAAGCCTTGGTAATATTCTCGAAAATGTTTTTGAGCAGACAGAAAAGCTTAAGATGAGAGAATAAGATGCAAACCTAGCAGTGGTGTCAAATGATGCACTCAACAATTGGGTTCCGTCTCGAGAAAAGCTAACACTAGTGACACCTTCACCATGTGCACGCTCAAGTCGACGCAAGCACTGACCAGTTCGGATACGCCAAACCTATAACAAACTTAAACAAGTTTGAATCTATCCTATTCAGTAAAAACAGATCACAAGTAAAATAATGCAGCATTATGCATCTTTGGCTAACAAGAAATTCATGCGATTATTTACCTTTATTTTTCCATCTTGTGACCCGGAGGCAATCATCTCAGAGTCCCTACTAAAATCAACACATAGGACAGCATCATCATGCATCATAAATGTTTCCTGCCATGTTATCACCAGTTAGCTTATGGTGTTACAACCGTGTCTACCTAAGCGATTGGCATTCATGACCGTTATGGTTTATGCACTTGTCTCTATACACCAAAAGGAAAAAAAAACATCAAGGGAGAGAGCGCGGTGGGGGTGGGGGGAGGGGGAGTGTGCAACTCACATCAGCCTGGTACTGGAGATCCTTCTTCAGTTTCCCACTTATATGGTCCCAGACCTGGAACGCACTAGAATGAGCACTCAAAACTTAAAACTCCAACAAAATCACAAAATAAGAAACTCCAAAAACTAATTACCTCAATAAATCCATCAACTGAACAAGAAACAAGGAATTGACCATCAGGAGAAAACCGAGCACACTCTGGATGACTATTCTTCCCGAACTGCAGTCAATAAACCATTATCAAGCATCTTGAAAGCATAGTCATATAAAGGTAATAGGAGAAATAAAAGTCGAGATAAAAAAATCATTTCTAAAAAGACTAAAATACATGTATTTCATGTAACCAGTATGGCAGTATCCGTATGCAAGTTGGATATACCAAATACCTTAATAGTGTGCCCAAGGTTCGTTGGGTACATATCTTCTACGTCTTGTTTCATAGCAGCAGTACCTCGGAACAGGTCAAATTGTGTTCCAGGTGGCAGTAAACCTGAAAAGGCGAAGAGTGGTGTAACAGGACATAAAATCCATGTAGAAGGATTATATTCTTTCCTACAATGCCATAAGAAGTGTTGGACTTGGAGCCGCAAATTGAAAGAGAAAGCGAAAAATAGACTCCTCCTTATGTACCATGGTAGTAAACTGCTTGGCAATTACTATATTTTAACACAAGCACACAACATAAAATAAGACAATTAGACAATAAGATAACAGGATAAGTCCCTCTATCCGAACCTTGATGCTGCTGCCATTTTAAAGCCTGGCTGATCAAAGCCATCAACCGTGAAGGTGGAACTACTGAAACTTCAGCTGCAACAGCTGAAAATATAGTTGAACAATGTGAGTAAGAGCGTGCATCACAAGAAGAGAATCTAAGACATATGGAAATTGAAACTCATCCAGGCATAGCTGTCTAATTACGTCCAACCAATGTAGTTGTATCACATTGCTTAGTCTTCTATTGCCAAATAAGAAAATCTCTTTGGCAGTCCTAGGTATTCAACCGTCAACAGTAGGATAACTAAGACCCCCAGTTTGCAGTTTGGGTTTAATGAATGTTCAAATGAAGCATATCTTGCCAATGGATTAATTCAGATGCATAGACATCAGTAAAGTTGTTAACCTCTTAAACATACTCAAATATCTATTATCCCAACCAAATTACTCTGTAACTAGTTTGTTCATACCAGATCAGTAACTCTATAAGAATATCTTCTAGGTTATAGCTTAAGCGAAGGAGCAAATAAAAAGCAAACTTCACTTTAGGTGGCATAGCATATGAAAACGAATATGATGAAACAAAACAAAATTTAAACAACAAAACCTTGGGCTATTTGAGCACGTCTTTTCTCCTTTGTAGAGTCTTGATACACCTGTGAGTAAAATATGTTCATATGTGTAGTTCAAATTCTGATAATTCTATATGCTTAGATGAAGACCAAAGCCAAAGATAGAGGTAAGAAAGACTTGATATCACATACCTCATTCGGGTCAAAGTAAGTCCGAACCAGTAGATGTTCAAGTCGTAAGTATCTCTCTGGTTCCTCCTGTTTCATGACGCCCATCACCTGAGTTTGTCTTAAAATTGCACGGGCAGTATCAATCTCCCGAAGTTCAATCATTTCTAGAACAATCTATAAACAAGGGGAAAGAATGAGAATAATTAGTAATTACAAATTACAAATTACAAATAATGAACTGTGAAGAAAGAATCCTCAAAACACCATAGTTGGGAGATGATTTCACATATACAATATGACTACCTGCTCATATAGATCTTCTAATGTTTTCCTTGGAAGTTTAAGTTGGGCAACTTGTGGCAAGATTGCATCCCACCTCCCACTGTTAATATCAGCAACAAAAGTCTCGTGGCTGTCCACTGTATTTAGAGAAACCTGACACTCATTCTGCAGTGTTTGAAAAGTCTGATGTAGAGAATTCTCTTTGCAGAATTGTAGTACTATCTTGATAACACTACAAACAAATAAACAAAGAAAAGGGTTGCATTCATGACTCTTCATAATATTCAAACAATTAGATTAACATGTCAAAACAAGTGCCTAGCAGATATGCAAAAAAGAAGATGAATCAGTGTCCAATTAGGGCATAAAGATGTTCCATTAAAATGGTTCAAGTACAGTGGATAACGTCAAAAAAATATTCCGTCTAACTCCAATCAACAAAAAACACCATAACCATTTAAAATGCAATTTTGAAGTAACACCTCATTGCAAGGGGAGATAAAAATTGAGCACCATTAATAACATCAGCTGGTTCGAGCTGAAGCCAGCATTGCACAAATTAGCTAATGCTCTAAGTATTTGACCAAAGATCAATTTAACTGACAATTTTGTGGAAGCTTCACAAACGTGGACACAATAAAAACAGATATGTAGCTAATTCCCAAATTCTAGCTAACCTCCTAAAAATATCAGTGCAGCTCAGAATAAATAAACGATCCGTAATAAACCCTAAGCCTTTCAAAACGTTTGGATTATGTCGCGCTCTTCCAATTCAATCGAAATGCGTCAAATCAATAAATGTAAGGTTGCATGAGCTGGAGATACAAGAAGACGGGCGTGTAGAGAAGTTTAGCAATTGAATGAAAAGCGAAAGCTTACTCTCGAGCTTCGATTTCTAGCGTCGAAGACATGGCTCAGTGTTGGAGAATGTGGAAATTGCTTAAACCCTAGAGAATTTTATCCCAAAAATGTGTGTGAGAAAATGTGTGCGCGCGTGTGTGAGAGAGAGGGAAATGAATCTTCGAATAGAATAGTCCCATTTTGTAGTCCTTTTTAAACCAAATTATTTTATAGAGGGAACGTTTTTTTTAAGTACATCCACTGTCCTAACAAATTTGGCGTAATATTTCATAATATCTTTTGAGGTCCATTAACTATAAATTAATATCAATTCAAGTACTTTTTGGCTATTTCTAATATTTTTATAATCAAAGTACCCTTAAGGTCATGAAAGACAATTCAATCTATTTACCCTCTCATTTTCATTAAAATATGTAATTTATTTTTCTTTCTTTATTCATTCACTTTCTTCTTTCTGAAAATTTAAGTTAATCATAATATATAATATATACTACATTGAAATAAAAATTTAATAAAGTAGAAAAAATACGATTCACGAATAGTCAAGGGAATAGATATGAGAACTATGAACAATTTTCATGTTGTTGTTGTAAATCGCCTAATGATAATATTAAGACGCGACATTGTGATATTAAACAATTGTTAGCAAGTATTAATTTTTATTTAATTAAACAATCATAGATTTAAATTAATCATATATTAAACTAAGGAATGCCATTGTCTTTTTTATTAAATTGATTCAACTAATTTTTTTAGACTACAATTACTACATAAGAGTAGATAAAATAAAACTTAGCCCTTTGAATTATTTAAGATTTTGTGTATGTTAATGAATTTTAATTTATTTTTAATTGTCAATTTTGTATTGCACTTAAAAATAACATATTCTTCTATGTATAGCTTAAAGATTGAAAAAATTAATATTCCATCTAATAAATTGAACTACTTTTATATACAAATATAATATAAGTATAATGTTTACATATATTTATACCTAAGTTATTTCACTATTACTAATAAATATTAAATATAGTACAATGATTTAAAATATTACAAATAAGTAAAACCAAACATAAATAATTAATATTAATAGAATATTAATATCATTAAGATATTTTTATTTTGAAATTAAAATTAGATGGAATCTTTTTTTGGTACATCAATTATCCCAAACTATAACTTTAATGAAAATGAGAGGGTAAATAGATTAAATTGCCCTCATAGCCTCATGAAAATATTGGAAATAGCCAAAAAGTGCTTGAATTGATATTAACTTATAGTTGATAGACCTCAAAAGATATTATGAAATGTTATGAACAAAATTTGCTCATTTAGTATAGTTGATGTACTAAAAAAGATGTTCCCTATATTTTATATGGATTAACTTGTTACTCCTATTTTTAAATTTTAGTGCACAAATATAAAATCGACGTGGACATTCTTTATAAAAGGAATAACAAAACTAAAATTTCAGCCTTTTAAAGTATTTATAAAGTTGGAAGTTTATGTGTCGATTTTATATTAGTGTATTAGGAAAGGTTATAAACGATATTAGTAAAAGTAATCTTTATTTGAGATTTTGAGTTGTGTATGATAATTTTAGTTTAACTACAAAAGTAGTACATCGATAATTGTGCAAATTTTTTTGCTTATTTTCAACAAATTTTCTTCAAAAATATTTTTGTCCATTAACTCTATGCACTAACATGGGTCATTTAAAAGTATACATATCTTCTTTGTAATTTTGGTTTTCAGCTCAAATCATAAAAATACCTCAGAAAATAACAAAACATCACCAACACACCAAAACATAAAGTGAAAATCTCGAAACATGTAGTCGAACAGAGAGATTCACTCATAGTGAGAAATAAATAAAAACAAACACTTACAATTAACCAAAGGCAAGTTTTACATAAAATATTTCATTAATTAGGCATACACCTAATTAAATAAAGTCTCATCGCTCACAAACTACAACATTATTATTTTGTTACATCAAACCTTACAATAATATGCCCAAATAGTAACAAATATATGGGCATATGCTAAATTAAAACTGGTATATCTCTTGATTTGGTATAATTAGTGGGTACTGATTAATGTTAGTGGTTAGTGGGTATTCAATGTTAGTCAGCATTGGTGGCAGTTCAATCATCCCAAACTGCTCATCTATCTGCAAATTTAACAGCCAAAAATATAAAATTATGAAAATATATGTAGTGACAAATTCATTAATATTACAATTTAGTAGTATATGTGTATAAATGTTAGTATATTGTATATACCTTCTCTTGCAGATGCTTGTTTGCTGCTAGAAGAATTCCTTCCTGTATTAAACATGGAAATACTATTAATTTTTTAGAGTTTTACATACGGAGTATTTGCAAATTGATTAATGGCAAACTGAATTATTGTAGTACAAAAATATATGAAATGCATTTTGTAATCAAGCTAACCTTATTCTTCAGCAGCTGGATTTCTTGAGCCATGATATCCATCTGTACCAAAATGTTCATTGTTAATAACTAATAATGTTATGAAATCATGAAAAGTATGAGAATAAAATTTCATGTGTTAATTAAAACAAGTCTATGTTCGTATTTTATTTCATCAATACACGTTCACATATAGCATGATGAAATACATCCCTATATATATATATATATATACTAGTACTATAAAAGGTAATGATGAAATAAAATACGATTAAGATAAAATTCCGTTTTTGTGTATAGAAACGTACCTTGGCAGAGCGAACCTGATAAATCCATGTCTCGAGATGTTTCTCAAGAACATTCAGCTCATTCGAAGTCATTGCACCAGGAGCTCCCCCTCCAGAAATATACCTAATTAACTTATTTTTATTTGATTATTTTTGAAAGAAAATGGAAGCAAAGTATATGCATGCATTCTTGTTTTGTATGATGCAAATACTTGGCAAAAGTATATAACTTACCTTATCCCTTTCTGGAGGATCTCTATCTCATTCTTGAGCATGTTAATCTCTTCTTTCAGTTCCTACAGGGAAAATGCATCTGACTTAAAATATTTTTCAGATATTAAAAAAATATATTTCACTCCTTGTACTTTTAAAATCTTATTTCAACTATTATATCTATACTAATAGGAGTATAAAATATTATTTTTATCATGAAAAATTCAATAATAATTTTACTATGAATATATCGAGTTTAGTAAGTAATTAAAAAGAAGTACGAAATAAAAATAATATTATTAACTACTTTTACGATCAGGTCAAATAAAGCATCGTAAAAAAGGTTCAAACAGTAATTAATTAATGTAATTCGATTTAATTTGGTCTAAACAATCAATAATATTCTTTTACATATGTAGACAAATAGTTGCCCATGGAGTTTTGTCTCCAAAAAGCAGGAATAACAGAATAAGAGCTCACTTATTGACAGCCAATTATTTGCTTTTATTAAATAGTAATATCTTAATTACTGTATCTTTTGATCAACACAAGAAAAGGGACCAGATTCGGTCTAGCCTATAGTAGTATAAAATTGACAATTATTTCTCAAATTAAATAACTGTTGTTCGATTTTTTTTCACGTATATAGTTTAGCATAATAAACCGAATTATAGAATTATAATTAGGGTTTTTTCTGTTGATTTCTCATACCATATATTCGTTAGCTTGCTTCTCTTTGGGCTCTTCAGCTGAGACTTCCTTGCTATACTTTGTGTATTTGTCAATCAAACTTTTCATGTTTCTGCAATTTATTACCAAGAAAAAATAAATTAAAACATATATACAAATTAATTAATTCAAGCAAAATCGATCATGTTCATCGTTTCTGAAAAACTTGCATTTATAATATATTTGGCAAATAATTTACAAAATCAACCTCATTTATTGGAGCAGACGTATGAATTCTTTTTAATTGTTTCCCATCACTCTTCCTTTTATTGTATTGACAATTGTTTATCTAGCTAGGATAATGAGTATTTGATGGAATTAATCATCATCTAGCTTAATTTGGGTAAGATAAATTTTTAATAATTTATGAGCCAGAACTTGGGAAGCCATATAATAAGAATATATATATATGTACATGCATGTGACAAAAATTGAAGTTCATGAAAATGCCAAGATTTAATCATGGAGATTTTTTTTACGTATAAACTAAGACTATTGGACGTGGAGGGATATTATACTGTGCATAAAGAGAAATAGAAAAATAGTTAAAAATAGGTACCCATTGGTGGCAAGCTCGTAGAGCTTGCCATGGGCAGAGAAAACGAATAGTCCGATCTCTGCATCACAAAGCACCGAGAGCTCCCTAGCCTTCTTCAGCAGCCCGGCCCGTCTCTTGCAGAAGGTCACCTGGCGGTGCACCGGATTCTCGATCCTCTTCATCTGCGTCTTTCCCCGCGCCATATCTCCACACGATAACAACACGACACGATAATAATTTTTTTTAAAAAAAATAAGAAAAAACTCCCCAACCACCAAAATTAATATTACTATAAAATTAGCAAAAATTGTTTGATGAGTGCTAAAATTGCAGACAAGCAGCTCCCACTAGTTTGAACTAGCTTCGAGGCTGTTGCCTTTCTCTCTCTAAACTCCTTCGACGACTTCACCAAAAAAAAAACACACTTGCTTACTCCTTCACACTACTAAGACAACCTTAAATACACACACACGCACACACCTCTCCAACACAAATAAATTAAATTTGTAATGATAAAAGTTTTCCATCATTTTCATGGTTGGAAGCCACTTTTAATTCACACAAGACCTTTTTAGGGTTAATTATCCAATAAATCGACACTTGTTGCTACAGAAATTGCTACCTAAAGACAACACACAACTTTTGGAGTGGATAAAAGGTCGATTATGCCCTCGGGGTGTCGTGGCGAGCTGCGATTGGGGTGACGTGGCGAATGCGCACATGGAGATGGCCCCTCATACACTTCTTTTTTCTATTTTATATTAAAATATTTTGTGGTGGAATATATTTGAGACAAGATCCTTAAAATTAATGTAGTGAAGTGGGGATTATAGTATCCAAAGTGGTCATCCACAATGAAGGGGAGATGTTGTACTGTAGTTTTGGGTTAATTACTAGTCAGCATGCAACTTCTTTTTCATGTGCTTCCAAACTCTTGCATCGACCAATGAATGAGCTGCCCATGTTAAAAGCTTTGCTTTTTCTTACACCAACTTTTGTTCCACTTCATAGTCCTATACTCATCATTTTTTTTGTTTATATTGGTACATATATAGTAGTACTAAGTTTTATGGTCTTCTATAGCCTATAGGAATCGGTATGTGATAATTTTTTTAGCTATGTAGAAGCTTTAGTAGGTTTCGAAGTTAGAGATATTTGAGTCTCAAGAATACTTAACTATTTCGGCACATGCAAGAGAGGGCAATGACTCAATCGAAACAATAAAGCAGTCGCATAGACTCAATTGAAATAATAAAGTTGAGAAAGAAACATTGTACAAAGAGAAAAATAGCAGCAAATAATATTGTGTCGATGAAGTAACAAGCCTTTGTTATGTAAGAAATTGAAGAACTTTCTCAATTTTCATATTAATACTAATGTTATTAAACCTTGTGAATAGAGTACCGAGCCATGAAAGCACAGCTCCTTGGTTATTAGAATGTTCTCAGCCAAAAATGAGATGCCCAATAGTTCTGAATTCTTCTTTCCATATCACAAATCGATTATCTTCAATTTCAGACACATCAAAAGTAGTAGTACTTCATTTGTGTGCCATTAGAAGTCCCGATTTATCATTATAGTCCAGCCGTCATTAGGAGTTCCGGTTCATTTTTACTATAAATAATAGGTAGACCCCACATTCTACTAAATCATTTCATTGATATTTTATTATAAAATTAATATATAAAAATTGGTCTTATATTCCACTATTTTCTCCACTCACTTTTCTTCATTTTTGTAAAACTCAAGTCGAATTCAATTAGGACTCCTAATAGTGGACAGAGAAGTACTATTTTTTTACTACCAATCATATCTAAACTAATAGTGGACAGAGAAAGTACTATTTTTTACCATCAATCATATCTAAACTATTCAATTATCATATCATGCCGTTTAAATTAATTTGAGCTTTCTTAATTTTATTACCTAAATAAATTGAAAATGGCCAGCTCATCTCCATATACGAATAATCCCATTATATTATATTCTTAATTCTTACTTTGAAGCTAAGAATCTTGTCAAATCAATCCCAAGTTCACTGGAGTTAAATATCAAATTAAAGAACTAATATCTTAATTTAATTGCATTCCCTTTTCTTTCACTTATTTGGCATCTTGATCATTGGTTGCATGGCAAGAATTTGGCACGTTAATTTCATCATCACGTGTCAACACAACTGAGGTTCGTGACACATAATCGACCATAATTACTAAAATACCCTCAACTTATGCAAATATCATAATCCAATATAAATAAATGGGATATTGACATCTAATTCCATGAAACTTTAAAAAAATTGGATTTTTTCCATGAACTTTGAAATTAACAAATAATATCACGAACTTTACCCCGAGTTTGTTATTTCCCACCAATAAAAAAATTCCGGCAAATAATATTATGATACGGATTTTTTACGTAATTTCTCGACAACAACTTCGAGAGCTTTAAGTTTTTGAATCTTTGAAGATAGTTTTTCTTGAAGCACACCCTCCAAAATTGTTTTTCAATCTATTAAAATAACATGAATTTTTTCATTCGTAGAAAAATAAACTCAGGGTAAAGTTCGTGATATTATTTATCAATTTTAAAGTTAATGAAAAAAATCTAATTTTTTAAAAGATTCATGATATTAAGTGTCAATATCCTTAAATAAATTGATTAGCATGTACCAATATAAAGTATACTAAACACAAGACACTCCCGTAGCGAAAAACCACCCATTTTTGCAAATAAAATAATCCCAAATTCTCATGCCAGGATTAAACCTTATTTTAAAAATTGATAGGTGTTTTCAAGGAAAAAGTGCTTCTTTCCCCATCACTAAGCACGAAGGAGAAACCAAGTTGCAGCTATTTTATTGTTGGAGGAAGAAAATATTTATTGGTGCCAAAATATTCTTGGCATATGAAATAAAAATGAATAATACTATCGTATCCAAAAAGATTATTCCATTTAATTTCTTATTCGTTTTGTGCGTGTGGGGGATTGAGTCATCTTTCCTTGGCACTTTGTCAATAGAGTCAAGGCACAAAATATCATACTCTACTTATGATGAAAAAAATCGTATCCTAACAAATAAATATGTTGGTAAATTTTGATATATTCTCTAATATTCTTACTTATTTTAATTCCAATGATATCGTGTATATGAAATTCTTTTAATTTATGGAGTAACTTGTATGGGCATTGCTCGTACCTTAATTTCAGCTAGATTCTTGTTAATTTAATTATATATGAATTTTGAAGAAGGTAGAATTATGAATTAAAATGGTCTATATATGTAGATCATCAACTCTATATTGTTTAGACTTTGTTATTATCTTGGTGATCATTCATTCTAATTGGAACCCAAAATTTTATTAGAAATAGACATATTTAAGTATTTTAAAAATAAAGTTATTGCGATGCTGATGATGGGCTTTTTTGCTTGTAGAATATGTGAAAATACGAGACTACTTTAGAACAGGTCAAAAGAATCAGTAATCTAATCAGTAATCTAATCTTTTGATATGCCTATTAGCCATAACTATATACACACAAATTACTTTGTTATTTGAATATTTATATGCATTACAACATCCACCCTTTTTTTAATTTTCAATAATCATAGTCTTCTCATCACTATTGGAGCATTCACGTTAAAATACTACTCCCTCCGTCTATATAAAATAGTCTCGACGGAGTTTTAATGAGAAATTGGTAAAGTAAGAGAGGAGAAAATAAGGGAGGTAAAGAAAAAATAGGTAAAATGTGACACTATTTTTTATGAACATCTCAAAATAGCAAAATGAGACTATTTTTCATGGATCGAGGGAGTACGTGAAAATAAAACTCGATGCATACTTTTGTGAGTCAATTTGAAAGTAGAGGAGAAAATAATATCATGCGATTGTATATTTGATGAGTCGATCTCGGCAGTTATTTACGATACACTTGAATAAAAATTTACGTTAAAATTAAATAGATTAAATATCAATCGTGTCATATACTATGTCATTGTTTAAATATTGTAAATTTCAGATCATAATCTAATGTTGAACTTGAGCTATTAAACAAAATATGTGGATTAATGAACATTGAAACTATTTGAGGTCATTTGTCAGTATATTTAAGTGTCTTACAGCAAATATAGAGAATTTAATTTTTAAGAACAAAACATTTCGAATTTGATCCATATAGCTTTTGAATCTTACCTTAAGATCTAGATACGAATGAGTGAAATAGTCAAATCAACAAAATTAATAGTTTTCGTAGTACAAGATTTGTCTAGAGGAATCAGCCTCCATTAAGGATTAAGGTCGGATAAGCAAACAATGCAATTCACTATTAACTATTTAACTCATATATTTTGAGAAAAAAATCCCTAGTCTAGACATCATTTGGCATAATGAGTTGGTATGTCCAACAAAGTAGAATTCTAAAAAAATTATACTCCAACTATACATGGAAACTAATGGATGCAAATCTAGATTCAATTATTATTTATTACATTGAATTATGGAAAATTTTCCAAAATATTTTGAACCTTTTAAATACTGTCAACTACATATTGAAATCTAATGGGAGTAATATATGCGTACAAACAATTATACATGTCTTTTGCAATTTTAATTTATAATGTTAAAATTTTCTTAATTTTTTATAAGCTATTAAAAAAGTGGAAAAAAATTGAAAATAATTTGTGTATATAATATCACGTGTACGTTGAGAGTACATTCGGCATTCGACAAATCCTTTGTTCGATAAAAATGATATATGGAATTAAATTTGAAGGAACTGTTATAAAGTGTGTGTGCACTGTGTATGTGTGTGTATAGTGTGTGCAAGTGTGTGTAGAGCGTGTGCAATGTGCTTGCAGTGTGTATGTGCATTGTGTGAGTATAGTGTGTGCAATGTTTGTGTGTGTGCGATGTGTGTGTGCGCACGTGCAATGTGTGTGTGTGTGCAATGTGCGTAGTGTGTATGTGCATTGTGTGAATATAGTGTGTGCAGTGTGTGTAAAATATTTTTGTGTGTGCAGTGTGTGTAAAATATTTTTGTGTGTGCAGTGTGTTGGAACATGTATACTAAAAAGCATTTTTTGAGTTTATTATAAATTTGATAAATTGCTTGTATATTGTAACCTTTTATGAGAATAATAAATAGGGATGAAGGAGATGTGACATTCTATGGGTTATAATTTATTAGTAAAGAAGGTCCAATAGGGAAGCCCAATCCAAGACCCATAGATCGCTAACTTAACTCATCACAAACTCTTCAAATATGGATGAAGGAGGTGTGACATTCTACACTATACAAAACCCTAAACCTAGCCTGAGTTTTCGAAAATTGCAAGTGTTTGCAATTGGTTTCTCTTGTCTTATTCTTCAAGTTCCTTATAATTTCTAATAGATTCCTCCCACAAGGAAGTTAGATCTAGAGTTGGTTTAGTATTGCAATAAAGCTTCAAGGATTGTGGAATTGCGATAAAGCTTCAAGATCTACAACCATTCAAGATCTACTGGAATTGCGATAAAGCTTCAAGATCTACAACCATTCAAGATCTACACGTGGAGAAGTAGCAAGTCACTTTGATTCTTTGGAGAATCAAACTTGTAAGATTCAATATCATTAATTTAATATTAAATTATGTGATTATTTGCGTAATAACATGTTTATATGCGTTGAAGCATGAAATTGAATCGAACCACATAATCACCTAAATAGATTCTAATATGTGAATTTATTTAATTTGCAATTTCCGCTGTGCAAACCCCAACACAGGTGTGTGCATGAGCAATGTGTGTGTATAGTGTGTACAGTGTGCGTGTGCAGTGTGCGTGTAGAATGTGTGTAGTATGCGAAGGTGTCCAATTTTATAACTGTTTGAAATTCCAATTACCTACTTTTGATATGAAATTCAAATTGTGAAATTGAGAGGAATTGGAATTAATTCTAAAAAATTTTATGGTATCAAACATTGGATTTTCAATTGAAAGTTCCAATTCCACGAGGTCAATCCTATGATACCAAACGAATCAAGAAAATTTGAAATTCAAAATATAATTTAATTCAAGATAACTGTTAAATGTGACAAAGCTTAAGTAAAGAAAAAATATTATACATCGATTGGTTGACTAATTAGAATTATGTAGTTTGAAAGTAAAATAAGAAATCAAACCCATGAATTCTGCAATTTGCAACCCAAAAAACACCTAGCTGGGAAACTGGAATCACGTAGTATTAAATTAATTTACTAATATCATTATAGAATAATATGACAGTAAGAATATTGGAATTCGGTGCAATGTAGTCTAATCATAAACCAAGACCATGAGCATTAATATTATAGTATTAAGGAAATTAAAATAATTATAAGCTATTGAAGAAAGTGGGGATACCAACACCTTTATTGAATAAGTATCATAAGACAAATCAATCTCACAGTCGAGTGCGTTACTTAAATTAAATTATCTTTATAATTCAACAATACTTTAACAAAAAAAAAAGTAATCATTCTACGATTTTGATATAGTATCACTCAACACTACACAATTTTCAACATAAATCCGCTTCAATCATCAATTTGTATAAATACTTGAAAACTAACTTTCCACAATATGTATTGACATGAAAAATAATGATACCAGAAATATACAGCATACAATAAACGACATATATGAAGAGTATATTTCTATATCTTCAATTAATCCAACATTGTTTTTAAATTAGTCACATAGCAAACTGACAAAGCTACAAAACTGAAAATAAGTTGACAAAATATAA
The DNA here is from genome assembly GCF_004379255.2 of Salvia splendens. Lineage (NCBI taxonomy): Eukaryota > Viridiplantae > Streptophyta > Magnoliopsida > Lamiales > Lamiaceae > Salvia > Salvia splendens. The sequence goes on from NC_056032.1 coordinate 952,688, forward strand.
TAGAACAATTCCTGAATCAAAGGATAGATAAAGACTACAATCACAAAAGTCAAGCCAGCGTATCTTTCTCTCACTTGAAGCACTTGGCATCCAACAAAGGCTCACCCTCGAATGGCTCAGCGTCTTCAATCATCTGGCTCACGCGCTCCTTCTGTGCCTCGTCACTGATGTCGACCTTCGTCCACTCATAAAGCTCCATGTCGTAGCACTCGTCCATAACGAACTTAGGAATCTCGGTCCCCCGGAACAGCCACAAACCCTTCACCTTAAATGGAGCCTCTGCACCGATGATCAACATCTTGCCAAAGGCGTACTTGCGGGCCAAGTCCATACGCTGAAGAAATCCTCCCACTTTGTTCATGGTGACAAAAGAAACCATGTTTTCATCATTGTATTTGTAATCACAGAACCAGAGGGAGTATCCTTCAGGGTCATACATATCCCAGAAACCTACAAATGCAGTGAATATGATAAGGTCTATGCAGATTTTCGAACATCATATTGAACAATAGAGAATGCCTAGGACCAATCATACCTTTGATAGCAACCTCCCGGAAGTTGGTTTTTGTGTTAGAGTAGAGCCTCTTCCAGTCATCAAGAACCATCTTACTAGGAGGTAAGAGATCCAAAGGATTCTTCGCCTTTGGTTTAGGTGCTTCTTCTTCCTCTGCAGCCTTAGGTTCCTCTTTCTTGGCCTCCTTCTTTGCCTCCTCCTTTGGTTTTGGTTTCGCAGCTTCTTTCGGCTGTCCATGTTTCAGGGTTGAAACAGGTGGAACAGATTTGGCTTGTTCAATGTCACCCAACACTTTCTTGAAGTTTGGCTGATTGACCAAGGTCCAAAAGTACCTCTCGACATGCGGGAACTCTGAGGTGAAGCTCTTTATCAGGATTGCCTTGATCCCTTGCACCAGAATACATACTGTGATGATATCAGCTAGTGTGACACTGTGTCCAACTAAGTAGGTGTTAGATGCAAGATGGGAGTTCAAAGCTTCCAAGCCTCTCTTCAGAGAAGCAATTGCAGCCTCCTCGGCCTGTACAGAAATAAAAATATACATTTATCAGTCATTTGGTAACCAGAATATCAAAGAGCTACTGCGCTGGTTTATGACTATGAGGATTACAAATAAAAGTAAGCAGTAGTACCGGAGGAAGATGTGCACGTATACCAAATCTTGGATAGAACCAGGCAGAAATATGAGCGTCAATCTCATTAGTAGAAAAATCAATCCATTGCTCAATTTGTCCCTGTGAAATAAAATAAACCAGTCAATGACATAGAATTGGAGAATATTAAACATATGAAATGAAACAAAAACAAAATTTATTCAGTGTCCAGAAGTCAAACAACAGTCCCTTACAGTTTCAATAGAGGAGGAGCCAAATAGGTTTTTGTCGGGATTTAACCGAGCCACTGTACAGCAGAAGCAAGAATCAAGAGTCATGTCAGGGCTAAAAGTTCGCTCAGTCTCAACAATTACCAAGAGGCCACTTACCGTAGCGTGCAATAGCATTGCTCTCAAATATTGGGCCATCAGGTGTTTCAAGCACAGGAATCTACACAACCCAAATTCTAAAATGAGGAAAAAAGAGAATGGCAAAGATTTTGATTATTTAGTAACTATATAATACTATTTCTGAATCGTATCTCAACATACCTTCCCAATGGGATTCATCTTGATGAATTCTGGGGTCTTATTTGTAACACCCATCTGAAAATCCTTAGCTAGCTCAACCTTTACACCATTGAACTCGGACACAATAAGTGTCTTGTTTGCATTTTTGTTTGCAGTAGAATGCAAAACCTGGACATCATGCCAAAATAATGTCAACAAGCATGACCAAGCTATTTTAGTCCACAATTTAACTAAAAACTTTTTATTTTAAATCATAGCCTTCTCAAATTAGGTACATCAGCCCCAAAATAAATAACATGACACCCATAAGTTCACATTCAAAATAAAGACATATCAGCAGTGATGCTTAATCCAGGCTACTTATTATAGTTGTATAAGTATGAAATGAAAGAGGCATACCAAAAAAATCATGCAGCATCAAGCAACACAGTATTAAACTTTAGCTAAATTACAAATATCAATCTATGTTTTTTATTAAAAATTAATCTTTAAGTAAAAAGTTTCTTTCTCTTCCAATCAAAATTTCAACTAGGGAGAGATTGCAAGTGAGCAGTGAGGAATCCATAACTAGCATATTGTTTCAATTTAATTCAATTAACTACTAATGATTTTTTCCAGTCCATATTATCTCAAGCAACAGCAAACGAAAACCATAATTATCATTTCTGATAGAAATCAACGCAATCTAAATCACGAAATCCAAAAGTAAGCAGATAAGTAGCTCAACACTTCACTCAAAGGCCAATCACAGATCTAAAAAATTCACCACATAAACCAAAGTAAAAAAACAACGAAAGCAACAATACACTCACCAGAGCCATGGCTTCGCAGGATCCTTTTACTCACTCTCTCAATTCGAAGAATCTGGAAAACAAATCAAAAGTAATAACAATCACTATAAATAAATAAAAATATCAAAATCAAGGAGCGCAAAAAGTAGCGAATTTAACTCGGAATGAAGCGTTTATTTACACAGAGTGAGAGGAATTGAATCCGAGCGCAGCAGAGGCTTTGGTGAGAGGATATGAAAGAGAAGGAAGATTTAGGGTTTCTTGGTGGATTAATTTGTTTTTTATGATAGTGATCAAGGGTACCCATTTTCGTTGAGAATATGCCGCATTTTATTTAAATTTCACGGGCATTTTAGGGATTCAGAGAAAGAAGTGAAAAATCATTTTTTTAATTTTTTTTTGAAAAATTGAAGAAAAGAATAGTAGTATAAAATTAAAAAAAATAGAATAAATATCATCTATACATAATTTCAAATATCTTAATATACATAAAAAATAAAATCCTACCAATATTTTTTTTGCATAGACCCATGTTAACAATGTAAAATTATTAATTTTATATATATTGCTGAAATTATACTTAGTACTACTATATACTATTGCTAAAATCCGTGCATATCTCGGCCGACAGATGATATTATACATCAAGATATATTTTTGATTTTTTTAAATTGATTAAATAAATATTTAAACCATATTATTACAACAATCTTATCAGTATATATTGCTGAAATTATATTTTATATATTGCTAAAATCCGTGCATATCTTGGCCGACCGATGATATTATACGTCAAGATATATTTTTTGTTTTTCTATGTAGATTAAATAAATATTTAAACCATAATAGTATTACAACAATCTTATCAAAATTAAGTACTCCTAGTAGATTAGTGGGAAGAGTGGTGGAATTGACAGTTGTTGAATGGTCTCATTCAACTCTTCCCAACTGTTATCCCAGAAAATTAATTCGGTGGTGGAAATCGCCCAACAAAGAAAAGAAGACGAAAAGGGGGATTTTCAAAAATTAAACTGCGATGATACAGATCATAGATCGGGGCTCCTTGCTGTTTCTCTTATGTTTATTGTCTTCCTTTATCCCAGGTATGCTCTTTTAAGATTCAAGATTTAAGCTTTTTTTAGGAAATGGATTATTTTTAAGGTTGAATCTCCGAGCCCTTTTGTGGGATTGAAAGAAATTGGGGATCGAGTTGATTAATTTGACAAGAACATGTATGATTGAAAAGGGGGAAATTTTGGAATTTTGAAGGCAATAGCTGAAATTCTCTTGGGATTATTGTTAATTTAGCTGTTGCTGTGTCTCTGATTCATGGTTGCTAATGTTAGGTGAGGTTTTGATTGCTTTGTGTTGAGTCAAATCTAACTAGTTGGATAGGTTGAGCATAGTATCAAGTCTTGTGCTTTTTGGGGTGGAATGTTAATCATTAGTTCAAGATTAATGCTGCAATGCCAATCTAATCATGCTCGATTTGTGTATATATCGGGTAAATGTATCGGTAATTGAGCTTATTTTTGGTGAAGATGGTGATTTATTGCTTGAATAAGGTTGTGAGGTTTAGCTCAGAATGGAGTAAAAGCCTGATTTTAGCTTGTGTGATGTAGAAGATTGTTAATTGATGTAGAAGCGCTTTAGTTCTTGAATGATGATGAGGCTTAGCTTGGACATAGTAAAAGCTGGACTAAATCACACGTTGCTTTTAGTTGGAGCTGAGCTCATAGAGAACGATTACTGCTTGAACGTTTATGACGCTACTCAGACAGTAAAAGCTAGGTATGATTGTGTGTTGGTTTTTGTTGGAGCAGAGCTCGACATTTTCTTCATAAGAGCTTGGTAAAGACCGTTAGTTCTTTTTCCTGTACAAACGCTTGTTAGGCTAGCTTCATCAACTGTGTTTTTTAGTTGGAGTTGAGTCTAACTTCATAAACGTTTGGTTAACATCGTTAGTTCTCTTATATTAGATACGATGCTGTGCTTGAACATGTAAAGGCAAAAAAAAAAAATCTTTGGTTGGGGCTATGTTTTCTAAATTTTGTAGTATAGAATTTACTTAAAGTAATTTATAAATCTCCATGTGTGTCCACCAGTACGAGGCTAAGCTCAATGCTGGTTTCATAAAGGTCGAGCCTAGGCAAGTCTTTCGTCCTATGTTACACTCATATTTCATACTCCTTTTTCGTTTTTCATCATTACTTGATTTTCTTCACCCTTAGCTGGGATTGTTGTTTCGTTTCTTGATTGTTAATGTCGTTTGTGTAGGGTTGGCGGACACCTCAGCTGCGTCAAATTCATCTGACCAGAAGGATTCGAGCAAGAAGTCGTCTGGAGGTTCCACGTTGTTGGAAGTCCTCCTTGTATGTCTCGGCCTTGTAGCCGTGGGGGCGTTTTCCGTCTTCTTATTCAAGCTGTGGCAAAGAAACAAGCGAGAGGAGCAACACGCCCGCCTCCTGAGGCTCTTTGAGCAGGACGACGAGCTTGAAGTCGAACTTGGCATCCGGGATTGAGCTTCATTTTTTTTATATCCTAGGTTTTCACACTTTGCCATGTCGTTCAACCGGAAACGAGGATGGGAGATATCATTGGACAAAATATTGAAAAACTAAATTTTAAATATTAATGATAATATTTCCATGTCATGTCATCAGTCACTTAATGTGCTTTCGCTTAATGACAATGTAAAAAAAGAAAGAAAGAATATACATGTAGGAAGAATAAATGAAATGGGTCTCTATATATGTAGAAATAGTGCTAGTGAAGAGTTTAGTCGACATTATTAATAATATATAGTTGAAATTCTAAAATTTGAAAGAATATATAGTTGAAATTCTAAAATTTGAAAGAAGATAATTTTTATGAACGGACTAAAATGAAAGTTATCATACTTTTTCAGGAACGAGAAGGAAGTAGTATTGATATCGTGTGCCCAAAGCCAATACACACTAAGACAATATAGTTGGCTATATTTAGTTAGGCTTATGGTTTGTGTGCTAAATTGGACTCCATTTTCCATGGGCACATTACTTACTACTCTCCTCATCCTATAAATTATGCCCCCCATTATTTAATAAATTATGCTCCCGATTCATAATAGATGACACACTCTCTTCATCATATTTTTCATAAATTAAGTATAACATATTTTTCATAAATTAAGAATAAAAAATATTAAAACAAATAAAAAAGATTAAGCGTATTAAATTTTATTAAAATGAAAATGAATCAACTCAATACTATTGAGACTAATGAAATGGTTTTATTTAAAATCATGTACTATTGTTTTTTCTTATGTAAATGACGTGGAATAGAGCATTAGCATTACTAATCATAATTTTTTTTATGACTATATTCGAGTCATAAAAATCCAGCTCACTGTGTGTAGTATGTTTTTCACGTGTCCATAACAGAAAGAACCTTCCCGTCCATGCCATCCGTGGCGTCTGCAGCCTCCAAATCTATCAATATATAAAGTGTCAGTTTTTTGGCCTGCCATGTGACACTATTTTTTACGGGAAAGTCACTCATCAAAAAAAAGACATATATTATTGGATAAAAAATTGGTGCAATGAAATGGTGACTTTTCTTTGATTCGATACTTATATATACATAAGTCATTAATTGAATCTGCAATTTTGAGGACTATTGTGATTTTTAATTTTGAGGACTATTGTTGTGGACTATTTTGTGATTTTTTGATTGCAGCATAGGGACAGATGAGAGAGAAAGAAGGTGAGAAGAAGAAAAATGAGAGGAAGGAGAAAGAGAGCCAGCGACGCCGGCTGTGCAGTCACTGAAATCCTCTCCGCATCGCCGTCGGTGCGATTTGAGAGAAGGAGAAAGAGAGCCAGCGGGCGGCTGATCGAGAACTGATGAGGCAGGGCGGTGGTCGTGGCGGCCGCCGATTTGAGAGAGAAGAAGAGAGAGCAGTGGACGGCGGTGGACGGAGGCGGGCGGCTGACCAAGGTCGGCAGGCTGGCGTGAAGCTCGCGGACTAGCTGGCGATGTACGGCGGGGCAGGTGTTGTGGTGGCGCCGCCGATTTGAGAGAGAAGAAGAGAGAGCTGTGGGCAGCGGTGGCGGGCGGCTGGCCGAGGTCGGCAGGTGGGCGTGAAGCTCGCGGAATAGCTGGCGATGTACGGCGGGGCGAGCATTGTGGTGGCGCCTCTGATTTGAGAGAGAAAAAGAAAGAGCAGTGGGCAGCGGAGGCGGGCAGCGGGCGGTTGGACGAGGTCAGCAGGCAGGCGGGCGAGGCACGGCGGTGGTCGTGGCGGCGCCGATTAGAGCATCTGCAACGGTGAGCACAAGCTCACCGTCCGTCCTTGCCCCTGGCAAGGACACGCTTGTTCTCCGCTGTGTCCTGCCGCTGGCACGGACGTGCTCTAGACGTGCTCTATGCATAGAGCACGTCCTTGCCAGCGAGCAGGGCGACGTGGCGTGTTTCTATTGTCCGTTGACATTTTCTTTTTTTCTTTTTTTTGAAAAGAGAAAATAATACCAAAAATAATAATAAAAAAAAGGATTCCCAAAAATATAGCCGTTTTATTACCGTTTTTTTGAAATTTAAAAAAAAATTAATCCCAAAACCATCTATAAATACACATATTCATAATCCATTTGGACGAAATTCAATCACTTATGAATTTAATTATGCCATTTTTAATTTTTAGGATTTTAATTATGTAATTTTTATTTTGTAGGATTTTAATTATGTAATTTTTATTTTGTAGGATTTTAATTATGTAATTTTTATTTTATTTCTAATTTGTAATATTATTTCGGTTTTCTAAATTGAATAATAGAATGGTGGGACCGATGTGCTCGTCTTTGCGGAAGAGCACGGCTGTGGGTGTTGTGCTCTTGCCTAAGAGCATGCAGAAAAAGTGGGGTCAGGCCCACAACCGTGCTCGCTGGCAAGAGCACGGTTGTGGGTGCTCTTTGGGAGATGAAATAGAGAGTTGGGGGCAGGTGAGAGAGATATAGATGAGAAAGAGATGGGGCGCCACTTTTAGGGTTTGAGAATTTGCGAGAGAGATAGAGATGAGAAAGAGATGTGGAGCCACTTTTAGGGTTTGAGAATTTACTAATGTTAATATTTGAGCTTTATTTAGGGCTTTAGGATTCATTTCTTTACGTACTACTATACAATATTTGGGCTTTATTGAGCTTTAAATGAACTCGTATATTTTAAAGTGTAATGGTAAATACAGTTTAATTTGGGTGTTTTGCTTTGTTATTATGTCTTAATTTATAGGTTCAATTTCAACATTTCATTTATTAGACTTTGCATATGCATTTTTAAAATGAAATTCTTTCAAATAAATAACAAAATGATATTGTTTGGGAGATGGTACTCATCGAATAATATTGTAACAAAATAATTTGTGTTGTAATTGTACTCTTTGTGTAAAATAACAAATAAAATTAAATAGATATGACAAGGTTAACAAAAATATAATGCTTTAAACATACATATTATATCACAAATTAATTATTAAAAATACTACTCTTAATGTTATGTATAAGCAAGTTTTTAAAAATTTATGAACTCCATTTCTTTTGTAATAGTTGGGTTTTACTCTTAATAACATGTGACGGTTGTCGCCGATCTATGATATTTGTGGGCGATCGTGTGTGGGCGATTGAAGAATTTGAGGTTGTGATTGTTAGAGATTAATAAAAATGGACACTATTTCATTTTATTAAAACTACCCTTGAACTAATGTAATTTAGCTGAAGAGAGAGTTAAACAAAAAAGGATTAATGTTCGTGTAAAAGCTTATTTACCATAAGATAGATAAGAAGGAAAGGAGAAAAACCCAAAAAAATATAAAAATAAAAATAAATGATATTAAGGACATGGAATTAAATGAAAGATTATTGGCTATTAACAAAAATACTAAGTAAAAAATGAAGCAAAACATGCTTCTTTTGTAAAGACATGATAAAACACATTGCAATCATACAAAATTATAATTACAAATAATTTATTATGAAGATATACGCATATTCACCGGTTAAAAGTATTTTGCATATTTCAAATATCAAATATGCATTTGACCTTTGGCCATGCATTCTTATTTATAAATATGCATTTATATATCCATATTCCTAATATGACATCTCCTCCTAGAAGTCCTACATTAGTTAATGCTTTCTAAAGACTCGACGGTGAGCCCGACGGCGGCCGACGCACGACTAGGTGTTGAAGGGGCAGAAGCTGGAGGTACTGCTGCGGCGGTGTGGAAACTGTTGTTCAGTGGGCCGGCGGACAAGAGGAGGTAAGAGAGAAGGAAATGAGGGAATGGAGGAAGACGTTGGCGTTGCTCGCCGGCGACGCGGCGAGGTGAGTGAGAAGAGATTTAGAGGCGTTATTTTAGGGTATTAGCTGTAGAAGAAAATTGTATCATTGTATGTATACGCAACATTAGTTTGGGCTTAGTGTATTAAACTCATGCATTTGGGCTTTTAATAATACAGAATTTTATAATTGAAAATATTATTATAAGATGTTTTCCAATATTCTAAAATGATATTTTAGTATTGTTACAAATCTGTAAAAGTTTTTGTTCTTATTTTTATAGTTTGAATTTAAATTGTAATAGGCACTCTGCACGAAAAGAGCTACAGTGTGAAATTATTGTGTTTCATTATTAAGTTAATGCACAAATAAAAACTGAATAGCATATGGGCTTTTAATTATATAGAATTTTATAATAGAATTTTTTTTAATTAGTTAGAACTTTTGTTGAGTTTTATATATCAGGTTATATCATGTCTTAATTTAGGACTTCTAATATGTTATATGTAGTTGTATACATTTTTTTAAATTAATTGTTTTTATTTAAGTACTACTATATAATTTAATTAAATATGTTGAAATTATTTATATTCATAATTCATAATTAAATTTTTCCTATAGATTTAATTTATAAATACAAATTTATAGAGGGGAAAGAAGTTGAAAGAGGTATAAAAAATTAATGGCATTAATGTGTGCTAGAAGATAGGACTTAGAATTTAATTAGTTATGAAATATACCAAGAGAAAGGAGTTTTCAAAATTAGAATGAGTCTCATTATTAAAGAGAAAGGAGTTTCCAAACTTAGAAAATTCATACTTTTTAGAGACAGACTAAAAAAATTATAATTCATACTTTTCAGGGACGTGAGAGTAATTAGCATAACCGTTCCAAATTTATGATATTTATATAAAATTATAATTTTAACTTTACAATTCAAAATCCAATTTATAAAATGCTTACATGACTCAGACATTCCCGAGTGCCAACTATCATAATGAGGGTTTTCAAGCTTAATAATATTTTTTTCTCATTTAGTTGATTAATTGAGAATGTTAAGTTACTAATTTAACATTAAAAATATAATAATAAATTTATTGTATTAAATTATTTAATAGTGTAATCGTATACATAACCTGTGGTGTCTTCTCTTTGTTAAGTTGGAGCACGTTAGTATCATTTTTTAGACATTACAGTTTTGAGAAAAATAAAAATGCGTATCTCAATTAAATGAATTACACATAACATTTGGCACATTCTCTTTGTTAAGTTATTTAAGAACAATATCAAGTATGGCTTTTTACGGGGATTATGTGAATTTTTCAATAAAATTTGTGAACTATATCCCCATTTTATATGCTAGTTTCTTAAAAAATTACGTAACTGAAGTGTTTGTATTAAATACCAAATTTAGGTATCAAAATTAATAGTACTAGAGATCATTTTTTAATAAAATTATATATAATGATATATTTTTAATTGTTTTACAGTTTGTATTCATTAGTTATAATTGAGTTGATTTTGATTTATTTCTACTAGATAAGATAATGTTTTTTATGACGTAATATTTCTTTTTTCTATGCTTTTCAAAATATTATGTTTATGAATATTATCATGTATTGAATTTAATTTTGATGAAAGTGAATTTATTCTTTCAAATAAATTTTTTATTTAGGAATAGATTTTCCTTTATTTGTATCTTATTCTATTTAATTTACGCCTTTCCTTTTTTGTTATTTTTATTATTTTATGTTACTACACCTATAATTGATAATTAAATTGTATAATTCAGTAGTATGCTGAATATGAAATGTTTCATTGCAGGTTGAGAGAGTTACAAGGGTATGTTTGTTGTTGTTTATAATGTTTTTAATTGTTTATAATCTTATTAATACTATTTTTAATTAATTTATATTCTTAAATCCAGTGCCGTAAAGAAATGTCTCAAGTAACGTGGGACGAAGGGAGTAATAAATTGATAGGATTGTTATCAAAGCAAATAACATTTGTTATCAAACTATTCTATATCATTCTCTATATATTCTGATTTTAAGTTCAATTAAGCATGACACAAATACTAACTAATTGAAATTTAGTTATGTAGAGATTTTTTTACATTCTCGAAGAAGAATATGTGTTTTTGAGATCCTTTCTATTTTCTTCTGGTTCACTGTTGATTCTTGCCGTTTTCGACAGTAAAATAGCTAGATTGAACTTGATAGTGTTGGTGGTGTCGATGTTTTTGATGTATTTCGTGGATTAAAAAAGTTTTCTTTGAATTATCAATTAGTATGTGCTTGGTAGATGCAGTGATTATGTTTTAGGGTTTTCAACTTTGATTTGTTTGACTTTTTTTGTATAATGTAATTTTTTTTAATAATTGTGTGAGGTAAATTCACAACTCATACAATATGTTTCATCTTTATTCTTTCTCCACTCAACTCACAAAATAAAAACGTTTATAATCTCTTTCCAAAATGCTTTATTTAGAGTGAGATGGTACAATATACATTTCTACAAAGTGTATATAATGATATTATTTCTTATTTATGTTGAACTACTTTGAATTTGTAGTATTTAATAAGTAAAATTCATATGACCCATGAGTCGAGAAGGGAGAAGTATGAATCTGTTAGATTTCCTTTTATGCAATCCAACTATTAGTTTGTTGTAATCGTTCTAAGTTTTGTTTTATTAATGAGAATGTATATTTTGTTGATCACAACTTATGAAATACTCTCTCCGTCCCAAGGAAGATAACTCATTCCTTGGGGCACAGGAATTTATGCAGTTTTATTTTGTATGTCAGATAAAGAGAATAAAGTAAGAAAATGTAATAAAGTAGAGATAAAGAGGATTCTGTTTTTAGTAAGGGGTCATCTTGGGTGAGACAAACTAAAAAGTAAAGTGGGTGGGGACGGCCGGACGGATGAAGTATTAATTTATTGAAATTGTAATTTGTTTGATGACTATTTTATATTCTTTTCATTTTAAATGTGAAAAACAGTATACTCTCCCGGTCCCAACTAAGTTGAGTCGTATTCCTTTTTGTAATGTTCAACTAAGTTGAGTCATTTTTTTTAACAAAACATCCAATCACTATTATTTTATTCCATCAACTACTATACTTTGTCTTTATCTTTTCTACTTTATTCCTCCATCTTACTTTTCAACATAATTTCTTAATCTTCGTGGCCAAAAATTATGTCTCAACTTAATTGGAATGGAGAGAGTATTAATTATCATTTATATTTTTTTATTTGTAATTACTTGAAACGTAAAGATATGTATATTTACTAAAGTGTTAATATATACTCCCTTTGTCCCACTCTAAATGACACGCTGCCAAATTCACGACAATTTGCAGGCGAAAGGAGAGAGAAAGCACAGAATCTATTAGTATTAAGGAGGAAATCGGGTTTATAGGCTACTTTGCCTTTAAAATAACGTAAATGTACCCATTTTGTTATCTATTCCATAAATGGGAAAAACGCCACTCTCGTTGGCGTGTTTTAAGTGAAAACGCCACCCGTATTGGTGTTTTACAACGTATGTGTCGTCGTATTGCATGTACGTTGAAAGACGCCGACGTGGTTGGCGTTTGAACGAAAAACGCCAATCCCACTGGCGTGTTTCAAAAAACGCCAATTCGGGTGGCGTTTTTCATGCCTTCCGCCGTGAAAAAAAGGCCAAAAATTATCCCAAGTTATACACGCCAATGGGATTGGCGTGTTTCAACCTTTCAAGGCAAACTTTCGTTCATGCATTTCATCAAACACTTGGAGGGCAAACTTTCGTTCAGGCATTTCACCAAACAGTTGGTTCAAAATAATAGCTCAGATGCAGCGCAACATGGTGATTCTTCCGTAGCAGGTTCGCCTTCTAGACTTGCTCCGGTTACGAAGATTGAATATATGGTTGGTTTACATGAAGGTTTGGTGGAAATAAAGTCACGACTCTGTGGAGAATCATCCAATTTACAAGTTATTTCAATTGTTGGAATGGGGGGCATTGGTAAAACTACTCTTGCAAAGTGTGCTTACGATGATCCACTTATGGTGCAGCATTTTGACATCCGTGCTTGGGTCACAGTATCACAGGACTACAATGCAGAGGCAATCTTTTCAAGCCTCCTAGCTTCCATGGAAGAATTCAACACAGAAAGATCTGAGCGGAGTAGTGAAAACGCCAAACAATCCCTATGCATACCTAGTGGTGCTCGATTTTAACCGGACCAGCGGTTATGAACCAGAACCGGACAGTTTAGAAACCATGAGCATCATCACTATGCATACCTGCTCTACACTATATCTAGTACAAAGATCACTTTCAAAAAGCAAAAACTGCCACCAAACACAGAGAAAGATGATCACTACCTAATTTACACATACCTGCTCTCCAAGTGTTTGATGAAATGCCTGAACGAAAGTTTGCCTTGAAAGGTTGAAACACGCCAATCCCATTGGCGTGTATAACTTGGGATAATTTTTGGCCTTTTTTTCACGGCGGAAGGCATGAAAAACGCCACTTGAATTGGCGTTTTTTGAAACACGCCAGTGGGATTGGCGTTTTTCGTTCAAACGCCAACCACGTCGGCATCTTTCAACGTACATGCAATACGACGACACATACGTTGTAAAACGCCAATGCGGGTGGCGTTTTCACTTAAAACATGCCAACGAGAGTGGCGTTTTTCCCATTTATGGAATAGATAACAAAATGGGTACATTTACGTTATTTTAAAGGCAAAGTAGCCTATAAACCCGATTTCCTCTAGTATTAAGAGGGAGAGAAAGGGGGATTTATTTTGGGCGAAGAAGATGGGGAGTGAAGGAAGTGTGAGCAAATTGAGATTGCTATGTCTCCATGGATTCCGAACCAGCGGCGAAATTATTAAGAAGCAGGTGACCGGAAAGTGGCCGGAATCTGTGCTGGAAAAATTGGATCTCGTTTTCACCGACGCCCCTTTTCCTTGCCAAGGAAAATCCGATGTTGAAGGAATCTTTGATCCGCCTTATTATGAGTGGTTCCAATTCAACAAGGTCTCTTTTTCCTTTTTTTTATTCATTATTATTATTATTATTACATATTGTAGTCCTACTAAATAAAATTTAGTCATGGTTAAAATATAAATATATTTTTAATAATCTCTTGGTCAAATTGTTTGAAAATGTTGCATATGATAGAACTAGCGAAAAATTCATATGGAACTTTAATATCAGATGAGTTAATCAGTGATGTGAATGTCCATTCATAAAAAATTATATGAGCAATATATTGTTAGTATGCGATCATAATTTTTCACATGGGATGATGGAGGGCAAATTTGAATTTTTTTTTTTTGTATAAACATGAATTGACTAAATTTCATGAATTTTTTTGGCAATTAGTCTTTTTATTATGAACATTATTATTAGTATTGTTTCTTATTTTTTGTGATTATATATTCAATATTCTTATTTTCTTGATTGGATGAATTTAGGAATTATCGGAATATGTGAACTTTGATGAGTGTCTTGCTTATATAGAAGATTTCATGATCAAGCATGGCCCTTTTGATGGCCTTCTTGGTTTTTCTCAGGTATACATTATGTGTTTGACTGTTTTCTCTTTTGTGCAATATTCGATATTGCAATTTGAATTTGTTGATGATCGTCACATGTCAAGAAAATCTAACATAATCGAACAATTAACCTAATCAGGGTGCAATTCTATCAGCTGGACTAGCTGGAATGCAAGCAAACGTAAGCTTTAGATTCGGTCTGCTTGTTTAGCTAAGCTCATTAGCATAAACATTCTAACCAATTTTTGTCGTTGAGCCATCGTTTTCTACATGCATCTACTTACATAGGTTCTATCTACTAGAGAGTAGGGCTGGGGAGTTTGCATCTCTCTCGTCGTAAATGAATCGAGCTACTCGCGAGCTATTTGCATTAATATCGCAAAAGTTGTTTGAGCTTACTCGACTATGGAAAACTCGTGTCGTGTTTATCGTGAAACAGGGGACCAAGACTTTTTAAAGGAGCATGGCACCGAGCTGCTCGACTCGTTCGTTGATCCTTTGGTGATCCGTCATCCCAAGGGTCATACCATACCCAGATTCGATACGACCTAATCCTCAATAAACGTTTTCTTGAATTCGTAACACGGTTTACTTCTTTTTAGAGCTACAAACTACACACACTTGACTCCTCTAGGTGACTCGAATCCCTAACCTACTGATTGAAGGGGACGTGAGCGATGCTTCGTCGCCATTGATTATTAAATTGATGCTTATTTTATTTTCCAGATGAGAAAGGTTTGGAGAGCATGCTTAGTTTTCTTGAGAAGTTGCAGAAGTGAAACAAGAAATTACTATAGAAAATGATGATGTGATTGAGCTTTGAAAGTCCTAATTTTTATCAATTGAAACAATTTCTACATGTATTAAACATATTTTTTTGTAGTATCATACGCTACAACTACACCAAATAATGCTCTGAAATAATATTTAGAAATAGATTTCTAGGCAATTTGAGCTATTTCAAGCAAGATCTTATGCAAAGCCTGAGGCTTTGAGAAGAAAGGGCAGTGATCACTGCCTTTGATCTTCAACACTCCTTCCGGAGGGTTTTTTCTTACCAGCTTTTCTTGGACATCAGGCGAAAGGGCATTATCGTCCAACGTTTGAACGTAGAATCGCCTGCCCGTCCCATATTTCTCGGCTGATAGAGACAGCTTCTCCATCATCGGACCAAGAGGGATAGGCCTCATGGAAACCATTGCCAAAGCAACATCCTGGAACGAGAAGATCGACGTGTTAATTAAACGACACGATATCAGTTTACATCCCCACCATTAACTAAAGAATTGTGTAGTTTACCTTTGTAGGAGAATGGTTGAAATATAGCCCTTGTAGATGTGGCTTCTCGAACATGAATCCGGTTGGGGGGTTGTCTTTCCCGTTTCCGTATATTAGAGACTTTGACTCTGATGAACAGAGCTCAGCGGAACCGAGCTGCACAAGAAGAAAACATCGTTAAGGCACGAAGCTCCGCATCATAACTACTTACCCAAAATATGCTAGTTTCTCAAAAAGTTTATGGTGTTCCAACCTTAAAAGTCGTGTTGGCAGCCAAAAATATGCGTGGAAATTGTGCCTTTCCGCAAATTTCTGGTTGCAATCACGACTTTTTGAAATTGGAAAGTTGGGCCTATACCGAGATTTGAAGACATGCTTTGGGCTAAAATGTGATATTTGGCCGTTCAAGAAAGTACCTCTTCAGCAAACACATCGAAAGGTCTCTGCCCGTCTGCTATCATCGTACCACATAAGTAGACGGCTTTCGAGATCTTGTCGGGAAGAAGCTCTAACGCGTAGGAGATGCAAGCGCCTCCACTACTGTGGCCGACCAATATCACCTGCAAAGGCGTGTCGTGTCAAAAAATTAGTCGGCTCGGGAAATTTTCATAGAGAAACTGCATTCTGAAACTTAGTTTATGAGTATTACCTTTTCGTCCTCGGGCAAATTTTGCAGAAAACCGATCAAAGGCTTGGAGTACTCTGCTAGTGTCGTGACATTTTTGGCATCTGTTGTGTCGATTCCACATCCAGCTAGATCCAAAGCGACCGGAAGCAGTCCAGATTCCTCGAGAAGAGCAATACTCTTATACCAGCACCATGCTCCGAATCCTTCGCCATGTACCAAAACAAATTTCTTCGTCTTGATATTCTCCAAAAACTCAGGCAACTGTTTAACAACATACATTTATATAAGAAGCAAAACTACTAAACAAGTGACTATAATTGCTCAACTACACATACGAATTCGAGTCCTCCTAGCTAGAAAAGAGAAACTATCAGTTATACACATCCACACAAACACACACATAATAGAGTGAACGTGAAGCTAGCAGCCTAAAACATGAAACGAGGCTTAGTGCAAATTGATGCCGTCACAAGTGAGCATGATTGTGTGTATGATAACATCTATGGATTCCCTTATCCTAAAACCAACTATCATTTGCATCAAGCATCAAAATGAGAAGACTTTCCAAGAATGAGGCGTTTGTCTAAGAGACTCGCGGCTTTTACACATTGAGTATGGTTGTACGCGCGATAGCATCTAGGCAACACTAAACCTAGACAACGAGGCTTAGCACTAGGCAATTACTCGAATCGAGTATGACTGTATGCGTGATAGCATCTACTATACCAAGAATATCCATCAACAAACTCAGATTATTGCAACTGCTCATGAAAACCCCCTTTTCTAACACAGCTTACTATCTTCATCAAGGATCAATTAAAATACTACTAGTACTAACTAAATTGGGGGAAAAATACTAACTTTCCAAACCAAAAAGTCACCTTTTCAAGAAAATCATGAGAGATTGATCACACTTTTTTCATCAATAAAGTAATCTACTAAAATCCCACCACTCAATTCAACAAATAAACAACACAACACACACACACACTAAATCAAACCCTATTTCCCCCAATTCAGATCCTAACCATACATACAATTAAAAAAAAACAAGCAAAAGTGCCAAAATCACAATAAACAGCAAAATTTACCGGCTTAGCAGCGGTGGTAGAAAAAGGGTCTGACAAAGTGGCGGCGCGGCGGCGGGAGGAGGTGGATCCGAGGCGGCGGGACATGGAGCCATTGTCAAATCGCTGAGAGAGCTGGTGCTGCTGAATCGCCATAGCTAGAGCTTGCTTATGCAAGAATTCTTCCTCCACTGAGCTCCTCCTCTTTGAAAGACGGCCCCTTTTGCTTCTTGATCCAATCCCACCATTCTTGGTATCTTTCTTGCTCATGCAAATGAATTTATTCCCCATTTCTTGGAAATAGAAGGAAAAAGATTGGATTTTTATTCACCAGAAGATTGCATTTGAGGGGCGGGGAGAAGAAATAGTAGGTGGCGGCGGCGGTGGTTTTGGGTTTAATTGCGGTGAGAACGGAGATAAAATGGGGGGAAAAGGGTGGAAATTTTTGTGGGAAAGACACAAACAGAACACCAGCTCAATGCAAAAGTCAGCAACCACCGGAATATTACAAAAAAAATTCAACGTTTGTTTGTTTGTTTTTATTTTATTTTTGTCTAAATTGCAATATAATCATGTGGTAGTTCAATTTCAATGGTACAATTTTTTTTACGAAATTTAAATATATTTTCAAAGATGAAAAATTATGAATAGCCAATCTTGTTTGATTTTTGGGTTATATGATATCTATAATTTTTCGAATGTCATATCGCAATTTTATAAAAAATTTAAACATGGGGTGATTGAGATTAAATTTCAATTTTATAATTTTTCTATCTGATTTTCAAAAATTGCCACAGAATGAGAATTTACATTTTATAGTTTTGTTTAACAAAAAAGAAGAAGAAAGAATTGCTTTAGTCTGATCTGTCTGTTTCATGACCCAATTTCATTCTTCAAGAGAGTGTGTGACCAGAATTTAGTGTCTGAGTCATTATTACAAATTTTAAAGAAAATATATAAAAGAGTGTGATTCAACATTTTAGCCCACTATTTTTGGTTGTTGCTTTTTGTATTTTGAAATTGCAGATGTTGAACTTTCATAACAAAAACTGTCGATATTAATTTTGGAAGAGGGCAGCTTGGTCCCTCTCATTGATTATACGAGTAGATCTTCAAATCTACTTTGAAAATATAATAAATTAAATCCAACTCATGAATATAGCAATGACAAACTCCAACAATTATTATTTCTATGTATTGTTGGAGTTGTAACAAATAAAAAAAGTGCATTTCTCCCTTCCTTTTAGCATTGTGGTTAATATTGTTCTAAAAAAGTTTTTTAGTAATTGTAATGATTGAAACTTAGTCAAAGAGAGTTATTATTTCGTCGCCCAATAAATGGTCTTATTACAGGTGTACTTTGATAGGATTATCAAATTTTGTGTTAGATTTATTTGGAAGAACAATAATTATTACTGTATATACTTGAATGTAGAATTATCAGTTTGAGCTTACAAATCATGAACAAAAATTGGTGGTTGTGCTAATCATCATGTTTCCTGTACATATTTAAATTAACTAACATATGATAATAAGACATTTGCAATTAGAATACTATAGTAAAAGATTTAAGAATACACGTACCTTAATAACTATAATAAATTATATAGGATTAATTGTTTTCCATTCCAAATTATATGAACAAAACAAACTAATTATAATACTATACATATATAGCATTATTTAGGCGCAATCAATATCTTTATACACAGTCGGAATATCAAAGAAAATGTAATACAATATGCGGCAATTTGACCGTAAACATTTATTAGTATATTTAATAGGTGAAAGTGAACTGGATTTATTCCAAAATTATTCGAATTCAAGATGACAGCTGCGTGTTAGGTGCATTCATAATGCAATCCCGATTCTCTGTTACAAAGAATCAAAATCATTTCAAAATAATACTGTTATTCACTAACAAGCATACACAAAAAATAAATGGCCACAATCATATTTTAAAACACAATGACAGATCGAGTTAGTAATATCAAAATTCATCCACTGCAGAATAATATTGTACCAATGGTGGGACTGGGAAGATCACATTTTGGGGCAAAGCATAGAGTTGGGCATACACTTCTATATCTAAAGTAACCACTACGACGGCCACTTCCGATCATCATCCTCCTCGTCCGAATCGCCACTCTCCCGAAATCGCGGATTTTTTTCCTTTAAGCAAAAAAAATGGTGGAGCATGAATAATCAGGATGAGTGCATCAGCTGATATGAACAAGTAAGTCAGGGCTGCATTTCCTAAAATTTCGACTTCAAGATTCCGAGAAGGCAATTTTTCTTTAGTTTGGTGATGGGGGGTTTCGCACAAAATGCCAACAATCGAAAAAATTGTTCCCCTTCCTAGATAAGCCTCGGGCAATAAGAACATAAAGATATTGAGATATTTTGATACCAACATGTCAGCCCTGTTTGGGTTTGAGCGAGCTGACGCAATCCTAAAGCTATCGACATACGTACAGAAATTGAAAACTTCAAACAAGTAAAAATGGATTCACAATTTCACATACAAATGCTTATGTATAGGGCTGTGCGGGGGAATGGGGGAGGAAATCAGAAGAGATCGATTTGAAAGGTAAGTAAACGTGAAGATATGATTTTTGTACAACCATAAGAAACTTACAGGTCTAGGTTCATTATCTGGATTCCTACGATATACGAAGTCTGACTTTCTCCTTTGAAAATCTGGCCCACGGCGGTCATCTTCTCTATGTCGCTTACGCGGGTAATCTGCTTTTCCAGAGTAAGGCATTGGTTATTGAGTTCTATGACCAGAATCGCAAGGCTAACTTAAATGAAAATAATACCTCTGCCACGGTAGGAGCCCCCTTGACCGTAGTTTCCACCTTGCCTACCATCTACAGGCATAGAAAGTCAACAACAAAAAATGAACTAACAATTATTATTTATTGAACAAACAATAATAGGAGTGCATTAATAACCCTCTTCATCTGTAATTGAAATAAAAAGGATACCAGACTGAAGAAAAACAATGCTCCAAAAATAAATTTCAAACCACATTCTGATATCTTTAAACGATATGTCAGGTTGTGTGTTGATGCATTTAGCAAGATTGTCGATCTTGGGGTATAGATATGTCATATGTGGATCAGTAATATTAATAGAGCTCAAACGTCACTCACAGAAACAGAAATTTTAGTAAGGAGCTCTAGTCTTCACAAGCAATATGCAGCAAATGCAAAAAAGAATTCAGATGTTTAGTGGCTTACAGTTCGGTTGCATAACAGGTACAAATGAATCTAGCGATCCAGCACCGTAATCAACTAGCTGCCTCTGGGCTTCCAACTCTTTCTGGACTATTTTACCATAACCACCTCTACGTGTGACAGTTAAGAAAATGGATATTCGGATAGCTTCATTTATACATAGAAACTATTAGCTTTATTCATAGGGCATTCTTACTTGAATAGAAATGCATAAGATATCCCATCACTTGTATTCAAGTAGTTATGGTATTGAGTAAGGCTTGAGTGCATTTTGTGATACATAGGCCTATATACGAGAGTCTATATCACAGTGACAAGCAGGCAACAGAAAAAATGGTAGCTTTGAACAAATTCAATTCAATTGCATAGTTCAAAAAATATTTGCTATGAGAAGGATATCTGGATCGTAGTCTGTGCGATATTCATCCCGCACCTGGCACATAGAACACAAATTCGAACAATTACTGGATTAGCAAGGGGCAAGGAGAACCAAAATTATAGATGTCTCACCTGCCCACCACTCCGTCCACGCCCCCATTGTCTGCCTTCTTGGAACCCCCAATCAAAGTCAACACGAATAGGACGGTCATCGAGGATAGTCCCGCTGATATATTTCACAGTATCTTCAGCATCTTCTCTGGAATAGTACCTGATATGTGTGAAGTTCCATAATGAGGGGATGAGTGCTAGAGAAATATTTTGCTTTCTAGAAACATACATCACTCAGTTAACAGTAAAGACGAGCTGAATATGATTCCAGATAACATTAAAGTACTCAAGACTCGAGTCAAGACAATGAAAGACACAACAGAGTCGAGCTCGTACCCAACTCAACCATACTCCCCACCCCCGTTCCTACCAACAGGAGTTAGAAACTTCGAGTAACTAAAGCACTTCAAAGCCAGTATTGCCCGTTCGCCTCAAACTGACAACACCACAAAACTAACCTACCCATCCACCTCACCTTCAATACCCCCTCAACGCCCCTACCCCGGAAAGGCATTAAGGCACAATGTAAAATTCCAATAAACACTTCGCAAAAGAGGTCACTTGAAAAACTCGGTTCACAAGCTTAAAACAGAACAATTTGCGCAATGAGTGTGCGGATCCAATCTACAACGCTTACATTACGAAGCAGAACCCGCAAGGGGTCTTGCTGTTCTTATCTAAACCCATGACCATCTTCTTTATCTCCCCCGCCCGAGAGAACAGCTCGTACACCTGCTCCTCGGTAGTGTAAAACGACATATTCCCCACGTAGACCGTGGTCGAGGTCAGCAGCGCCTCCTCATATTCTTCCTGAGTCCCAGAAAACCGTCTGTCCCTATACGCCGACAATTTCGTCGGATCCTAACCAAGAAAATAATGGCCAAAACTTCAGTAAACAAAATCCAGCAATCTGATTTCAGCAAACAACAAGCTCAAATGCAATACATCAGCTATATTTATGCAGGCAGCTCAAATTATTTTCCCATAAACCTAGATTAGCTGAAAATGGAACACGAATGCGGTAATTCAAACTGAAACTAACGCTTCGCAATTAAATCGATTAATTGAAACAGGAAATCAAGCAATTACAAAATAAAACTTCAATTTTACCTTGAAGAGCGAGGCCATTGGAGAATCCCACCAGAAAGTTTTGATTTTTCAGTGGAAAAATTTGGGGAAACAAAACAACGCCCTAATGAAGTACGGGAAATTTCCCAATAAAAAATTCCAAATCGTAAGTCGGAATAATTAATTAGATTGGGCTTTTCTTATTTGGAACGAATAAAAGTAATGTTTTGGACTGGATTGAGCAAAAATGGGCCATCTATTGAGGAATTTTACAAAATATGTCATTATTATTTTTATTTAAGTGGGAAAATATCATTATCATTATTTGCAATTATTTGTTTCTTTGTACGCCTTGAAATTTGGACATTGATTATTTCTATAAATGTATGTGAAAATATGCCTATGTTTTAATGTTGTAAATATAGTAGTAGTAGTAGTAGTAAATTGGTATAAAAATCATTAGTTTGATTAAATTTTGGTCAATTCTATAATATATTCTAAAAAACTATTTAAATCATAATTTAAAAAATTTCTCTGATCTACCATGATTTATTAATTAGAAAAAAATAGTATGGTGTGGCAGATGAAAAATATACCTAGTCGTAGACGTCTTTAATTTTATAAATTAAAAAGACGTCGTTTAATACACATAGTCAACCATGTTTTTAACTTTTTACATATGTAAAAGTTACTCTATCAATAAATTAAGACGCGTATGACACCAGAAATTTTCACAATTGGATAATTGAAAAAATTGTCAAAGTTAATATAGACAAATATTTGTTAAAGTTGAGTGATTAACCAGAAATTGGTTAATTTGTTCTGTGTCATATTATAAATTTGTACTACAATGTTGGTTCCATTTGAAAACCATTATAAGATGTATTTTAAAAATCTTTCAATTTTAGCACGCCTTATTATTGAAAGTTTTCAATTTTAGCTCTCTATAAACAATTTTTTTTTCTATGATAAATTGTGCTCCACATAACTACTCGAGTTATAAATGATTGTGTTTGAACTCTAATAATTCAATTAAGAGTTTATTCCCTCCACAACTACATCACCATGATTATGTTATGTCGTATTATAAATGATAGTGTGTGATATAGTATGATTGTAGAAAGAAGTTGAACTCTTACCTAAAGCTTTGCTTATGGAGTTGATTTTAGAAGAAGATATACTCTTTATGTTGAGTGTTGATGTTTATATTATCTTAAAATTAGGATTGATCGATTTAAAAATCATAAAATTTGATCAAATTTTGGTTTATCTTGGACCTGACAAATTACGAAATTTTTTTTAAAATGTCAATAGTCTCATTTGACCAAATTTGTTTCATATTTTATTTATTGATTGATTTTTTAGTGTCAAAACAACATTGTATAATCGTCCACATTGTTACATTAATATACAATTATATCATTATTCATTGGCGTCACAAAAATTGTACATGTGTGCATCAATTTAATATCGAATTTGCTCTAAAAGTTATTGTCGATATTTTTTAAAAACTTCATGATTTATTATTCATATTTTAAATTGTAATAAATTCATCTCTTTTAATTTTTGTAGAGTTTCGAATTATTTACGTTATTAATTTCTTGATTTAATATGACACACTTCGCATTCTTTCTGCTGGTATCTAGATTATAGATTCAATTCAAAATGCAAGATATCCATCTACCAATCATATATATCATGAAAAATAGGTAAATCATGATTTGTGTATAACGAATATTTCTTTCTTATACGTATCATTTCTAATTAAAACTGCATGTTTCTGGACTATGGTCCCATATTCAAATTACTTACAAAAAATATCAAATTGCTCATGATCAAATCCCTGAATAAGAATGCCCTAACTTAATCAACTTCAAAAGCAACGTAAAATCATGTAACTTTTTTGTTGTTATGTAATTATATTACCATTATTCCTTTCTTTGAGTAATTCTCAACTCTCTCTCTCATTATAATCATAGTTGACTAATAAAGGGGAATGTGTGTTTTATTTGAAAGTAGACCAAAGAGTGAAGCAATTAATATCATCCAAATTAATAATTTGCATATCCACCCACTCCCTTTTGAAATAAAATATTAAATGAAACCATATATATATAAATACAAAATACATCCATGCATGCACCCTATTACACACTTACTCGAATATCACTACAAAATAACATATCCTTAAAATCATGAACACACTAAACTTGCTTTGCTTTCTCCTCTTGCTTGTTCTTCCCCTTAGACTTGCAAGCAAACAATATTCAGACGGCTTTGAAGATGGCGTTTTTAAGGTGCAAGAAACAAACGATGAAGATAGTAATGGTTCGAAAAAGGCTACCTCAAACGTGGATGCATTTGGTGCCAAAGGAGATGGAGTTTCTGATGATACTAAGGTAGCTAGGGGAAAAAGTTGTAGCTTTGGATTTATTTTAATTCTTAGCTTTTTTTCTTCTTATAACATTGTTGAATTATTGGTATTTTGTATGGACTCTAGTCAGTCTAGTGCATAAGTCCTTCCTACCAATGATTTTCTCATGCCTATTCCACTAATTGGCTTATTAAGAACCTTCTCAAACTCTTAATTTATTTGCTTCTATATGTATGTTTAGGCATTTGTAAATGCATGGAAGAAAGCTTGTTCTAAACAAGGATCTTCAATTTTCTTGGTTCCGAAAGGGAAACGATACCTCGTCAGTGCTACCAAATTCAAAGGGCCTTGTGCTGGCATGTTGACGATCCAGGTAATTAAATTTTTACATATCAAAAGATAAAAAATATGTATATACATTGATATAGATAGATGTGTGTGAAGACGAAAATGAAACTCCGACTCTGTCACTGACTCTATGTAGATCGAGGGAACAATTGTAGCACCCGATGACATAGAAACATGGGATCCGGACTTCCCTAGAATGTGGCTTGGATACTACAATTTGAGCAATGTATCATTTGAAGGGAAGGGAGTCATTGATGGCTCAGGCAGCAAATGGTGGGCTGCCTCTTGCAAAAGAAACAAATCTAATGTAAAAAAAATTGAATGCAATATATAAGGTTATCTTAAAAAGTTTGATCAAGAAATCACTAAGACATGACTAACCAATTTATGCTTTTGTGCTTTTTCACTCAGCCATGCAGAGGAGCTCCTACGGTGAACTTTCTTTTCTAAATTTTACTATTTGATAATGTATTTCAAGAAATTCAATTTATTGGTGGTGTTTTTGCTTAACAATTTGATCGAAATTTGGATAAATTGATTTTATATTCATAGTAGTATGATAAATTCGATCACTTATTGTCCCAACAGTCGCCACCAACAATATATATGTCCCAACTTAACCATAATTGCAAAAGTACTTAAGGTTTCCAAAAACTCTTGTTTTTTTGATTCAACCAAAAGTTTCATATGCGACATTTCTTACATGTCCATAATTGACAGTCTCAATTCTAACATCATCGAAACCTCCGTTATTAAACATACACATAATATGGATACGCAGGTGAAATAATTTGGTTGGGACACAAAGGTGAATTTTAAGAAATATTTGGTACTTTTTGCAATTATGCTTACATGGGGACATATTGTTTGTTTATAATAGCAAGTGTTAAATATACAAAAATTGATATTGTGGTGTTCTTAATTAGCTCCATCCCAACTACATATGCTTGGAAATGACTCGGTTTATGTATGATGTATCGATTGATATGTAGGCATTGACTATAGATTCCAGCTCGTCTGTTAATGTGAAAGACTTGACTATTCGAAATGCACAGCAAATGCATTTTATCATCGGACGGTCCGACTCGGTCCGTGTGTCTGGTGTGACAATTTCAGCCCCTGGTGACAGCCCCAACACCGACGGGATCCACGTCACCGGGTCGACAAATGTAGTACTCCAAGACTGCAAGATTGGAACAGGTCCTTTCTCTAACATATGTTGATCATATTCGTAATTAAGGCGTTGTTCGTGATTGTGTCTTGATTTTATAGGTGATGATTGCATCTCGATTGTGAGTGAAAGCTCGAATATCAAGATGAAGAATATATATTGCGGACCCGGTCATGGGATAAGGTAAATATCTAAAATTGAATACTACTCCGTCGTCCCATGTTGATTGCTTCTTTGCTTCCCAGCATAGGTAGCCTCGGGAAGGACAACTCCACCGGCATGGTCGAAAAGGTTGTGCTCGATAACGCCTTCATTCGGGACACGACCAACGGCCTCAGAATCAAAACATGGCAGGTAATTTCATTCTAACCTCATCTTCATACATCAATGCATAGCAACTTTATAAAAAAAAGTTCATAAATCATAAAATTATATTGTACTTATGTAAAAGAACTTGTAAATCAATGGAAACTGACTTTTGCAAGATTTGGAATTCATACTTTAGAAAACATAGTCTCCATTATTTTCTTCTCGTGTTGCATTGCAGGGAGGCTCCGGCTACGTGAGATCCATGCGCTACCAAAACGTGAGGATGGAAAACGTGTCAAACCCCATCATCATCGACCAATTCTACTGTGATTCACCGTCAAAATGTGAAGATCAGGTTCGTTACATATGCATATTGATTTAGTAGGCAAAGTGGTTAATGTATGAAGTCAAAGGTTCTCATGTTCGGTCCATCATAGAGATGTCGCAATAAACACACACACGCGCGCGCGCGAAAGCATATGCGTGAATCTATGTCTAAGAATGTGTCTCACAATTCTTGATATGGGTCAAGGCTTCAGCTGTGGAAGTGAGTGAAATCTTCTACAAGAACATAACCGGGACTTCTGCAACGCGAATCACGATGAAATTCGCGTGCAGCGACGCAATGCCCTGCAGCAACATAATCCTCAGCAACATCAACATGCAGAGTGAAGATGACGATGAGGAGACCTACTGTAACAATGCATCTAGCTTCATTTGCGGCCGCGTTCATCCTTCTGCAGATTGCCTGTTGTCTTCTGCATTGCAGGAGAGAGAAGGTGTTGTTGAGGACAGTTTCTCTCAGCATATCATTCATACAGAACTATGAGTCAACAACAAGAAGGTGTAGCATATATGTGTGTGTATGTGTTTTTGGAGACATGTAGTTAAAACATGGTATATTCAAGAAATTATTGTACAAGGTAAAGTTTTTTTTTTTCTGATAAAAATGTAAAGTAGACAGATACTGATGTACAAACAACATTTCTATGTAATAAAGATTTTGTGGTTGAGTTTTTTTCGCAATAAAGTCAGTTTTTGAGTTCGGGTTTGAGCATTCTTTCATACCCGAACTCAAAAAAACAATTCAATTTTTGGAAACTACGCATCGGAATTGAAGCATGTGACCGAACCTAAACAAAATATTTAGTTTAGTGGCCGTGTGGATGGTGCCGGATTTCAACGATCTCATATTCGAGTCCACTGAACAAGAAACCAATGATCTTCATATAAATTAAGCACAACAAACACTACACTTATGCACATTTGCTTTCATGATCAACGCTACGTGATAAAGAAAACAGTAATTTTCTCTGGATAGAATAAATTCAGAAAACGAGCTACATCCCACGACAGAATGTGGGGAAAATCAAGAAAATGTTGATCCTTGAATCGAAGCTCAGATCTTCGATATTCCACAGAAATTGATGCTTTACCCCTATTTCTTGTACAGTATTCGTGAGGTATCCGATTCCTCCTCAAGCACCTCCATGCCTAGAAACGAGAACAGTTCGGTAAAGGGCAGCAACATACAAGAAGCACATGAATATGACAATCAGATCATCCAGCAAACCAATGATACCTAGCAGTGCTGTGAAAACAAAATCCATAATTAGCTGAGAAATTTACAGACACTGAATAAATCAAAACAAACGAAGCAGATAGTGTGTCATGGTACCTTCGGGGATGATGTCGACAGGGCTAACGACATACATAGCACTAAGAATCATCTGCTTGTTCAGAAAACAGAAACATTAAAATTCAATGATGTTTAAGCGAGTTCAAAAGTTATTTGTACGATGAAAGAGATGAACAAATCCATGAACAACCATCCAAGATAAATTCGCTGTGCATCTTCAGCTAGTAGCGATAAGAGATGTTAAGCATACACGTAAAATAATGGATCCCCAAATTGTTGACAACAACACATTTATGCAAATAAAAACTGTAATAAGCTGGTATTCTAGCAGACTTCGTTTGAACTGATATTAGTGGTATATGCCCATCTAAGTAAAATGTCACTAATGATGAGTAATGAAGTAACAAGAATTATCTTTCACACATGTCCTTCATTCCAAAAAATTTAGAAAGATAAACTTCAAATTCCCAACATACAAAAACTTTCAAGCTCAAATGAATTACACGAGAGGTAGGATCCCATGTTCTTAACCTATGAAAACCATATGAATATTATCAAGTTCAACCAATTAGAAATATCAAGTCACCAAAAGACTGAAACAGTGATGAGTTACGAACTTAAAAGTGAGAGCTAATCTACAAAAGCTATCACGGTGAATACGATGGAACGACAACTTAACTGCCAAATAAACACGTGCTCTCTCAACAAGTGGAAGCGCTCTTTGAGGATCCATTATATCCCGTGACAATCTCCTAAGAAGAAAAGGAAGGTCTTGCATTCTCTGCAAAAAAGGAAATTTATCAGCGACCGATTCAGAATGGACTTTCAGAATTCCTAAGACACCAAAATCACCACAAGCATCAAGCACATTAGGACAAGGAGATTTAGATTTCACATTTCTAGGTGCTTAACCTTATTAATTTAAGTTCCATGAATCGGCACACTTAAAGCAAAACATAAAATCCAAGGGAGAACGACAGTGCTGTAATCACCAAAGATATCATTTTTACAACAGAGTGTAAAAACAAATATGGCAAGTTATTTACAACTCCACAACCTGCATGAGACTATTGGGCTGTGCACCAAATTGACGGTTGTAATGTTCAATCCTCAGCAAAATCTCAGCTCCATCAGCCGTACGGTGTGCCTCACTAGGAACCAACAATGTAATCTCACGTCTACACAGCGGACATTTGCATGGGCGAAGAGCATGACCGAAATCCCAAACTTGTAAGATACATCTTCCTGAAAAGGGGGGAGTTCCCACTGAAGGTATTAAGGCATGGAACTGGCAATGCAATGATGAACAATGTCCTCATACTAATACTTAAATCTTCACCGAAAAATCAGAAACGCAGCGAAGAACGCAGGTCAATCCAACAAAAAACACATTGAAACAAGCAATCAATCTGAAAACCAAGGCTGAAACATACTCAATCTTACACTTAAAACTGTGATCAGCAACATCCTAATCCCATATAAATTCCCACACTAAAATGAAAAATGAAAACGAAATTCACTAAATCAATCACATTTCCAAAAAGGCGAAGGACGCAGGTCAATTCAACAACACAACTTAAAACAAGCAATTAATCCGAATATCAAACGAGCTCAATCTGACAGCTAATTCTACGCTAGAAATATCCTAATCCTGTGCTATTATTTCAATTTCCACTCTACAATGAAATGACGAAAACGAATTTCACTATATTGCGATCAATCGCGGGATCAAAATAAGAACGCACCACAGAACCAATGGCCGCAATTGGCTTGACAAGAAATTTGGAAGTTCTGCTGGCATATCGAGCATTCATCGTTCACCGGAGGCCCGTCCATTTTTCTCTCTCTCAAATCGCAGATTGTCGCTCTCGCTCTCGCTCTCTAGTTCAAATCTACGATTCTATGCTGAGAGTTGGGATTTGGCATTTTCTGAATTTTATATGAAGGGGTTTGGACACGATTGAGCGGATGACTTAGCACGTAAGATTTGATGGGCTCGTTTGTAATTTAGATATAAGTCGGGGCCTCAAAATTCTGATGCGCTGGTCCACTTGTGCAATATTTCAAAATATCAATGGCTTGTATTGCAATTATAACGAACTTCGCGATATATCATGCAGTTTGTCAACTGCTTTGTCTTAATTAAGTAAGTCAACTCTGTATTTATAATTCATTGCATAGTATTCAGCAACAATTTTAAAAATTATTACCATTTTAATTAAATAATGTATACTTAAAAAATATTTTTTATTGATATTGTATAATCATTTTGAATTATGCTCAACATCATGTAAAAAAATAGCATAAAGTTTTCATATTTTTTTATAGCTATAGAATAAATTAACATATAATAAAACTTATTTCTAGCTTTATTCAATTAAATTTAAAAATTAAAAATATTTTGTACATGTACTACATTTATCACCATTGGGTCCCATTATCTACAAATCACCCCCTTAGTGTAGAACTAGAGACTAAAATATAGCCCTTTGATCTAAGTTTTGATGGATGAGATAAGACATTGCACAAATAATTTCTGCCATTCATCCTAAGAGCAATTTACTTCATCCAAAGGGCTATTTAGTCATAATATGTTATTATAAGTTATTTTCAATTCTCGAATGAAGTTATTCCATTATAAGATGAAGCAACGTGATTATAAGATGAAGATATTATATCACAAGATGAAGTTATTTGTTTTGGACTATTCAAATTTTGTTCAATTTAATCGAAATATTTCCATTTATCGGGTGAAGTTATTTCATTGTAAGATGAACCAACGTGATTATAAAATGAAGTGGGTGCATAACTAATTTCTAATTTCGATTCATTTTTAGTGTATTTTGTGGTGAGTTCTGATTTCTCAGTGGTTTTCAAGATATGAGTTTCGATTTGTTTGATAGTTCAAATTTGGTTCATTTTAGCTATATACCGTGAATTAATTACATTATAAGATGACGTTATTTCATTAAAAGATGAATAAATTTTATCATAAGATGAAGCTATTTGTTTTGGACTATTCATAATTGGTTCATTTAACCAAAATGTTTCCATTTCTCGGGTGAAGTTATTTCATTATAAGATGAAGTACAGTGATTATGAGATAAAGTGATTGAATGACGACAGTGTAGCAGCGGCGGCGGTGGCACACGACATTGGGGTCGATTTGCTGGTGAATTTCACCTCGAGTCATTGCCCGATCTGATTTCGCGATATGGAGTTACAAAACATGTGTAATTCCTGCAATGACCTTAGAGCAAGTCCGATTTGATCAGCGATGATCTTGAGCAGGTCCGGTCTGATTTGATAAGTGATGACCTTGAATTCTCCATGGAAAATCATGGAAGTGGTATATCAACTACAAATAATTCACCAGATCGGTGTATATCACGACAAGATCCAGAATCACATTTCTCAAGCTTGATTTCAGAGTAAAATTGGCATGATTTGATGAAGGTACAGAAGAAGAAGATCGCGGAATTAGGGATTTTCCATTGATGTGGGAGGCGCTTAAATCCTCCATGGAATGACGTCGAAAATAGATTTCGAACGATGGAAACGGATTTCTGTCGATGAAAGGAGAATTAGATGATGAAAAATAATGAAAGAATTCAGACGATGAAAGCAGAATTCATAAGTAGAAAACGCAAAATTAATCGTGAATTTTAAAACAAGATACTGAAGATTTGTTCCAAATATGTGTGACATGATTTAAGGAACCACAATACAGTGGGAATTACTTAACAACCCTTCAGCTAATAAAATAATGATATTTGGTGGATTTTAATATGACCGCTAGATTACAAAAACGGATGGATGAGATTTGATCTCTAGTTCGATTTTTAAAATTGGTTCGACATTGAATACAATCCTATCACGATTCTCGCGTGAATAATTTTCAAATTAAGAATACGGACATGTAATTGATGCTATTTTTTATATCTTTTTCACCTTTTTGTATTTATTTGTAATATTATTCGTTAGATTTTAACAATTTAATATACTAATATTACTTAGATATAATTAATAATTTTAAAAATACTAGTTAGTATTGTTGAGTTGGCTTATATTAATCAGATTTTGTTAGTATAAATAGTTTTTGTAATTTTATTATATATATTTGGACAATCAATATATTAGTATTTCTTAGGGCACACGCAACGCGTCTCGCGAGCGTCCCTTATCTCGTCCCTCCGAGACGAGACGGCCGCGGGACGCGTTGCAGCGTCCCGTCTCGTCCCCAGCCCGCTGAGACGCCCGTCCCACCGAGACGGCGCGCGAGCTGTCTCGCCACGTGCTCGCGCGACGTGGCGCGCTTCGGCGCTATGCGTGACGCCCGCTCGCCGGCCCGCGAGTGGGCGTCGTCACGCTGACGCAATAAATCATTTTTTTAAAAAAATCGAATTTAATAAAAAAATAATTAAAATTTTAAAAACGGTCATATGACCGTTCAACGGTAATTTTCAAAAAAAAAATTCTCAGCGGGTGGCGGGGTTTGAACCCGTTCACCTCAAGGTCACCACAGCTCCGCGATGCCAACTACGACCCGTTGGTTGAATCTCTTTATATTTATCTTGATGTTGTAGTTGTTAGTGTGTTTGTTGAATTATTTCTATTTTAGTGTCATTTTGTGCGTATCAAGTATATTTGTTGCATTATCACTATTTATGTGCCATTTTGTGCATGCTACTAAGGGAATATATTTTTGTGCCATTTTGTGCGTACCAAGTATGTTTGTTACATTATTTATATTTCTGTGTCATTTTGTTCATGCTAGTGGGACCATGAGCGTATAAGTGCTTGTGAACTTTGAAATTTTACTTAAAGTAAAATTTAGATTCGCGTTATGTATATGCCGATTCAAGCTATGCTCGACATAAAATAAATTCATTCTATTAATTTGACATTATGAATAAGCTTAATAAAATAAAAAACATCGTATGTATGATTTAAAAATAAAAAAATGTATATACTAATAGTATATTACATAATTATAAATATAAATTTAAAAAGTTTGAAATTAAACCAACATAGAAATAATTTATAACTGCAACACTTATATAGCGCTCTAGAATAAAGAAAAATACCGTTCTTAACAACATACACAATTCAATATTAAAGCACTATCAATATGAAATCCATATAAAATATTTAACACATAACTAAAAAAAATATTAGGAGGAGATTGACATTGCCAAAAATAAAATAAAATGAAAAATTACAAATCAAATAAAACACACACATTGTAAATATTAATAAACTTGACGTTAGAACAATAAAACAGTACTCTAAGTTATGAAAAAACTTATTTGTAAATAACCTTAACAATACAATAATAAGACTAACAAAATAAAGAAAAGAAATAACCAAACACAAACACAATCAAACACACACCATAAGAGCGCCACAACTTCTTTTCCCTATTTATTTGTAAATAACGGTTGAGTCTCCCTCAAACTTATTTTCCAGCTTAATTCTCAAATTGGTGTTGTTTTCTTTGTATGAAAACTATGGAAGTGATGAAGTTGGCGACAAATATGCAAAACATTACGTAGTATATTATAGATAGTCAGCATTTGTGATTTCTTAATTTGTAAAAAAAAACTATTATAGCTATGATGAAAAAATTAAAAGAAAGCTAATAAAAAATAAAACAAACTAACATTAACAAAAAATAAAAACTTAAATATGAACTAATATCACTCAAACATAGAATGGTCCTCAAATTTCACCTTCTCTCACACAACTCTCACCCTACAGCCTCCGACTCGTGTCTTCGACTCTTCGCCTTTTACTCTCTCATAGGACTATATATCCACTGCCTCCGTCTCTATTGACTATTGCAAGAGAACTCTTGTCATCGGCCACTGGAATTGAATGGAGTAATGAATTTTATCTAATATTTAGACTGAAAAGATAATTTCACAATGAAAGATCATATATTTATATATTTATAGACCACAATTAAAATTACAATCTTAAAAGAAAAAATTAAGTGACAACAATTTTAATCGTTACTATTACTATCTTAATTTCTACAATTATTGATAGCGCCGTGTATAAGTGGAGAATCATTTCAATAATGAGGTTTGCTTCGGTCTTTGTAACATTACTGTTACAATAATTTTTTAATGCTATTAACATCTCTTAGCCACTGTGAGATTTTGTTGTCTTCATATTATTGCTATTATAATATTTTCTTAATGACATTAATATCTATCAGCTACCTAAATTGCCCTAAAAATATCTCTTTTCTATCTAAATTGCCCTCAAAACCCAGCCTTTTATAGATTGATAGATAACAATTTTATTCATTTTGTCTTCTTTGTGGGTATTAGTACGGAAATTGTTATTCATGTTCCACCTTCATAAACTTAAACTATTTTACTTGAAAATTGTCCTATAAATAAAATGAATAATATCAGATACTAAAATAAAATTATCTTGGATACATAAACTATAAAATTTACAAAATTACCCATACAATAATTTATTAGACTTACCAAATTTAATTTATACGGAAATAGATGTCAAAATTATTTAACTTGAAAATTTACAAATGACATACTATTAAATAATTAATATCTATGTGATTCTAACATGGGATCACTCAATAGTAATACATCTACGAAAAAAACAAAATAATGCGTATTTGGATTGGAATTTGATCGAAATTGCATTTTGTGAGAAAATATCAGTGTCTGTGTCACTAAATTCGCATAATTGGATAATAAAAGTTTAGGAGATGAAAACTAGAAAAGCTTAAAGCTACCACCTTAATAAATATAATATGTTTCTTGAACGTTCAATTAATTAAGTAGAGCAAAAATAATATACTAGAGATTGTAACTATTGATTTTTTTTTTCAAATAAAGAATATAAAGCATTTAATAAAGGTGAGTAGAGAATAATAAAGAAAATTAAAAATAAAAGGCCCATTTGAATAATATATGGGCCTAGGATTGCAAGGATATTTGCTGAGCCCAGACTACCTTCACCTTCTTCTTGTTTCTTTCTCTCTGCAAACACACACTTCTCTCTCCACCCTACTCCACGCCGCCGCCGACGTAAATTCGAAGATTAGAAAACTTAAACTAGCTTTTCCACACTAGCTAGCTTCAATTCGAGCTAGTTAGCTTCAATTCGCGGTTTGTGATATCTAAATTAGGGCGAATTTTTTTTATCAGTAATCATGGCGGAGAAGGGGAAGGGGAAATCTAGGGGCGAAATTACGCAACGTCGGAGGAGAGACGGAGGAGAGGTTAGGGGCAAAAAGAGGAAGAATCTGAGCTCGAGCGGTAAGCGTAAGGAGGAGGAGAAGAAGCGGCGGAGTGGACCTAGTCTGCCGAATGCTTTAAAAAGGGAGCTCGAGCGGCTCAATCCGACCGTCGATGGAGAGGTGTCGGATGGCGATGATGAGGAGATTGATTCCGATGCTGCGGTTGGCAATGACGTTTATGAATATGAAGAAGGTGTTGCGGAAGAGGAGACGATGAAGAATAAGCGGTATGATCCGGTTGAGAATTACGAGTTTGAGCTTCCTGAAGACTTTGAGGTATCTCTCTTTCTCTCTATGTGAATGAATATACGAAGTTATAAATATTTGTACCGTTTTAAAGTTGCTGCGTTTCATTTATAGGATTGGAAGGTTCCATCTGATGATGATGATGATGATGATGATGAGAATGAAGATCCAGGAAGACATGGCCGAATGTTGGAGGAGATTACTGGACTTCCTGCTGACGCTTTTGGAGGTATTTTTCTCTTGCAATTCTCCTTTTTTGGAGTAGTAATATTTAGGAATATCTGTCTGGAAATATACAAACATTCAGCTTATTTTATTTTCTAAAATCAAATTAATGATCTTTTGATTTCCCATCTGGCAATTCCAATGCAAATTCATGTAGTGTTGACAGGTTAGTGACATGTAGATAGTAATATGCTATATATAAGCCATATCATGTTTAATTTGATGGAATTAGTTGTTCAGGAAAAAAATCAGAACAACACTAACTCACTAAGTTCGTGTATATGAATTTTAAAAATCGATGTGAAAAAAAAGACACCGGAAGCTTTTGTAATTGCATGGAGCTAACTCTATAAACTCGTCGAGTTTCCTATAGCTTTAACATCATAAGATGGTGTGTGTTAAGAAGTTGGTTTAGTTCGTCTTTATAAATTTTTGGTTGATATTGGTAGTAATGTCCTTGGGTTTGGATTATCCTAGGTAAAAAGAAAAAGGATTTGATCATATCGGAGGCATATCCAGAGTCTGAGTATAATCCCACTGGTGATATTCTTGATGGGAGTGGCCGGATTAGCATTCAAGACCTTCTAGAACCGCTACATGGCAAGTCTGGCTTCAGCAAGCTCAGGAAAGACTTGCACCGGATGGGGAAGCAGACTGTTCCGACTTTGGCACCAGTGGCCAGGACTGATCAAGAGAGGATTGAGCGGAAGGCTGCCTATGAACAATCTAAGAAGGACATTACCAAGTGGGAACCCTTGGTCAAGAGGAACAGAGAGGCACCTACGTTGTTTTTTGATGAAGATAAGGAGTTGGGATATTCAACCATAGGAGCAATTGCTTCTGAATTTACACCGAGAACGGATTTTGAGAAGAAAATGGCTTCCTTGGTCAACCAAAGTGAAGTTGTTGAAGCTCACAAAAGGGATGGTGCAAGGCTTCTAGAACTAAACGAGGTAGCATGGACATATAATCCATAGAAATCATTAGTTTGCATCCATGTTCCTCTAGATATTTCTTTTCGAGACGACATAAAATTTCTTGTTTGTATGTTCAGGTATCTATTGAAGATGTAAAGGAAAGGCAGGAACGGCTTGCAAAAATGCGCGATCTTCTTTTTCGTCATGAAATGAAGGCAAAACGAGTTAAAAAGATAAAGTCCAAAACATATCACCGGCTGTTGAAGAAAGATAAGTCAAAGGCAGCAGAAGCTTCAATCCGAATGGACCCAGAAGCTGCCAAGGAACATGCAATGAAGATAGAGTTCAAAAGGGCTGAGGTAACTTTTGATATCTATTCGTAATTGGCTATGATATCTGATTTTTAGATTCCGTGGCAATTGTTTTTCCTTGATTCGAAAAACTTTTTATGTGTCGAGACTCAGAACCATTGCTTGATGCCTTGATTCCTTCAGGAACGTATGACCTTGAAGCATAAAAACAGCTCTAAATGGGCTAAGCGGATCTTAAAACGTGGTTTAGATGCCCAAGATGACGCTACTAAAGCAGCATTTAGTGAGCAACTTAGTCAACATGCCGCTTTGACTAGAAAAATAAATTCTATCAAAGAAAGCAGCGGTAGTGATGATAGCAGCGAAGGTGATGACAGTGATGACATGTCAGCTGGTTCCGACCAGGAAGCTGCAGAAAAGTTGATCAAGAAGGCTAAGGAGAAGACACTTCAAGTCCTAGAAGGGGATGATGAATTGCCTACATCGGGAGTGCTTGCTTTACCTTTCATGGTAATGTTTGGTGCATCTTTCATATCTTCACTTAAAACTCTTGAAATCTTCTGTAATATTGAGTTATTCTTACTGTTAATGAAGTTGTTGAAACGTAGTCCTTATCCTTTTTTATTCACAGGTGCGAGGGCTGAAAAAGAGAAAAGATGCTGCTGATGAGGAAGCAAAACTTGCTCTTGAAGAGTATGAGTCATCTTTGAAGCAGTTGGGTGATACAAATAAGTCTAGAAGCTCAGACAAGGAGGCCAAGGGTGCCTCGAGTGGTAGGAGGGTGTTTGGTGCTCCTGAAAAAGTGGTTAACGGAACAACAAAGAAGGAAAAAGTGAATAACTACTATGGTGATAGTGACAGTGAAAGTGATGCTGAGGCCAACGCAGATGATAATACTCTCAATGATCAAACTGGAAAATCTCTAAAAGAGATGGATATTGACCCTAGTTTACTTCGGGAAGAATTTGGTTTTAGTCACGATTCAGTATTTAAGGTGAATATATACTTTATCAATTTATGGATTATTCGTTGTTTATTTGATAGTAGAATATTAGTATGTGATGTTTGTGTTCAATTCTAGAAATGTCCCTTTTGTCTGATCAATTTTTCTCACATGCAAACTATAACAGAGCTTTGGAGATGCCGGAGATCCTGAACCTAAGACTGCTTATGAAGTTGCTTATCTATCTTCTGATACCTGGAAAAAGGTCAGCACCGTCTCTTTCTGGCTCATAACTCACGCACATATTTGTTGGAAAACTTGCTCAATGTTGTGGCTGATGAATAGGTAAGAAAATCATCGGACGCTGTGAAAGGATCTGAAGCTGACCTAAACGTTCGCAAGCTTGGAATTGTAGCACAAGCAGAAAAGGATCCGGAATCTGAGGTATTTTGTTTGAAAAACATCATCGATCGTCTTATTGTGTCAAGTAAAGGATGGCCAACTAACTGTCCTTATAAATGTGTACAGGATGATGATGAAGATTCTGGTAGTGATAGTGAAGAGGAAATGGTCGATGGAATATTATCTTCAGGCCCTAAGTCCACTTATGAACTTCCATCTCAAGCGGAACTGATACAACGGGCTTTCGCTGGTGATGATGTGGAAGAAGATTTTATAAAACAAAAAGAGGCCGTGTTGGATGAGGAAAATCCAGAGCCAGAAAAACCAGTTTTACTTCCCGGCTGGGGTCAGTGGACTGGCCTCCAAAAAAAGAGGGGTCTACCTTCATGGATGTTGAAAGAGCACGAGGCTGCAAAGCAGAAAAGGGACGAATCTCTGAAGAAGAGAAAGGATGCACATCTTAATAATGTCATCATCTCAGAGAAGCTTGGTAAAAAGGTTAGTCTATCTCTAATCATTTTCTTAATTGTTGCAATAGGATTACACGTTGTTGAGAAGCATCTGTGTGTTAAGTCAGATGACAGTAATTCACAAAATGATGATATTTTTTCATTATTGATCGAAATTTAAAAATAAGGTGGAACCATGGGAAGAAGTGTTTTTGTGTGTTTTATGATGTATTGGTTTTCGTTGCAAATATGGTTTAGGGTTTGATCTGAATAAGGTATTTAAACCTCATCAATCAAGAACTATTGCATGCCTTTTGTTTTTCATTGCTTCCTTGCAAGGAAATGCATTGATGTGTTTTTCATTACTACTTTGCCCTTGTAGGCTGAGAAACTCCATACGAAGACGCTGCCTTATCCTTACACATCTAAGGAAGTATTCGAACAAAGTATCCGGATGCCAATTGGTCCCGAATTCAACCCAGTGACTGCCATTGGAGCACTCAACCGCCCAGAGGTGCATTTCGGAAACTCTCTCCTCCTTGAGTTATTGTCTGCATTACATTCCGTCCACGCCTGAGATTTCATTCCATTTCCATGTAAAATCTCTCATTTTCTTGTGCTGTTTTTGGCAGGTGGTGAAGAAAGCCGGTGTTATAATCAAACCAATTGAATATGAGGATGTGAGTGTCCATGAGAGAGGCGAAGGCCACAAGCGTAGCGCTCCGAAACAAGGGAAAGCTAACGGTAAAAAACGTTCAAGGAAATAGATTACTGTAACAGCAAATTTTTGGTTTTATTTTATTGCTTGGGCTATAGGAGTGTTTTTGTTCGACCAAATTTTGTAGACGATCTATATATAGTGTGAGGATATTGTATCCATTTTTGGCCTAATGAAACATTATTTATTCATGTTCTAAGGAAGCAAACACTCAAATTCAAGTTGAATATCACTATACCTTTCCGTTTCTCCTATTTTTTTTAATACATATGGTTGGATTTGTAGTACCACACTTACAATGTCATTCTTGCATCTCAATAAAATGAAGTATTAGTATGCTTATAATATGAGATTTTAACAACAATGCTAATGTGATGCAATTAGTATGGCAACAATGATAACTTGCAAATTTTCACAATCAATTGACTGAAAGCTGTATTTACATTATTGAATAAACGTAAAATTAGCAAAGGGTTGGTGATTTTCGAAAGGTTATTAGTCTACAAGTCTATCTATAAAACAAAATGGGCACACAAGAAAACTGAATTTCAAAAAAACATAAATAGACTACATCTAACAATTTACACGATAAAAAAAAATCAATCTTTTAATGTGAATGCAGTACACAATCGTAGATTGGGCACCAAGAATCATACTACGAATACAAAATCATCAAAGTAAATTACATAAACCTAAACTTTCATAACGTTTATACCAGAGAGATATATCCGTTCTCAATACAACACCTAATATCATTAGGTTCAATGACACAAAAGTTGTTAAAAAGAAACAAAATAGGACAATGTCTCAAAAGACCTCTAAAACACTAACTCATGTGGTTTCATGCCAGCCTTCAATGAGAACCTTGCTCCCAAATAGGCCTTCAAATCTGGGACAGATTCCAAAGCCTTTAACAACAGGGCGTCAACGGCCTTCTGGTCATCCTTCTTCTCAGCTGGGAGTGTGTTCTTCTCCTATAATTTTCAAACCATGCACGGTTAGGAAACAAAAAAATCAACACAAGAATAAGTCATGCGTTGTGAACAGGATGGGAGAAACAAACCTGTTTGTTGGCCTCAAAGAACTCAGTCTCTCCCTTCTTCTTCTTCTTCTCGACTTGTTTGCCAAAGTACTTGTCATCAAACTTGGACACATCCACACCAGAAATGTCGACCTTGGTGGAGGTTCCAACGACGTAAGCCTGGTTGACACGTCTTAGGGGAACCCCGTTAACCTTGTAGGGACCTGCAGCAGCATTAGAATGAAATCAATGACCACATTCGAGAAATATCTGGTTCAGTGTCTAAAGAGGTACACATTATCATCAGAAAACAAACACATACATGGACTAAATCCATAAAGACTATAAAATCAACTGATGATAATCCTAATTACTACTAATTAGTTCCAAGCAAACATTTATAAGTTATTGTAATTCTCATGGCAAGTCCCAAGAGGTAATTGTGGCAACACCCAAGGCAATAGGATATGAGAGCAACCCCTCCAGAAAAAGTGAGGGGCCAACCGCATCGGACGACCAAAAGACAGAATCAACAGAAAAGGGGATTGGTGTTTGATGAGTAAACTCACTTGGGCAATACAAAAATTTAAGATATGTTGCCCCAAAATGTGAATCATCATATAAAAGCTAAACTTACAAAGACAAATCAAATTCAACACACATAAAGTTCACATCTTCTTCATTAATAGTCAATTATGGAATTAATTATAACCTTCTAAGTGGTTCCATTTCATCTACCCATAAATTGTACTCTAGTTTGTTGACTAAAATCACTTGGGCATTACAAAAATCTAGAATATCTCGCCCCAAAATGTGAACCATCAAGTGAGACCTAATCCTACATATCATTAATCAGTAAAACTTTAGCTCAAATGTCAAAAAGGCACACACAGATACTGCAATTATAAACATTTAAAAAAAAAGAAAGATAAAAACTCACCAGTGATAAGAAGCAATCCAGAAGTGAGCTGCTTCAAGAACACAACTCTCTTCCCCTTAAACCTCCCAGTCAAAATAATCAACACTGTTCCGGGCGTAACACTCGCCCTAAACAAACAAAATCACAACAAAATCAGCTCAAGCCCACAAAACCCTAAAAAATACGATCACACAGCCTAAAAATTAAAAAATAAAATAAAAACCTGAGCTTGGTAGGCTTAGGCTTGCGCTTGTTGGAAAGCGGCTTCTTGATGTCATCAGCTGGATAAAACTTAGGCTGCTTCTCCTCAACGACGGCGGCGGTCTCCTGCTTGGCGTGGACAGGGAATTTGCCGCCATTTTTGGCCTTGATAGCCCATAGGCCGCGTTTGTGGTACATCTTGGAGCGGGAAACCTTTCGAACTCCGGGAATGAGCTCCGGATTGCGGGTTTTTTGCTTGGGAGCCATTGTAGCAGCACACTACCCCCTCTACGCGTGGGAGAGATTTTGCAGGCGAGAGAGATCTGAAGTATGAGAAAAACCCTAATTTGCGTTAAACCTATTCAATTCTTCTTCTAGCGGGCTAGATTATGTGGGCTTTGTGTTTTGGGCTTGCTTATCCCAACCCCGTTTGATTATTGGATGGGCCATTTGATTAAAAATTGTCAGGGATATAATTTCTTAGCATTAATCTTAAATTTTTGATTTCGAGCCATCCTGTTCAATTATTCAAGCATATTGGTCACGAGAGAATGCTACTTCCGGGGGTAGATGGGGAACCATCGTTGATCCTCCATTAAAAAAAAGAATGCTACTTCCAACAGATGCGTGAGCGTGACAATATTGGTTGTCTAGGCATCTCGACTCTACAAAAATGCACGTTGACTATTCGACAACTTGCAATGCGCAGAGGTGTTGGGCAGTTTGATGAGCATTTAAACGTGAAAAGAGTACGAGACGAGAGTGATTGAATTGTTTATGCAAAGTGGTTCAAGATGCTTTTAGTATGAAAAATTGAGGTTCAGACTCTCCAATGATGGGTAAATAAAATTATCTGCTCTAAATGCATGAGATCGTGCTCATCTAAATTTTCGAGCGAGCGTGCATAGCTTATCGTGAATTGACCTGTGATAAAGAGCAATATAACCGACTCCAATATGATATAGTTGAAAAAATTTGAGCACGCTTTAACCACGTCAATGGACAATGATGCATATAATTCCTAATTTTAATTATGGGATTTTATTGTAATAGTTTATAATGAAATTAGTATTTTGTACTTATTTTATTTAAAATCTTACTTTTAGTATAATATGAAAAAATAAAATAAAAAAAATAAATACTACTAATGCTTAATATTTAAATAATTAGAGTGCATATGAATATTGGTAATATAAATTCAATCGTCCAATAATAATTTAAGTCTAACATTACCAAATAGGAGTAGTAAATAAATAAATCCAAAAATAAAATCGCAGAAGCAAATGGAAAAAGAAAAGGCAGAAATTATATATCAACACACTGCGCAACCCTCGGTGGAGATCGGAGAGAATTTCGTCGTTGATTGAAATTAGAGCTAGATTCCAGAGTCAAAATCCGGTAGCAATTTTGTTGAAAACAATTCAAAATGGTTGAAAACAAAGCTGAGATTCCAGAGAAATACGATTTGAATGCGAAATGGGATGCTTGTCTCGATTTAAGCGTGCGCCGCTTCGTGTACTCGTCATTCACAGGGGGATTCGCCGGACTTCTTCTCTTCCGTGAGTGTTTCCTCACACATATGTGTTTTTAGCTTTGTTAATCGACGATGTTGCGAAATTTGTGCTTTCAGTTTTTTGAGCTGGATAAATTGATATTTAGGTTTTGAATTGATGGTTTCTGTTGTAGCAAAAGAATGTATGCAAATAGGCGTAGATCGTATTGTCATGTGCTTATTATTTTTGCAAATGTTGCTAAATGATTGCTAATGTAGAATGTATGCTGATTCTGTTTCTCCAATTAAACATTTCTGTAGTGTATTCTGATTAGGAGAGTTTCTCTATTTTGCTGAGGAACCCCCCCCCCCCTTTTAGTTTATCGATCAATTTGCCCAATTAGTCAGCTATGTGAATGTTGCATCAGGAAGTCCTGTAACACGCTGGGCTTCGGTAGCATTTGGAGCCGGGCTGGGGATCGGCTCTGCATACTCTGAGTGTGCTCATAAGTTTAATACTTCTTCGCCGAAATTTACTCCTTGCGTTTCTGAGACTCCTATGCCCGAGGTAAGTCAAAATTCTACCTTTTTTGTTACTTTCTTTCCCGACAATCACTGGTTATATCACT
The DNA here is from genome assembly GCF_004379255.2 of Salvia splendens. Classification (NCBI taxonomy): domain Eukaryota; kingdom Viridiplantae; phylum Streptophyta; class Magnoliopsida; order Lamiales; family Lamiaceae; genus Salvia; species Salvia splendens. The sequence continues at coordinate 996,356 of NC_056032.1, forward strand.
TTCATTTGGTTGTCCCTCAAAAGAAATTATGGGCTCGTCCGTAAAGATGTGACATTGCCTTTAAATGTTGCATCCAATGTAGTAAATCATGTGGTTTTTTGTTAACAAGAGTTTGGCTGCACTCTTCGATTTCTTGGTTTTTTTGCTGGTCTGTTGGATGCCTAGCTATGCAATTAGTGTCATCAACACCTCAGCTCAATAAGTGAATACAGATTAGAGATGGTTTATGGAGATTTTATTGTGGTGTGGCGGCCGTTCTTGGTTGGAAATGAATTTAACCATGCAATAGTAGGAAGTTTTAATAGTCTTGAAGCTAGCTAAACCATGTCCTTGTAAAATTATGGATCTGTCTCTGGTTTTGAAAGTTTTTGTTGTGTGCAAACCCTTAAATGAGTCAGAAATCAGAGATTAGTGGGTAGCTGTAAGTAGATACGACGAGAATCGTTCAGCTTAGCCTTAGACAGTCGGTCTTATAAGTTTATCCGTTTCCTGGAATTTGTAATAGTGTTAAATGTTATTTCTTGCTTTGTTTTCCTTTCCCACTTGTTATTGTTATCGATTAGTCATTTCTTTATCTCCCCCCCATGCACATTTTGAATGAATGAGTTAACCAATTGCAGGCTGGAGATGAATAAAGCAACTGCAATTTCAGAGTGAGCATGTTTTCTTAGGAGTTCGACTTCCATTTCCTTGCATTTGCTTTTTTCTTCTCAGAGAATGCACTGCCAGAATTCTGCTTGGCTTTACTCAATAACACAGAAATGTATAGCATTGTTATCACGAATGCTACTATCTCTTAGTGTATTTGAATCTCTTTTTCAGAGGAAACCGAACACTTCCTAGTAATTGAAGAGAACATGTCTCCTGACTATCAGTACTCTTATTTCCCCATTGGGTACAAAAAGAGAATTATGGTTCCAATGTTGGTTCGATTGGTTTTGATTGAACCGATCAAATGCACTCGTTGTGGCTGATTGGCTTGCTGCCTATTCATGTATGTTGGCTCTTGTTTCACGTTTTGCCTTTTATGGTTTGATGTTGTCTTAGAAAAACGAACCGACTAATGAACAAGAGATTGCCTGCCTCTCTTATCTTATTTATCAATGTTTGGCTCAAATTATAAGTTTTTAAAACTGGAGCTATGAGCTATGTAAGACACTGAAAATTGGTTATGTGAAATTAGGTCAATATGTTCAAGTGAAAATGAAATCTAAGGAGTTTGGATTGGATTCAGACTATTATTCAGTCTGGTCACTCAATACAGACCTTCCGACTATATTCAACCGCAAAGAATACTAAATTGAAATTAATTAAAATAATAGTCCAATTTATGAAGATATAAAAATGTATGATTGAAAGTAAAATAGAGAAAGAAAAAGTTTTATGCATAAAAATTAGATATGAAAATGAATAAAAAGGCTGAAAACAGCCCACTAAAGAAGCCCAATCATCTACTGTTAGGGCTTCTGAGATTTCATATTTCAGCAGCGCAATCTCACAGTCACATACAGAGGAAGAGAGAAGGGAAGAAGACATACAGATTGATTGATCTGCTGCAATGGCTCCCAAGCAAAAGGCCCGCAATCCGGAGCTCATTCCGGGAGTTCGCAAGGTCTCCCGCTCCAAGATGTACCACAAACGCGGCCTATGGGCTATCAAGGCCAAAAATGGCGGCAAATTCCCCGTCCACGCCAAGCAGGAGGCCGCCGCCTCCGTCGTCGAGGAGAAGCAGCCTAAGTTTTATCCAGCTGATGACGTCAAGAAGCCGCTCTCCAACAAGCGCAAGCCTAAGCCTACCAAGCTAAGGTTTTTATATCATTTTTTTCATTTTTAGGCTTTGTATTGTTTTTTTAGGGTTTTGTGGGCTTGAGCTGATTTGGTTGTGATTTTGTTTGTTTTAGGGCCAGTGTTACTCCCGGAACAGTGCTGATTATTTTGACCGGGAGGTATAAAGGAAGAGAGTTGTGTTTTTGAAGCAGCTCGCTTCTGGATTGTTGCTTATCACTGGTGAGTCTTTTTAGCAAAATGGTTGAAATTGCTGGATTTGTGGGCCTTTTTTTTAATGTTTGAGCGCAGAGTTTTGCTTTTGGTTGGAAGATTGATTAGGTAGATGTTAGGTGCTTCATGATTTGTATGAATCTCATTTGCACATTTTCTGCTTGACTGCATTTACTGTCTCGATTAACATAGTTTTCGGATCACAGATTTTTACTCTTGTCATTCAAGCATGCTCTTAAGCTCATTTTGCGTAGTGAATTGTTTGCTAGCTTCTTGATTTATAGCAGTAATCTGTCTGCGGTATGCCTAAATAGATGCTGTAAATTGTGAAGATGTCTCTGTTGTATGTGTACAAATGTTAATTTGTGGTGATTCTCTTTTCGGGGCTAGATATTCAAGTTCTTGTGTTGCCCAAGCAATTTGAGCCCTTCTGCTGATTCTATCCACTTTGGGAGACTATTTATTTCCTGGACTGTGGTGTTCTCATATCCTATTTCCTTTGGGTGTGGGTTCTCGCAGTTACTAATTTGGAATTGTTATGAGAAATAAATTACTGTATTTGTTATTGTGCTATTTAACCTGTTTTTGTTTCAGTCTTGAGACTTGAGTTAAGTTTAATTTTCTTTAATTTGCAAACTATGCTTCCTGATCTGAAGATGAAATGGAACCACTTGGGAAGTCTTGTCTATTAATAAAGATGATGTGAACTTTATGTGTCTTGACTATTATTTGTCCGTGTAAGTTTTGGCCTTATATGGTGATTCACATTTTGGGGCGAGATATCTTGAATTCTTGTATTGCCCAAGTGATTTTTAATCATCAAACAGCGATCCCCTTTCGTTGATTCTGTGTTTTGGTCGTCCATTGTGGTTGACCTCTCACTTTTTCCGAAGGGGGTGCTCTCATATCCTATTGCCTTGGTTAGTGGGTTGCCACAATTACCTCTTGGGACTTGCCATGAGAGTTACATGTATTAATAAATGATTTTGTAGTCTTTAGGGATTTAGTCCATGTTGTTGTTTTTTTAATGAGAATATGTACCTCTTTAGATGCTGAACCAGATAGTTCTCGAATGTGGTCATTGATTTCTTTCTAATGCTGCTGCAGGTCCCTACAAGGTTAACGGTGTTCCCCTTAGACGTGTCAACCAGGCTTACGTCATTGGAACCTCCACCAAGGTTGACATTTCTGGTGTGGACGTGTCCAAGTTTGATGATAAGTACTTTGGCAAACAAGTCGAGAAGAAGAAAAAGAAAGGAGAGACTGAGTTCTTTGAGGCCGATAAACAGGTTTGTTTCTCCCATCATATTCACAGCCCATGACTGATTCTTTAGTTGATTTTTCTGTTTCCTAACTGTGCCTTGTTTGAAAAATATAGGAGAAGAACACGCTCCCAGCTGAGAAGAAGGATGACCAGAAGGCCGTTGATGCCCCGTTGTTAAAGGCTTTGGAATCCGTCCCAGATTTGAAGGCTTATTTGGGAGCAAGGTTCTCGTTGAAGGCTGGCATGAAGCCACATGAGTTGGTGTTTTAGGCACATCTTTGTTGTTTTTTTATATCAGCTTGTTTCCTTGAACAAATATTTCTCTCTGGTATAACGTAATGAAATCAAGATTCAATCAATGATTTTATAAAATGAAGCACACGAATCTGATTCTGTTCTTGATCAATCTACCAACAACAGATATTGCTTCGAGATATGCAGTTAGGCATCGTAAAAATCTTATGGAACAGGGAGACTAGCCAGCCAAGGGAGCAGCTTCTCGTGGACCAAATCTGGCCTGTCATCGTGGGGGCAATGCCCGACTCCCTCCAGCATAAATAGGCTCACGGAGGGCAGTTGTGCAGGTAGTGACGAGAAGTATTTTCCAACGGGGCCATCAATGGGCGTGAACGGATCTTGGTCTCCCCATAGAAGCAGGACTGGTAAGCTGATCTTTGGCATCAGCTGGACTGGATTCGGCCCTGGTGGGCCCGTGATGATTGAGACGAAAGCATCAAGAGCACCTTCATCGAGCGCAGGCCTCCTAATTATCTGCACATCAATTTCTTCTCCATTGCTCTTCGATTTTGAGGCCTTTTACCCTAAGCATTAACTACTCTATTGCTTGACCAACACACTTGATCACAGCTCTTTAAAACTGAACAAATCGAAAGCATTTAGTACCTCCACGAGTTCATCATCGACGTTCTCCTTATTTCCATAAACAGACAACAGCACATTTCTCAGATTCTCTCTGCACGAATATAACCAACACAAAGCTCGTTGTCTTCCTCTCTCAATGACATTATGTTAATGGAACTAAAGAGAGACGAGACGGTACCTTTGCCTGGCACGATCAAACAAATACGAAGCAATTCCTCTCTGCTTGAGCAAGAAATCGATCAACCAAAGCAAAGGCAAGAATAGCTTTATTCTCCAGTCATCCACTATGGCCTTGTTGTTCATTCCACCAGCACAGTTGAACAGCACGAGTGCTCGAACAAGGGACTGACTCGACTCTGCAAAACAAAAATTGGGATGCATGCCAAATAAAGCCCTAAAATATATTTATTTCGGGTCAAAACAATACCTGCAGCAGCGATCACACATGCGAGGCTACCAACGGAGTTCCCCAATAACACAGTCGGCCTTTGAACAACCTCGTCCAAGAAGTCGAGTATCAACTGCAGATACCATCCTCTGTCACAACCAAAGAAGAAAACGCGTAGTTTCTACAAGATACGAAAAAATAGATCACCTGAGCCCATGTTTCCATGGTGTACTGAAAGCCTGCAGGCTTATCCGAAGCACCAAAGCCAAGGAGATCGATGGTGTACACCGTGTGGCTCTGAGCAAGTGTCGGGATATTCCTAAATGACATATGTATACACAACTCAGTAACAGACACAATAAGTGCAACCAAAACACCACACACATACACTTGTCCACTATATCAAAGACAAACCATCAAACATCCTTTAGATGTCGTAAAATGATGGCAAATCGAGGTAATGAGATGCTTTTGGTAAAGTACTTTGATGCATTATTCAACCTTTTAAACTGTACAATAGCAAACCAAGCAACTCAAAGGAGGTAAACCATGCATCCTCGAAAAACCACTCAATGCAACAAGCTCAAGAATCAGTATAAACTATACAATAGCAGACCAAGCAACTTAAATACCCCAGCAAACAAGCTCAAGGATCACTTTTAACTATGCAATCGCACGCCAATCAGCGCACAATAGGTACACCGTACTACAAAAACTCGATCCAACAAGCGTCTCGTAGCAATTATCCATCCTGACATGAGTGATTTACCAGCTTCACGGTGATATTTCTAGGCAATTCTAAGGGGAAAATACATCTTGCTTCAAATAGGTCACACAGATTATGTTATAAATTGAACAAGAACACACACACACACAAAATTTCATCACTTTAACAAGAAACACACATAAATTCATCAATTGAACAAGAAGCACAGGCACACACAACTTCAAACGAGAAACACATATAATTTCATAGATTAATTGAACAAGAAACACACACAATTTCATCAAATGAACAAGAAACACACAAAATTTCATGAATTGAACAAGAATCACAACTCTCTCTCTCTCACAGAGAGAGATGAACCTTCGCCAATGAGCAATCGATGCTCCAAAACCATGAACTAGAAGGAGGGGAGGTTTGACATCAGCAGCAGCTTCACTGCTAATTTCCGGATAAACAAAGTAATTGATGGCGTAACCCCTCCACGCCCACTTCTTGCACTTCCCATCAATCTCGCTCACCTCCAACGCCGCCAAAGACTCCTCCTTTCCTGCCGTAACCGCCGCCTCCGCCTCCGCTGCGCTAGCACGAGCTACGGCGGAAATGGGAATTCTCCGAGAAGGAGGAAACCTGAGCAAATTCCCCAAATTGCAACTGGGAATCTGCTGTATTTGGCGCGGAGAGGAAAATGATTGGAAAAAACCATGGCTAGCACCAAAATTAACTGCCATAACCAACCAAAAACAATTCTTTATTCAGCGGAAATATTGCATTTAATTTATGAAGATGTGTTGTTCACACAATTTTAGTTTTGAGTGTAGAAAATTGGGAACTGACAGTTACTGAAACCTCGGCCACCGAACTCCGAGTCTGAGTTGAAGATTTTTATTTTTATTTTTATTTATTTATGATTTACAAAATTGAACTAATTAAACTATGTTGGTTAAACTATTATTTTGAAAATGTATTTAACGATCGATTTTGACAAATTGAATCCTAAACTGATAAAAAATTGTTCAATGGAGTAATTAGATTTGCATTTTCCTCCATAATGTGTTTGGATTATAATTGACTAATGGATGAAAATATATGTATCACTTTGGACTAAATTTATCCAAATTTTATAGTTTTACTAAGTATGCTAGAGTTTGACTAAGCTATATAATTTTATGATTTTTAAATTTTCATGATGGACTAGAGTTTGACTAAGCTATATAATATTTGGGATAATTTGGACTAAAAGTTATATATATCCATTCAACAAAAGTATAGTATAATAATGAAATAAAATAGGTGGGATGATATTCACATGGGCAAAGGCAGAGCGCCGAAGTATGGATAAATGATAGCATAGGATTCCATCAACCCAAATCCTCAATTCTATCTCTCTCCCTTCTTCTGTCATAAAATTCAAAAAGTAAGACATTAACTATCTCACCCTCGCTAAGGCCGTGTTTGTTAGTCCACAAGATGTGTGTCAAGCCCGTATTTTCTAAGGATAGAAAACACGGTTGATCGCGACTATGAGAGGATTAAAGAAGCGAGGAAGAAAGGAGAAAACAACACAAATCGACCATAGCTCGAAACAAATGGGAATAACTCGAATAAAATCAGAGTATCTCAACAATCAACAAGTCAAAAATGAATATTATCTCAGCGATACAATAACTTAAAAGAAGGAAAACTACTCAGCGGAAGCATTTGAGAGAAGGAATATGCCACGTGTGAAGACATGACACATTCTAGACACTTAAATTTCTTCAATGGTCTTGCTCAACACCCACCGCACCCGTCACGCTCGACCTGCACATTTTTAAAAAGAAATGCAGGGCTGAGTACTTGATGCTCTCAGTGGGCAAATGCCAAAACAATTTAATAAAAACAGTAATGTCATGACGCCATTGAGTGACCTCGGGTTTTAACTTTGAAAAGGCCCGAGACACTAAAAATATCTCAAACACAAACTTTCAACTCATCCTCAAATCCTTTTTCCTCATCATTTCAAAACACAACCATTTCTCCTTGAATTATTTAAGAAACTGCCATATCTGTTCTTTAGGGTGCTGTGTAAGGGGGTCATTTTCCACGAGCACGAAAACCGGCCAACCCGTTCGATGACTCACGGTCCTCATCGTGTACACTAGTCCGAGTAGGGACGCACCCTTGCTAGGACCCGAATTCGATTAAACTCATAGTAGGGACTCACTCCCCACTAAGCAATCATCAACATCAACATCAATCTCATCAACATCAACAATATAATGTGAAATGAGAATGTGGCCGCAAACTCAATCACTGGACCGGCCAACCCAAAAGACGACTCACGATCCCCATTGGTGTACACTAGCCTGAGTAGGGACTCACTCCCTAGTCAGACCCGAATTCGATTTCAATAGGTCTAGTAGGGACAACTCTCTTGCTAAACAAACAGATAGACATTTCTCAAAACAAAAACATGACATGACATTCCCTTTGCAAACCTTATTTTCCTTAAAAATGTATTTGAAACACAAATAACTTTTCTGTCAATGTCGAGCATCAATTCACATCACATCAACAAAGCCAAGCAATTTATACTATCACTCAATAAATCAACACATAGCACCACATAACATGTGCAACAACACTTTCACTTTGATCACATATCTCGCCTCATCATTGGAATAAATATAACAAATCAATCACACATAACATGATGCTCAAACCGATATATTAAAACGAAAGCTCTTGAAAACACTTTAATTCGAAAGCCCACCTCATTCATTAGTTTTTCTGAACTTGAATTCCTTACTTCAACTTCAAATTCGTACGCGGAGTTTCAAATAAAATGAATTGAGCTTGGAAAAGTAAATAAATTGGGGATAGAAAAAGAATAATTGTTATAGGCCCAAAATGATATATCCTTCTATCGAAACAAAGGCAAAAATTTTCAGGTGCACAAACGATGTCACTATGAGAACAAATAAAAATGGTAGAAAAAGTCGGGGTGTTATAATGTGTCACACATGTGAAGACTTATATGTATACTACTTATATTTTCCTTTGGGATATTGGCACCTAATATCATAGAACTTTCAAAAAGTTAAGTTTTTTTTTCACGAACTTTGAAATTGACAAATAATATCACGAACTTTACCCTAAGTTTGTTATCTCCCACCAATGAAAAATTCCGGCAAATAATATCATGATACATATTTTTTTTCGTTATTTATCGACAACAACTTTGAGAGTTTCAAGATTTTCAATATTTGAGAATAGTTTTCTTGAAGCACACCCTCCAAATTTGTTCTTCAATCTATTAATATAATCAGAATTTTTTCACTGATGGGAAATAACAAACTCGCGGTAAAGTTCGTGTTATTATTTACCAATTTCAAAATTCGTGAGAAAAATCCAATTTTTTTGAAAGTTTTGTGATATTAGGGGTCAATATCTTTTTTCTCTCTCTTTCTCTTGTGATTATGCATTTGGATATTAAAGAGGTTTGTTTAGGTACCACTAATTTAATGTTCACAATGTGCATTTGGATATTAAAGAGGTTTGTTTAGGTACCACTAATTTAATGTTCACAATGTAATGATGCTGAGATTTTGATAGTTATTCAAAGTAGTTTGTCTAGTACCACTAATTTAATATTCATAATGTAACGATGAATTGATGGTGGAAAATTGGAAATTATACAGTAATCTCAAATACGATTATGAATACATTAAAGTCTTCGTAAGGCAAAATTTACATCACATTGTTGAGATGATTAGTTTTCAGGTGAGTTTGAAATATTGTATTCCTTTCGCTTTATTAGTGTCACGTCGGTTTCATATTTAGGTTAAATTCAAAATTTAATTTATTTTACTTTATTCTCTCAATCTTTATTAATTTTATTCACTCATTATTTATGTATTTTATTTAAATTTCACTTAATTCACTAAATATTTACTCATTTTTTAATCTGAGTACTCAAAAGAAATGTAGGACAATACTACTATATTAACAATAGTTGATTTCTTTTTCTTCTAAAGTAAAAAGGATTTTATAGTGATGCCAAACACAGCCTATAACCGTGTATGAAGAAAGCCTGAGAAGAAAAAGAAAGAAAAAACACAATCGTTTTCACTTCTGTTTTGTCTCCATCTTCCTCATTCCTCTTCACAATCACACGATTCTCCTTCTCCTTCTCCTTCTCCTTCTCCTTCTCTCTTACTCACAAGCACACCTCAGTCTCTCTCCAAAATGGCTGAAGAACCCCAAACCCACCCAATACACCCACCGGAAGAAGCCACACCGCCGCTGCCGCCTCCCACAGCTGAGGAGATCATACCACCTCCTCCACAGCTACCCGAGTCCATCTCCGAACCCCCGCTAGCTTCACTCTCACTAGACCTTCACCAAGAACCCCTCCCACCCCCTCCCACCGCCGCCGAAGAATCCCCACTAACCATCGCCGAAAAAGACTCCCCTCTCCCCCCGCCGCCGCCGGAATCTCCTCCCTCCACCACCGCCACCGCCACCGCCACCGCATCCCAGCCCCTCGCCGCCGCGCTCTCAGTTTCCCAGGAAACCGAAGAATCAACAGAAACGGAGATGAAATCCAAACCGCCGCCGCAATCCCTAGGCTCGTTCAAAGAGGAAAGCAACAGAGCCTCAGATCTCTCTCCCTCCGAGCTTAAATCCCTCCACGAATTCAAAGCCCTCGTCCAGGAATCCCTCTCCGCCGCCCAATTCGGCTCCGAAGAGGTCTCAATTTGGGGAATCCCGCTCCTCAAGGACGACCGCAGCGACGTCGTTTTACTCAAATTCCTCCGCGCCCGCGACTTCAAAGTGAAGGAATCCCTCTCCATGCTGAAAAGCACCCTCAAGTGGAGAAAGGATTTCGGCGTGGACGAGCTGCTCAAGGAGGATTTGGGCGACGATCTTGAAAAAGTGGTCTTTATGCACGGATTCGACAAAGAGGGCCACCCCGTTTGCTACAATGTCTATGGAGAGTTTCAGAATAAGGAATTGTATGCTAAAACGTTTGGAGATGAGGAGAAGAGGCAGAGGTTTTTGAGGTGGAGGATTCAGTTCTTGGAGAGGAGTATTAGGAAGCTGGATTTCAATCCAGGGGGGATTAATACCATCTTTCAAGTGAGTGATTTGAGGAACTCGCCCGGCCCGGGGAAGAGGGAGCTTCGGATTGCCACGAAGCAGGCATTGGTAATCCTGCAGGATAACTATCCTGAGTTCGTGACGAAGCAGGTATTCGAAACACGAAATGTGATATGATAATGTGATTGTGTTTGAGGTGTATTAGGATGTTGTGATAGGTTAGGAGGGTGCATTTGTTGACGATCATTTTGGTAACTTACTAAATTATTGTCTATGCGTTGAGCTCGATGTATTAGGTTTTGAGCTGCAAAAGTGTGTTCTTGGTGGCGAAGCACGCGAGAATGTGAGAATAACACAAAAATGTGGCTGGAGATTTCATGTTTGAGGTGTATTAGGATGTTGTGATAGGAGAGTTATATTCGATTAGGTTTTCAGCTGCAAAAACGTGTTCTTGGTCTTGTGAAGTTAGAAATGGTATTTTGATCATGTCGTTGATTGTATAAGCTTATGCGGAAGTAAGATTTGGAGTTTGGGCGCTCCGTTTGGAGAGAAAAGGGCGATGAGGGTGTAATGTGAGACATAATGCAAATGCGTTCTTGGTGTGTTGAAGTTAGTAATGCTATTTAGATCATGTTGTTGATTGTGAAAACTTGTGAGAATAAGGTTTTGATGCTCATTCGAGGAAGAAAAGTGAAGAGGGTCGAGTGTGAGATGCAGTATGAATGCATTCTGATGTGGTATAGTTTGCAACATTATTTTTGAATTCAATCTAGTTGGACTCTTTTATGAGGAGATGTGGATTCGATTCAATTAGCATCTATATGTGGAGCTTGATATCTTGAATTTTGACCAGTAAAAGTGCAATCTTGGTTTAGTGAAGTTAGGCCTAATTAGAGAAATATCGTTGGTTGTCTAAACTTATGCAGAGTTATGGTTTCGCCCGCCTCTTTTGCTTTATACAGGTTGTCATGTTTCTGATTGAGAGTGTGTTTTACTACGATAACCCTTTTTCTTGCGTGTAGGTGTTCATCAATGTTCCGTGGTGGTATCTGGCTTTCTACACGATGATGGGTCCGTTCTTGACTCAACGGACTAAAAGCAAATTTGTCTTCACCGGCCCATCAAAGACCCCTGAAACCCTTTTCAAGTGCGTACAGCTTTCTATATCGTTGAAGTTTTGTAGCATTCGTTCGTTGTTTTGAGGTGATGGGTTACCACAGGTACATAACACCGGAGCAAGTTCCAACTCAATATGGTGGCCTGAGTGTAGACTTCTGCGAGTGCAACCCCGAGTTCACTGTTGAAGATCCGGCCACGGAGATCACTATCAAACCTGCAACGAAGCAGATCGTTGAGATCCTCGTGAACGAGGTTTGCTATAGGACATGTTTAGGCCATTCTTGTTCCCATTTACTCCAATGATGATTTGATATTGAAATTATCTGCAGAAATGCACTTTGTGTTGGGAGCTCCGTGTGGTCGGGTGGGAAGTGAGCTACAGTGCAGAGTACGTCCCAAATGATGAACGGGGCTACACGGTGATCGTGCACAAGACCAGGAAGATGCTCCCAACGGACGAGCCTGTTGTGTTGGGCAGCTTCAACGTGACCGAGCTGGGTAAGATATTGCTGACAGTCGACAACCCCACCACGAAGAAGAAGAGGCTCGTCTACCGGTTCAAGGTTCTCTGAGTTAAGAGACAGCTATGTCTTGTTTGTTGTGAATCTTGTTTGATGAAACATGTTTTGGGTTAAGTTAAGCTAAACTTGTGTGTTTTCTAAGTCTATATCTATGACACCTCCTACGATGATGTTCCGTTGTTATTGGTACGTTTCTTGTTTGGTACAGAATTTTATGCAGTGCTATTATTTTTGTGAGTTAAATGGATAAAGAATAAAACATTAGAAAAAAATAAAATGGAAATAGCAGTATTTTCATTTTAATGAATGTTGGTCTAAAATATTTCAAAGAAAATGCTTTTAATATGAACATGATTGAAAACGGAAATAATAAATTGCTAACAGAATTCTAACGACAAACCGCCACCAACTTGTAATAATAATTGAGTCAGTAAGGAAATATGGGTGTAGTTGAGCTTTCATTGAATCACTTGATTATCAACCAAAGTTGCACCTTCCATTTTTGTCAAACATTAAAGGCGATGATTGTTATAGTGGACATTTTTTAAAGGCTGTATCTTACGACTTGGATTTGAGACCTTTGACCTCAATTGTTAATCATTCTATTACGACTTGGATTTGAGACCTTTGACCTCAATTGTTAATCATTTTATCAATAGGCCATGTAGTATATGAAATATAACTTTTTATGTACACAGAACAGAAGGTCGTCGGGCAATGAAAAGTTGGATTTTTTGGCCTAATTGGGCCAATATATATGTCGTGTACGTCTTGCATAAAATGGGTCGATAATTAGTGTAGATTTTTTTGCCTATATAGGGCATGTTTGGTTGTCATGTTACTTGTGACTAACAGTCATATCTAATCTTATCTTTTGTTCGGTTGTATTTTTTATTTAAAAATTTGGCCCACAAGAATGTATCTTGGCACGTCTGCACGATACTGTAATTATATCATAATTGTTTATTTCATTTTCACCACTATGGTTGATTTCATCCTAGACAAATCTTATTATGACTTAATCAATAAATATTGTATCTTATTATTGAATTGTCTAATGAATCAAACAATTATCATCGAGGTTTTAAGACAGGCAAAGGTGTTATGTTTTAGGCTAAATAGGGTTTGTGATTAGGCCTTGAAAAAATGGGCCCATAATGAGTATCAGAGCTCTAAGGTGCTTGGGTTGTTGTGGGCCATTCATTTCAATTATTTTTAGGTACTAGCTAATCAAAAAATAAATATTTATAGATGAGAATTACAATATAAAAAGAAAATTTGAAAAGAGCGTTGATCTGCAATTGGCCTGGAAAAAGAGAGAAAGTTATTTTGTAAATAACAATCAACGTAAATTTAAAAAAATAAAATGACTAATTTCAGTTTTTTTTTTATGCCCAGTCGCATTACCTTATGAGCAATACATGGTAAGCACGTCGTGCTCAATTCGATCTCTAACAACATGCTTCAACGTGCACGCACCTAACGTGATGGGTTGCGTGGTTGTCCGAAGAAGACATTAGCTATTGCATGGAAATGATAGAATCATTGAGATAAGATCCTCAAGTATCGACCATTTTCGTCAACATCGAGAAACAAGAGAAATGAAAAGGGAGGCCCCAAAGATAACATGTGATCAACCCTACTCACATGCTAACTATTTAACCAAATTAATGGACATTATTGGAAAATGTTTTGGGATACATACAATTTTTTGTGAGCAGAATTCTGCAGTGTCACATGCATATTCTTCATTCATAAATATTGCGGCTACTCAATTCTAATCTGTCTGTCTTCACTTTTTTTAAAGCAATTCTTGAAATCCAAGCAGTAAAGGAAAGTGGGTGAAAAAAGAAGTGGAATGTGATGTCCATTTTTGTATATTAGTTTTATAATAGAATGCGAGTGGAATCAGTTAGTGAAAAATGAGATCTACCTACCATTTATAGTATAATTGAACTGAGACTCCTAATGGCGGACGAACTAAAATAGTAAACTGGGACTCCTAATGGCAGACGGAGGGAGTACTCTATAATTTTTTGGGACAAACTTATATAGTAATTTTTACTTTTTTGGTAATTGTCACAAAACAAAAATTCCATAGATTTACACGTCTAATTTTATTGACGTAATTTATAGTATATGTGTAAGAATTCAAGACGTAACTGTCCATAGTTATTAAACAATGTTGTTTAAGTAGTCAAACATTTTATCCACATAAAATTTTCATATATCCTATCATACATAATTTTTCTCAAATCCAAGATTATGAAAATTTGAGAAAAAAGTCAAAATTATAATAAAATCAGTCATTTTTCCAAGTTACGGTACATGATTTACCAACATACAGTATATACTTCCTTGACCAAAATATACACACTTCCTCTTCTTTTTAGTTTTTCGACATAGAGATAAGAATCAAAGCTAGATTTATACACATGTTTAATTTTTTGAAAAGAAAACAACAAGAGAAATTTCGACAAGGAAACAATGTAAGCCACTCAAAGACGAGATAGATACAAGACAACCAACCTTATAACATAAATTTAGCAAAGTTGATTTAGATTCCCTCTATATCAACACATTATAAGCCAGTTCATATATGGTATAAAAATTTCAATCGGTTGAGATCTCCAACTATAAATAAATAACTATATTTTTAGATTATTAAAACAAGGTTGAGTGTATACAAGAATGTTTGTTATGTGTGTAAATAGTAAAGATTGATGTTCTTTACTTTTTGGTGGAGAATAAGTAAATCTCAATTTTTAAGATAGTAGTATGATTTTAAATGGACTATATTTTATCATCTCACATCTAATTATGTTTCTAAATACATAAGTCACAATTGTTTGGTAAAACATCATTTTACAATAAAATTCAAAAAAATATTGGGGGTGGGGATTAGTCTAGATTCTATGATGAATGAAACAAGGGGCTATAATGAAAGAAACAAGGGGCTATATATACAAAAACTAATGACTTTAATAGGAAGAGTTTATCGAAATCAATTACTTATAGAGAAAGTCTTACTTTTAAATTACAGAATTGGTTGAATAATAAAATAAATCAAGCTTGAGATATATCCAAAAGATGATAAAAGCTCATGCGAGGGAGAAATGTCTTCCACAATTAGAGGCAAAAACAGCTCAAACTATGATTAAAAAAATTCAACCTTTGTCAACTTAATGATGTAGTATCATCCTTCACATAAACAAAACACAAATTATAAAGTAATTAAAAAAACAAACAAACTTTTGAAACATTCCTAGAGAATTGCAAATTTGATTATCTGTGAGTTATATAAAAATATGATTCAAAATTAAGCTTTACAAGTTTGAGTATGCTAGTATTATTCGGCTCCACTATTTTACCATCCTATGGAAATTAAATTTCAAGATGAATTATAAAAATAAAAATATTCATAATTAAGGAATCTTTGGGAGGAAAAGAAGATTGAAATCTAGTTGTGTGCTTGCAGAATTAGTGGTGGAATCCAATTTTGTGATTATTTAAACAAAGGGTTGGGCTACAACGTGTGTTGATAATTGATGATGAAAACACCTTTTTATTTATTTAAGTAGGTGGAAAGAATGAGTAGAATCCCAACTACACTTTAAACCAAACACTCTACAATTTAATTAGCTAAACTATGGGAATTTCAGTAAAAAAAATATTAAGGTGACTATTGTCAAAATAGAAGTTTGCTTCTGACAAACTGATTAGCAATTTAAAACTGTTAAAATGAAAACAATTTTGTCTGTAAAGTGCCTAACAAACTGTATTTGAATTTTTAACTGTTCTATTTAGATATTTACAAGAAGATATGTCTACCAATGGCCACTTTTTTTTACCTTACTTTAAAACAATGGTTCCCTTAAGTTCAGGTTGATCGAGTAGAATAAGTATATTCTAGCACTAATCTTCCATTTTCGATTTATTCACGAAAGCATCTCATATCTAAGTTACTTTAATTATACTGTATTTTATTTATATATGTCTAAAGTTATTCGAATCATTTTCCTTAATCGCAAAAATAGAACATTTTATCTCACTTATTTTATGATATATTTTACTTTACTTGCTATTCTCTTATATGGAGTAAAAAAAAATTTCTCTTCCACATTATTTTATCTAGATTTAACTTACTAATTTTCTTAAATACATGTTCAAAAAAATCGTTTCAAAGTACATAAGACAGTGAGAGTATTTGCAATGTACTAAGTTATAACAAAAAAAAGAAAATTTGAAAGATGAATTACATCCCTATTTTTATGTGTTCCAAATTAGCATATGGTCCCATATTCAGGGTATATTGGTTGTGGTACACAATAAAAATATCCACTTTTGCAATGAATGAATCACACATGCAAGAATTAGACAGATTGGCATTTTCTACTATGTACTGCAAATATTGAGATATAGAGGAAAGAGAATTTTAGGGACATCAACATCCATGAAAAGAAAAAGGGACTGTAAGAAAAGATAACAAAATCTAAGGCAAACTAACATCAAGAAAATTACCAATAATAATAAATGTTGTGTCCACATTTCCAATCTAGCAAAGAAGTAAACACTAATAAATATTTATGTTTCACATTCACCATATGTACTTGCATCCCAAATTTTGTTACACCACAATCCAACAAAAAAAAACTTCAATTTATAATACCAACCAATCAACCAACAAACAAATATAGAATCAACAACATTTTCCAAGTTTCTTCTTTTTTTAAAACACAAATCAAGTAAAAAAGAATAATGTGACTGAACAAAGGAAAGAAAACCACCCTTTTCCTCTCCTTATTCTTTTGCTGCACATTTTATGTTTCCATTTCCATTCATTCAGAGGGCTTAGTCTTGAACCTGTAAAGAAGCTTCTTCTTCTTGGATGTTTGGTTGTCAAATGTGAGCACAACTTTGCCAGTCTCACCAATCTTGAAGCTGCACCCGACGACCTGCTCGTCCCCCGGCCCAATCTTCCTCGACTTTTGCACGACCCACGTATATCCACCCTCGGCCGAGGGCACGAACTCCGCCCCATAGCAGACTTCCCACCCCACCACCCTCACCTCCCACACCAGTGTGCAAGCCTGCAAACAAAATTCAAGAATCACCATTAAAAAAAATCGAGCTTTTCGTTGATTTAGGCTCGGATCAAGCTCAAGATGAAGCCCACCTCAGTGACAGGGAGCTCAACGGTGTGCTTGCCTGCCGGCTTGATGGTTTCCTCTGTTGCAGAATCAGCAGTGGTGAATTCTGCCTCACCATCCTTGCTTAGGCCACCATATTGAACTGGGACATGCTCAGGTGCTATGTATCTAATAACAAGAAAATGAAACTTCAATTATTAAAAAACTTGATATAAATATACATCAAAGAATTCAAAAAATACCATCAAGAAAGATATAGACTTACTTAAAGAGGGTCTCAGCAGTCTTGGTAGGGCCAGCAAACACAAACTTGCTCTTGGTCCTTTGAGTCAAGAATGGACTGATCAACCTATTGTAAGCCACATACCACCATGGAACATTGATGAACACCTTCAAAAAACAAAATCAATCCATAAATCAAAACCATACAAACCCAATTCAAGAACAAACATACAAACAACAACCCATGTAAAAAAATTGAATCTTGGTGTGTGTATGTGTGTGTGTGTGAGAGAGAGAGAGAGAGAGGAAAAAAGGTTGTAGAGTACCTGTTTGGCAACAAACTCAGGGTAGTTATCCTGGAGAAGCTGAAGAGCCTCATTAGTAGCCTGTCTGAAATCTTTCTTGAAGAGAATCAAGCCAGGCAGATTCTTGAGATCAGTGATTTGAACAATGGTGCAGATGCTATCAGGGCTGAAATCAAATTTCCTAATGTTCTTCTCCAACAAGAGAATATACCACCTCAAGAATTTACCCCTTTTCTCAGCATCACCAAAGGTGTTGTTATACAGCTCCTTGTCTTGGAAAGCCCCAAAGGCATTGTAGCAAATGGGGTGGCCCTCTTTGTCAACACCATGTAAGAACACAACTTTCTCAAGCCCTTCAACAATGGCGGATTCCTCCTCCTCCAGTAAAGATTCGATCTTGAATTCCTTCCTCCACGCCACCACGCTTTTCAGCATGCTGAAAGCCTCCTTCACTTTGAAATCACGAGCCCTCAAGAATTTGAGGAGGATGACGTCGCTCCTCTCGTCGGCGAGAAGTGGGACACCCCAGATGGAAACCTCCTCCGGCGTGGGAGGAGGCGGGGCTTCTTCCTCCGCCGCAGGGGCACATGGGGGCGTCACTTCATGGACTATGGTCTCTTTGATCTCTTCCACCGCCTCTGAAGATTCGATTTTTGCTTCTTCCACCGCCGGAGTTTCAGCAGGCGGGGCATCGCAAGATTCGATTTTTACCTCTTCCACCTTCTTCTCCACCGCCGCCGGAGTTTCAGCAAGTGGGGCGTCGCAAGATTCGATTTTTAGTTCTTCCTCCTTCTTCTCTTCGGTTTTGGGCTCTTCTTCGTCTTTGGGTTTTGTCTCTGTTTCTGGTTCTTCTTCCTTCTTCGCCGGCGGAGGAGCGGTGAAGTCGTGGTTGTTGAGGGCTTCTTGAATCAGGAGCTTGAACTCATCGAGAGCTTTCTTCTCCGGATCGACGAGGTCATCGACTTTGTTGCTCTCCTCTTTGAAGGAAGCGGATTCGGCAACTTTCTCCTCCTCCGCCGCTTCTTCATCTTTCTCCTTCTCCTTTTCTCCTTCCTCCGCCGCTTTCTCCGGCTCCGGCTGCGGGGGAACCTCCTTCTCCGCCACCGGCACGTCAGACACCACCGCCGCCACCTCCTCGGCCGCCTCAGGAGCCGCCGTCTTCTTGGTTTCCTCCGCCATGTCGAAGCAGCAAAGAGATTTAGAGAGAAAAAAATGCAAATTTTGGGAAATTGGCAAAATTGATAGAGAGAGAGAGAGGAGAAGAATGGATTGAAATGGGAAATTTGGTTGAATTTGAAGAGGAGGGAGATTGAGTGTGTGTGAAATTGTAATGGAACAGTCTGTCAAGTTTTGCTTTAGGAATTTGCCAGCTCGTTACCACTCTTGAAATGGGACCCACCTCCACTCTCTATCTCTTGCTAAATCAAATTTAAAATAATTTTGGGTGATTAATTAAGTACTACTCCCTTCGTTTCCAATGAATATGCATTTTTGGTTCGACACAGATTTTAATGTAAAATTGGTAAAGTATGAGAGATATAGAGAGAAAAAGTAATTAAAGTATTGTTAATGGAGAATTGGTCCACCTCGCTAGAGATAAAAGACTTTTCAAAATTAGAAAGTACATTACATATTCTTGTGAGACGAACAAAAAATGAAATAGTGCATGCTCTGGTGTGGGATGGAGAGAATACTATTTAATTGTTATTAGCCAAATTGTAAATTGATCCTATTATTTTTAGTGATATTAAACTTATCAAAAAAATTATTTTTACCATGAACTTTGAATTTTAAATAATTGTTTGAATTTTTCCTATTAATAAAAAAATTTAATTATATTAAAATGAGATGGATAATTATGTCTGGCTTCCAAAAATTTTATATCACATATGGAGTAATTATCATTTTTCAATTGTAAGCATAACAAATGAAATGTAACTTAATTTTGTTGTGGTGAAAAAAATACAACAACTACTTGAATTTATGGTATTATACATCAAATTTAAAGTTTGCAAGAGAAACTAAATTTCGAAAATTTTCATAGTTTTAAACGGCAATAATCCTTATTTTTACAATAATTGCATATTTGAAGAGATGAACTGTTAAAGACTTGAAGTATCTTCTTTTTGAAAATGATTTATTATCTCCTTCTGAATTACACAATAATTAGATTTGAGGAATCATATAGCATAGATACAATATCTACATAATTCGTATAGATTTCTTCAAATATGTTAGACCACCCACGTCTTTTGATAAACTGTCACGTATAACATTACTAATACTCCATTTTTCATGAGACATATATTCTTTGTAATAATATTTCTATAAGTGTTATAAAAAAGCACTTACTTGAGTACGTACGGACTACTAGTATATTTTACATGTTACCTAATACTTGGAAATTATGAATTTCTTTGGAACGAATAGTTCAACCATTGAAATTGAATTTTGTCATGATATAAAAAGGGAAAAAAAACTATGGCGTAATAAGTCAATTTTTCAAGCAATCTATGTATAAAAATTTAATACTCCCTAGTCCTAGTGAACTTGCAAATAATTATTCAGGGAGTAATATTTTAGTATATACTTGGCTAATTAGATAATCATCGAAAGAAGCTGTCAGTTTCATAAATTATCAATCTTTTTATTTAATAAATCATTGAGATAGAATGACTTTGTGGGTATCGTATATGCCATAATATCTACTACTACTAGATAAAGTTTGATTTAGAAAAAAGATTACGTAACAACACGATTATAACAATACAAAAGAATTCAGACAAATCAATAACATCAATACATCACATATAATTGTGTCTAGTAGTAGTAAATTGCGATGATATTTATGAATAAAAAATCTCACCAAAATATATGTAGTGGTTAATATAGTATATGTGTCTTGGTTAATATGTGTCTTGGTTAATATATGGAGAACAATATATTGTGAAAATCACGATGTATGTATAGTTCCAAAATGATGCATAGTTTTGTTAATATACCATATATTTTGAATATTACGATAGTTCCGTTATTAGTATACCATATATTTTGAATATCATGATGGTTCCAGGTAAATCCTATTTGAATTTGAATTACAGGTTATTTGAGTCGAAATTTTATTGTATTAATTTTTTAAATTCTATTCTTAAATGTTAAAGTTTTATCAGTGTAAATTTATAATTGTTTAAAATTTTATTTACATAAAATAAGATTGATGTTCGATAGATCTTTATTTGTACTAGATTTTAACACTTCAACAATCTAGTTTGAGAATTGATAAACTAATAGTATAAAATATAGTATATAGATACATTTTGATAATATTTAAAGCACTTTTCAGAGCTCATAAATATTTGTATAACAAACTCATAAAACTTATTTCGTTTATGTAATATTATACTATTATACTATACATAAATATATCTCTTGCATGTTTCTCTGTAATCATCGTCGCCGGCTCACCAAACAACTACTTGTATCCAAATACTAATAATCTTTATTATTGCATCATTTCCACATAAAAATGATTCAAAAGGTGAGTATTAATTTTACTATTTACATCACTGGCATATTTTATTTACATCAAAATTTTAAATTAGAAACGAAACTCCGGCCAATTGTTATTTCCTACTAATTAATTGTGTTTCGGTTAATATCTTCCTCCCACTTTTTCAATGGAATAATTAATTTACACTTTATAAAAGTCAAGAGTGGAAATAAATCTACAAGTAAAATACTAAAAAAATCTCAACCAGACCGTTATAAATGTTAAAAAAACACTATAATACTTAACAAATTTTATTATCAATGCCTTGATTATTTTATTAGAAAAGCCATAGTTGATGCCTATAAATGTTTCCAAATTTCCCATTCAATATTTAAAATGCCCATTGAAAAATAATTAAAATTCTGCCGAATTTAGTGAAGATATAGTATTAGCACCCTAATTCTAGAGACAAGCATATGTTGATCAGCTGCAATTTTCCAAGCAACAGTCAGTGTGATTAAATAAGCTCTTGGAATTTAGTGCAATTAATTACTAATTTAATTTGTATTAGTGTCGTTAAAGACAATCACCGCTTTTAACGTTATCCTTTTTTTGTCACTACTATATAACGTCATTATTTGTTTTACCTTTTCTTGGAATCTTCAATATGTAACGTTAATATTGGTGAAACACATGAAAATACCCTTAACAATTATGATAAATTAGAATGTTAATTAAAACGTACACATCCTTCAATTTTGATTAAGTATCTTATTTAGCTCAAATTCGTGTTTTTAAAATTTTTGAATATATTATCCCTAATATTCCCATTACTATTCAGCACATAGTACTTTTTAAATACTGATTTTTTTTTTATCATATCCATCATGTTTTGTTGACTGCTCATAAAAGGAAAAAACGTAGTGAATTTCACATTGGTTTCTTAGCGTAGGGTACAATTTAATAAATTGACACTGTGACAATAAGTTATCACATAAATGAACTCAAACATTAGCCCAAAATTTGCTGTTTTATCACACATTTGTCCACTAACATAAGCAAGTGCCAATATAGGGAAAATTTCCATGCTTTATACTCCATATACCAACTGAATTTGTATCTAAATTTGGACAAAATGCAAGGGGCAACCTAATTGTACAATTATTGCCTACTCCCATTAAAGAATGGAGCTTGTATAAATTATTGATCTTACTTTAATTTTTTTTACCGCAATTTTCTATAAAATTTAATTTATTATTTTCGAAATTTTGGTTCAGAAATAGTTGAAAACGCCGAGTGATTTGTATGTTGATTGTATAAAAAGATGTACGAGTATTTTTGTTTTTATGTGTTGATTATAACAATTTGTTTTATAACCTAATGACTAATGTCTTGCTAAAATTAATGTGAAGTGTGACATATATATATATATATAGGGAGGTATTCATTTCCTTTTCCTATATTTCCTTCTTTTTCCTTCTTAATATCAGCCATTAGATTAGAGAAATGGACGGTCAAGATCAACATTGGGTAATTAATCCCGTGTTGCATTATTTGTCCTATTTTGTGCATTATGAGGGTACAATAGTAATCTAATAATGGCTGAAAACCGCTACGAATAATGCACCACATGGTCACGAGTAATGCATATAATTGACTATATAATGCACAATATGTGAACTGCAATGCATACGAATAAGATGTACCATGTTATGATGTTTGGACACACGTTTCTTGTTTCCCTAAGGGTTTAATAAGGTTAGGGGCTAGGGTATAGTACGTAGACACGTATGTAATCTTCACATGGTAACGAGTAATGGATATAATTGACTATATAATGCACAATTTGTGAACTGCAATGCATACGAACAAGATGTGCTGTGTTATGATGTTTGACACACGTTTCTTGTTTCCTCTAAGGGTTTAATAAGCTTAGGGGCTAGGGTATAGTACGTACGCATTAATAACAAATTATAAAACGATACGAATAATTCACCAAATTGTCACGAGTAATGGATGTTATTAACTATATAATGCACAATATGTGAACTGCAATGCATACGAATAAGATGTACCATGTTATGATGTTTGACACACGTTTCTTGTTTCCCCTAAGGGTTTAATAAGCTTAGGGGCAAGGGTATAGTACGTAGACATTACTAAATGCACGTATGTAATCTTCAATCCGTTGATTAACCCATATACACAATACCTCTAATAATGCAAAATATACTGAGATAATGACAATTAACAGCTACATAATGCACTACCTAAACCAAATAATGCACATACGTATATTCCAATAACAACAATTTGTTAGTAATGTCTACGTACTATACCCTAGCCCCTAAGCTTATTAAACCCTTAGAGGAAACAAGAAACGTGTGTTAAACATCATAACATGGTACATCTTATTCGTATGCATTGCAGTTCACATATTGTGCATTATATAGTTAATAACATCCATTACTCGTGACAATTTGGTGAATTATTCGTATCGTTTTATAATTTATTATTAATGCGTACGTACTATACCCTAGCCCCTAAGCTTATTAAACCCTTAGGGGAAACAAGAAACGTGTGTCAAACATCATAACACAACACATCTTGTTCGTATGCATTGGAGTTCACAAATTGTGCATTATATAGTCAATTATATCCATTACTCGTTACCATGTGAAGATTACATACGTGTCTACGTACTATACCCTAGCCCCTAAGCTTATTAAACCCTTAGGGGAAATTAGAAACGTGTGTCCAAACATCATACATGGTACATCTTATTCGTATGCATTGCAGTTCACATATTGTGCATTATATAGTCAATTATATGCATTACTCGTGACCATGTGGTGCATTATTCGCAGATACCAAAATGTGGCAGTTAATTTTCCGTCAAATGTCAATAATAACCCTGTAATGCATACAACCACCTTCTATAATGCAACACGGAACCAGTTTTATAGAATCAATCTGATCCGTTGATGCCTTAGATCTAACGCGTAATATTAAGAAGGAAAAATGATCTAAGATGTGAAAAGGAGAATAACGCTCCCCTATAGCGAAACTTAAATGTCATAAATTGACAAATGATAGAGACAAGGAACTGAAATGACGAGGAAATAGCATATGGCATAAATAGAGTGAATACGACCAAATATATATGAAACACAATTTCATGATGATAAATACGATTATTATAATATATTCTTAATGATATTGTTCTAGCATATTTAAATTTGAATTAACAAGAAAGATTACTTGTAAGCACGACTAGCTAAGTCTACAAAAGTTTTATTTTAATAGCTGAATGGGGCATAAATTGAAAAAACGCATCTTTAATTACATTATTCATACAAACATTTTAGTGTAATTTCATGTTATTATATAAAGTTTGCATACATAATAGTACTCCATACAAAGTTTTCTTACATTTTGACATTTTGTCATCTATGTTTAGATGACATCATCTATTTGTGAATTGGGAATGAAGCATTTTGCGATATGTAAATTAAAGTAAATTAAGTGGAAAAAACTAATAGAATATATTTTTTAACAATTTTATAATAAAGTATGAGCAACATGAATTAATAGAAAATAATGTAAAGCCTATTTACCAAAAACAACATAAACAAAAGTATGTAATTAAAATTTAAAAATCCCAATTAAAAATTAATAAGAATAAATAAAAGTTAAGAATCCAATTAGGAAGGTTTCGGTTGTTAAAATTATCATAAGAAGATGAATATTTAAGCGATAATTAAGGAGGATGCCAATGGCTGTTATTATCATATTATAGCTATGATTAGACTCTAGCCATCCCCACCAACAACTGCCAAAATTATTTGCTACAATATTTATTAAAGCATACAACGAATCAAATAATAATCTTAATTATTTATAAATCAAGTATATTGACCAAAATTTTAAAAGAGGAATCTTAAATATGTTAAATTACAGCAATAAGATAGGGCTTTTTTGGGGAGGTAAGCCTCATTAGACAAATGCATATTTTAAAAAAATTCGTCATATTTTATTGGACTCTCAATGGTTTCAAACCAAATGTAGTTTGGGCCAACAAATGGCCCTTTTTAATTTCAAGCCCTCTAAGCCCAAAGATATAAGACATATATTTGCCATAAATTACTACTACTATTCTTTCAAATTTCAAGCCCTCAAAGATTTTTATATCATAAGAAAACAAATAGTAATATCTAGGATCAATAATTTTTTCCAGGACACAATACACACAAGGGTTAATGGGCTTCTGTCAAGCCTCATTATTAGGTTTGTGTCTTTATCGAATTGATCTTTTAAAAACTCGATAATTTCAAGCCGAGTTCTAGTTGTATAAATCAGGTTTTAATCGTGTATATCATATTTGTGTGGTTACCGTGTTATGTCAACACTAATTATATCATATCATGTGCAGGTCGTGATTGAGTTTGAAGGTATTAGGTAAGTGGCCGGAACCCACATTCACTTGAATTTGAGCTATAAGCTGGGCCACGTTCATTTGGAAATGTATTTTAATATTATATCATTCGCCATCATATTGCTAAATATTTTTACAGTTTATTTTTCGAAAATTTGGTCTCCGATGACAACATTATGACATTGATATATATTGATATTTGGGTATTTAATTTAATGAATGATTAGCCTTTTGTAAATTAAATCACTCATTTTCAGTTTTAATTAATTTACGAAATGATGTGACTTTTTTACAAATTTGACTCGACGTGACATGGTTGATTTTAACTCAAAATGCATTCTTTAAATGTTGCGATGGATATAGTGGGGGACCAATGAACCAATCAAACACTAACTTCTTAGAAACTTTTGAAATTGAGAAAATTATTAGAAATTAATTAATATATTTGCTACGAATTGGACAATTTAAATAAATGTCATTTCATTTTCGGGTTAGTTTGTGAATCATTTAAAAGAAAAGGTGCCCCTATATTAGAAATACTGTAAATGCACCTAAATTCATAACCTCTTTATGATCCAAACACTAAGTTACATTCAAAATGATGAAATCTCCTAATTTCCCAACTCAAATAATTTCTCCCATCGAAGATAATGATGTGGAGAAATGGTCAATCGGGCTACCAAAAGCACGATTTTGGGATGCAATGGACATCACCCAATGGGAAGGCTATTGGTTCGGGCCGGGGCTGTTGAAGCCCGCCTTAACATTCCGGTCGAGCTTCCAAGCCCGGGATGATGATGTCATCCTTGCATCGACCATGAAAACAGGCACCACGTGGCTCAAATCACTATCCCTCTGCATCCTAAAAAATCATGACGACTGCAAACATGACATGCTGGCCACTGAAAATCCTCATTTCCACGTCCCGACAATCGAGAGCGCTCTTTTCTCTGCCAAGCCACTACACTTCGACATCTACGACGCGTCAGGCCCCCGTCTTCTCCACACACACCTACCATACGTCGTGCTACCCGACTCGGTCAAAGAGTCGGACTGCAAGGTCGTGTACTTGGCACGGAACCCTAAGGACACCCTGATCTCGATGTGGCATTTCTTCAACTCATTTCTAAGGCCCGACCAGAAACCGTTCCCGCTAGAAAAAGCGGTTGACTGTTTCTGCTCGGGCCTACATCAATACGGGCCGTTCTCCGACCACGTGGCGGAGTACTGGCTCGAGAGTCAGAGAAGGCCCGACAAAATCTTGTTTGTGAAGTACGAGGAGATGAAATCCGACCCGAAGGGGCAAGTTTCGAGGATCGCCGAGTTCTTAGGGAGGCCATTTGGAGAGGAGGGACAAGTTGATGATGTTTTGTGGAGGTGTAGTTTGGAGAGGCTCAAGAATTTGGAGGTGAACAAGAAGGGATCAATTTTATTGAATGTTCCCAATACATCTTTTTTTAGGAAAGGTGAAGTTGGAGATTGGAAGAATTATTTGACTTCGGAAATGGAAGATCGAATTAATCAAACAATTGGGCTTAAGCTTGAGGTCCTTGGGCTTATTCTATAATTATTTTCATGTGTTTTTGTGTTTGTGTATGTGTTTGCTACAATTATTTGTATGTGTTTCTTTATGAAATATTTAACTATGTACTCTCTCTGTCCCATTAGAAATGAAACGTTTTCCTTTCTAATTTGTCCCATTAAAAATGAAATGTTCCTAAAAATAAAAACAATACTCTCACTACTTTTTCTTCTCTCTTACTTTACTCTCTATTCATTAATTCACAAAATAGCACTACATAAAATCTCAGGGAGTAGTAATGAATATAAATAATTGTTCCCGGTCTATCCCAAGATAAATTGAATCCCCGTTCTATTACATCAAGAAGAAACGTCTTATCAATTGCGTTTCATCGCAAACGTTACACTTTCCTCTTATAAACATATGATTTGGCAAAGTACAAATATGCCAACATTGTAAGTGCACTAATCCCAGACAGCAGCCAATAGAAGTAGTCGAGATGCCCTCTATTCAAGTTGCTCGAGAACCAACTGTCGCCGCCGTCGCCGCCGGTCGCCCCATCGAGTAACGTTATCAGCAAGCTGCTCAAGAAGCTCCCGACGCCGAACACGCTGAGGTATAGGGCGAGGCCGACGCTCTTGAGGTCGGCCGGCACCTCTTTGTAGAAGTACTCTTGAAGCCCGATCACGGTGAACACGTCGGCCAGGCCAAACAGCACGTATTGGGGCGCCAGCCACCACGCGCTCATGGGCACCGTGGCGTCCGGCTTGTCCACCAGCCCGTGAGCTCGGGCGGTTAAGAGACGCTGCCTCTCAACAATCGCTGCGGTGACTGTGAGCATGATAGAGAAAAGCATCCCTACACCGATTCTCTGTAGCATCGTGATCCCCGCGGGTTTGTTGGTCCAAACCCGGGCCAACGGGACAAGGACGCGGTCATAGATCGGCACAAAGATAACGACGCAAATGTGGATGATGGACTGCATAGAGGCGGCCGGGATCTCAAAAGTGTCCGTGATAGCACGGTCCATGGTCGTGCCCTGCTTGGTAAACAGAGTTGCAGCCTGTGCAAACACGACCGCGTAGGCCAGGCAAGTGCACCAGATGGGCACGAGCCTGAGGATTGCCTTGGCATCCTCCACGTCGTGGGCGGTGCAGGCACGCCCTTCCGCCCCTGGCACTACAATAAGCGCCCGGTCGAGAAAATGGCGCTCGCCATCGCTCTCTTCAGCAAGAATAGGATATGATGGCGAGCGTGCTGCTCTCACGAAAACCAACCCGATCCTCACAAACGGATTCCTCTTCTCGGTGCCACTCCCGTACCGGTAGGTAGTGGATCCGAGCAAGAACAGAACCAATGCGACGCACATGAAAGCACCCGGGATCCCAAACCCGAGCTCCCAGCTCATATTTTCCTGAACGTAGCTCAGAACTAGCTGGGCTACGAAGACGCCAGCGGCCGATGAGAAGTACCACCAGTTGAAGAAGGAGCTCTTGGCTAAGCGCTCCTTCTTGTCATCCTCGTCGAACTGGTCAGCCCCGAAGGCCTGCACACACGGCTTGTGGCCGCCTTGCGCAAGCGCGACGAGGTATAACGAGAAGAAGAAGAAGACGACCTCGAGCACCGGAGGCGAACAAGCTGAGCTGTTTGTTACACTTTCACACTTGGAATTAAAGGATGCGCTAAGAGCAGCTGATAGAGTTAAGAAGCCAAGACCCTATCAATCAATCAATCACACAAAATTTTACAATTGTTAGCATCATTAGCCATTGTTTGTTTCACTTTCACACACTAATTAAGAACAAATATCCAAATTATTGACAATTCAGGTATTATCCAACTGCATTTATCCTAATTATCCCAAACATAATTATTAAATTCTAATTAGAAGTCCTAATTTGAAAACTGAAGTAATTGGAACGGATGCAATTAGCAATGTTAATCATTTTAAATTTGATTTTCTGCTATAACTATAATTTTAACGGAGTTAGTGACGACTGACCAAGATATAGACAACAGAAGCAATGATAACGGTGCGGTAACGGCCCCAATACGAATCGGCGATGAAACCGCCGAGGAGCGGCAGGAGCAACGCCGTGCCGCTCCAGGCATTGACGTTGGCCGCCGCCGCCGCGGTGGACTGCCCCAGCGGCCCCGTCATATAGCTTATCAAATTGGCACTGATTCCATAATATGCGAATCTCTCCGCAACTTCAACACCTGTATGGAGTATAAGCGAAATGAGAAGTGACTTGAAAATCCGAAAATCGGAGGTGAATAGATTTGAATTTGGTTTAGGAATTAGGATTTTATACTGATCATGAAAGAGGCGGATTTCCAGGTGCCGGATTTTGACCTAACGGCGGGGCGGCTGCTGAAGTCGACGGAGCCTGCGACGACGTCGTCTAGCAGCGGCGCTTCGACATCAGATATGTCACCGCCTGTCATTCCCTCTCTCTCTACTTAGTGGGTTGTTGGCTCTGTTTTTGGTATAGTAGTTATAACTGGGTTGTTGGCTCTGTTTTTGGTATAGTAGTTATAGTTATAAGAAATTATTGTTACTACGTCCATCTTTTATTACTTATTACGAATTTAAGAAATAAATATATTTAATTAAGTAGAGAAAAGAATTAATCTTAGTGAAAGAATTAAGTAACTAAGCTTCCTAGAACACCCCACAAAAATACGTTTCTTTTTAAGGAATAAAATATTGTAATATTGAATTCATTTAAGTCAGAAATGTGGTAGGAAGAGTTGAATGCATTATTTTGAGCCACTGACACATATTGGTAGGTGGCGAATTTGATTAGGTGAAATTTACACCTGAACTGAATATATTCATTCAGCTACCTCAACTACTAGACGTCACCAAACCGAACCGGCCCGGAACCGTCACCGGCGGTTCCGAACCGGAACCGGAACCGTCGTCGGCGGTTCGAACCGGCACCGGAACCGCCGGTTCCGACGGGCCGGTTCAGGTTCCAAATTTTGGCGAACCGTAACCGGAACCGCCGGTTCGGCGGTTTCCGACACAATTTCAGGCCTACTCCCTAGCCTTTTCAGAAACCACTCCCGCGGCCGCCGATTTTGACTAAAACCGTGGACGGAAACCGGCGGTTCCACCGATAAAACCGGCGGTTCCACCGAAAACCGGCGGTTCCGGCGACAAAACCGCCGGTTTCCCGCCGCATTTTTCAAAATTTGAAATTTCAAACGGTCCTCAAAACCGCCGGTTCCACCGAAAACCGGCGGTTCCGGCGGTAAACCGGCGGTTTCACCGTGTTTTTTGAAAATTTGATTTTTTTTTTATTTTTTTAATCACAATTTTCCCCTATAAATACCCCCCTCCTCTTCGTTTCTACTTACCCCATTCTTGTGTTAATAAGAATTTCTCTCTCAATCTCAATTTCTCTATTCTCCATCCTCATTCTCTCAAGTTGTTTACGTTATTTGCGCTCGTAATTTACTCACGTTGTTCTTGTTCACGTTATTATATTCACATAAACACTACTCTCTATTCTCTACTTCCAATTTCCATAATATCATGTCTTCATCTCGTCGTGGTGGTGATCGGGACAAGGGAATTGCCCAAGATCAAAGTAACTCTCGTCGTCGTCGTGCCCCTACTAGAGCACAAGTTGCGGAGGAGGTGGGAAGGCGAGCCGCTCTTCGAGTACAAGTAAGTTCTAAACTTCTAAGTTTTAATATGTTTTATGTTAAATATGTGTCTATGGACTATGTGTTTTACTTTTATGTTAGTATTTTTACTTAGTCGTATAATTCTCGTAGGAGGAAGAAGATCGAAATGCGGCCTTGTTACTTGCCCTCGGCGACGACGACCAACAAGGGGGGCATAGGCATTCTCATTCGGCTTCGCGGTTCGAGTACGATGTGAATCTATCGTCGGACGAAGGCGATGATGGATCGCATCAATTCCCCTCTTCTAGCACCGGCGACATAGGCGAAAATGATGATGAGGAGGCCGATGCTCCTCCTCCTTCCGCAGGACGACAAAAGAAGAAGATGCCTCCCAAGTTGAAATCCGATATCTTCACCAAACATTAAAAGAAGGTACCGGTTGTAATTTCAAATCCTAATGATCCGACCACTACCGTGGAAACAGGTGAGTTCAAAGCATATTGCAATTATTGCGATAAAGTCTATCCATTTGGAGTCGGTGGTGGATATGGTACTCTCCATCGCCATTTGAAGACAAAACACCCCGTGGAATATGGGCATACTAAGTCCCAAAGCCAAATCAACTTCCCTTCCGGCTCATCGTCTCAAACAGGTACGCCTCTATTTAAATATGACCCCAAAAATGTTACCGATACTATGGTAAGATGGGCGGCAATGAAACATTTGCCGTTCAATTTTTTTAATGACAGAAAATATGAAATGACTATGCAACAAGCTTTTAATGTTGCTGCAAAAAGAATTCCCCCCTCTACTGCTCAAAGATCTAACAACCGGCAGTATTTTGATAAAAAAATGGAAATTGCAAAGTTTCTATCCACCTTGGGGCACAAAGTTAATATTTGCTCCGATGTGTGGACGGATTCTTTCCAACGAAATTCTTACATGGGTATTTCTTGTCATTTTATAGACAATAGTTGGTCTTTAAATAAACGTTTGATTGGTTTTAGACAATTTCCTTCCCCACACACCGCACAAGCAATCACTTCTTTAATTATTCAAGTTTTGAATGAGTATGAGTTATGCAACAAGATATTTTCGGTTGGTTTTGATAATGCAACCGCCAACATCGCAAGTATATCCGATTTAATTGCGGCTTGCTCCCCGGTGATAAGTGGTAAGTATTTTCATCAACGATGTATTTGTCATATTTTAAACTTATGTGTACAAGATGCTTTGTCTTTATGGTAAAGATATATTCAACCTATTACTACAGTTGTATCCTTGATCCACTGGAAGCCTCAAATTGGCTCAAATTGGTAAGGCGTGGAAGAAGTATTGCCACTCGAAGAAAATAAGGTACACAAAGTTTACTTTAGACGTGTCTACTAGATGGAACTCTACATATGACATGTTGCAATCTACATTAGAGCATATAGAATATTTAGTTGATTTTTATAGAACTTACCCTGTTGATGATTTATATCTAACATCTTCTTGTTGGGAACAAAGCATGAGTTTATTTAAATTATTCAAAGGTTTTCGAAATGCCACTATGGAGTTATCGGGTGTGTATTATTGCACATCTGTTCGTGTTTTAGAACATTGCATGATCATATCACTTGGTTTTAAAACTGCAATGAAAAATTCCACAAACAATCTTGAGCTAATGTGTGTTTTATATTACATGGTTGAAAAATGGCTCAAGTATTTCAATGAGATCCCAACGGTTTTTTTGCTTGCCAAAGTTTTGGATCCAAAGTGGAAACTAGTTGGTACTTTCAAAATTTTAGAATTTTATTACAACAATTTAGCTTCTATTGATCTTGAACCACTCCGAGCTTTGCAAACTGACGAGGACGACGACAACTACATAAACCTTGCCCAAACATTCCAAATAAACCTCCCCCACATCCCAAGCCTCCAAAGAAATTTCGAGTTCGACTTGCGGGCTCTCTTTCACGATTACGAAGCCAAGTACAACACTACCCACCAAGTTCGACCTAGACCCCCCGTCAAACACATAACTTTGGCTTCTTCCAAGTTGATGACCCCGACGCCCAATCCCAATTGGCGGACCTATACGGCTTCAGCAGCGGAGGAAGGACGGCACATTCGGTAAGTGAGTTAGATTTATATTTTGACTCACACTTTTCATTCAATGAGGAAGAAGGAGGTTCCGTTCCCCAACAAATCGACGTCCTAGATTGGTGGGGATCACACGAGAAAGATTTTCCCATCCTTGCATCAATGGCCAAGGAGATCTTTTCGGTTCCGGCTTCCACTGTCGCCGTCGAGTCCGCCTTTAGTGTTGGAGGCAACGTCTTGGACGACAGAAGAAGTAGACTCACCGGGCAAAACATGGAAGCCACCATGTTACTTGATGATTGGTGCTCCGCCGAAATTAGAGACCAAGAACCGGATTGGGACAATCAAGTAGTACAACCCGACCAAGACTACTTCCCCGACAAAGAAGAGTATGCGTCAATTCCTCCGATCAGGCCAAATAGGTAAGCAAGGTAAGAGAACTACGTGGACTTTGATTCCAAAATGCAATTGAGCATTGAGGATACGTAGGCATCTCAACTTATATTTCAACTTAAATTTTATATTTAAGTTTAAATTTAAGTTGAGCTCAAGTCCTTTTCATTTATTTCTTTTTTCTCCCCTTTATTTCGAATATGTAATTTTGTAAATTGTAATGAAGACTTTAAGTCTTTTGTAAGTTATAATTTTGAAGTTGTAATTTCTAATTTTTATGTTGTAATTCGTAAATTTTAACTTGTAATTTGTAATTTTAAAGTTGTAATTTGTAATTTTGAAGTTGTAATTTGTATCAATAAAATTACATTTGTACATCGCTTCATTCTAATTTTATTTACGCAAGTTATTTTTTACATTTTTAACTTGAATTACAATTTACAATGTAAAAAAAAAATCGGATGAACCGCCGAACCGGCCCGGAACCGGATGACTACCGACGGTTCAGCCGGTTCAAGTGAACCGCCGGTTCACGGTTCATGAACCGGAACCGTGAGGTCTTAGCCGGGCCGGTTCAGGTTCCACCAATTCTTGAACCGGAACCGCCGGTTCCGAACCGTGAACCGGCGGTTCACGAACCGTGGTGACGTCTATCAACTACTACGTATAGATCTGATATTTGTAAAATACTCCCTCGTTTTAGTGATCCAAATGTAATGTCTACTCAAACCATACATTTCTATTCAAATAAATTCCTAATTCAAATATAATGCCAAAATTGTCATGACAAATATACCCTTTAATGCTCTAAATTCAAAAAAATAACCTTGAAAACAAAACGGGAACTACTCCACAAAAACTTATAGCAACCGGCCGAAAAACCAAAATTGCCAGAATATATCTATATAAACCTCAAAATTAATTTTCTATAATTTAAATACCATAACATATAGGTATAATAAATATTAAAAAAATAAATTTGATATTCCAAGTTTTAAATCCAAAAACTGAAATTTGTAAAAAATTTAACCGAACTAAAAATTAAAACAAAATCCAAAAACTGAACCAAATTTATTTTTCTATTTAGTTCGAATCGGATATTCAGTTTTTGAGCATTTTGTTTACCACTAAATACAGCCCAGTATTCATACATGAATATATGATCATATCCATTTCTATATTCATCTAATAATATTCCAGTTATGGTCCTCGGAGCTGACACAATATTTTCCAAACTCGAGGTATAGAAGTACTATAATGATTATAATAAAAAGTTAAAAACATTAATAGAAAATTTGAAATTTGTTAAAATTACTATCCTTTATTCCTTTCGATCACTTGGGACAGTTTATGTCCATATAAAACACTTAGAAACACATGAATTAATTGTTCAAAATTTATCCGGACAACACAAGATGATCCAAAACTAAGTTTTGTGTTTC